>NW_021621078.1:3198880-3263316 GCF_004785775.1 Grammomys surdaster | reverse complement strand
ACACACACACACACACACACACACACACACACACACACACACACACATACACACTGTAGCCCTGGGCCTGGAACTTGGCTTTTACCTGAGACTGAAGACCAACATCTTTGCTGTTCTGTTCTTGGCACAAATTTACAAATTCATGGTATTGGGCTCCTCCTCTTCCTCCTCCTCCTCTTCCTCCCCTTCCTCCTCTTCTTCCTCTTCTTCCTCCTCTTCCTCTTCCTCTTCTTTTTTGATTTACTTTTTACTTTTTATTTTTCTCCCTTCCTTTTTTGAGATGAAGGCTTTCTGTAGCCTAGCTTCCAGTTTTGAACTCATAGCAACCCTCCTTCCTCAGTCTCTTAAGGCTGGGATTACAGGCATGAGCCAAAGGACCTGGTTCAAGTCTTCTTTACGGAGGGAGATGTGTGACCTGCTTTTCCATACATGGGGCAGCAGCAAGTTGCTCCTGGTGTCTGCTATTTCTCTGTTGCCTTTAACTCAAAATAATCCTATGACAGCTGGGTGTGGTGGCACAGCACACACTTTTAATCCCAGCATTCAAGAAGCAGAGGCGGGGGGGGTTCTCTTAGTTCTAGGCCAGCCTGGTCTACAGAGAGAGTTCCAGGACTACACAATGAAGCCCTATCTAGAAAAAAAACAAAAACAAAAAACAAAACAATAAAAGTCCTATGTCCAAGTAGCATATTTGGGGGTGTATTTGATCCTCTCAGGTCCCTGCCTCAATCTCTCTCTTAGGCACTTTGTACACACAGACACCTCCATGTCCACCTGAACAATGAGGGGAGCTGAGTGCCCCGCCCTCTGCTCTGAGGACTTCACAGAGGCGGCCTTGCTCACCTGAGCCTTGCCTCCCTACACTACAGTTACTCGTGCAGGAGTGTTCTCCCCCGAGGGAGTTGTTTGATTTTAGGTTTGTGTTGAGGAGAGGGCTTGTTTATCTGTTTTGCTTTACTTTTTTGTTTAGGTTTATTTATTTTAAATGTATATGTATGGATGTTTCATTTACACGTATGTCCCTGTACCTCGTGTGTGCAGTGCCAAGGAGGGCAGAAGAAGGCATCAGATCCCTGAGAACTGAAGTTAGGAATGGTCATGATCCACTATGTGGATGGATGCCACCAGGAACTGAACCCTCGTCCTCTACAAGAGCAACAAATGTTCTTGACTTCTGAGCTAGTTCTCCAGCTCCAGAAGGAGGTTGTTAATCTATGCTAAATTCTCTAAGACAGTGGCAGGTTGGATCCATCCTGCTAGTGTTGGGCTGATGGCAGGTGGCTGCCCCCCCACACACACCTGCAGGACCCCTGTCCTGACTGTAGGCAGGAGCTTAGCTCCAGGTGACATGGGACACTCAGCCTCAGGGACAAGCTAGAGCCTCTGCCTTTAGAGATCCTGTCACTATCCTGATATCCTGCTCCAAGCTTGGTTGTCTCTCCTCTCTGTCCCCATTCCCACCACGCCATGTGAAGCGCCCTGAGTAGGAACCTCAGTCACTCCCAGAGACCTGCCACTAGAATGCCTTTATGATCTGAACTCTTTGCTCAGTATGTTCTCCGGGTTTTGCACTGGGTCTTTTCTCGTGGAATGGAATCTCCAGCTAACTCGCGCTCTCCCTGGTGAGGTTTGTGAACACATGCTCTGTCTGTCAGTGTGGCCGGTGCTCTCCTTTCCCTCTGCGGGTTATTTCTATCTTGTTGGTCCAACTCTGAATGTGTCTTTTATTGTAAATAATTTGACAGATGTCAGGGGAAAAATCCACAATGAAGTCCAAGGAAGGAAGGAGAGACACTGTATTGGAAAACCAGTCGGGAAGTCTTCATCAAGGGAGGGGCTGTTGCCATAGGGATGAGACTGGACCCAACTGGCATCTGCCAGCATTATCAGGGCCAGCTGGATTTTGGTTTTGGGTTTTGGGTTTCCTTTTGTTTTGGAAGCTAGGTCTCAAGTGGGCTAGGCTGGCCTGGAACTCACTATATTGACAAGTGTTTTCTTTTAAAATTCTCTTTTGTAAGGCACATACTTTTATTAAAAATTTAGGACACTATTAAAAATAGTGAATTTTTGTATTATCCCTGCGCAGGGCCCATGCTAATCTCCCCTGTATTGTTCCAATTTTAGTGTGTGTGCTGCTGAAGCAAGCACCCAAGGATGGTCTTGAACAGGTCTTCCCCTCCCCAGCCTGAGTGCTAGGATCAGGCATGTACCAGAGCTCCTTACATGCTGGGCAAGCACTCTACCAACTGGGCTTTAGTCCCAGCCAGCAGCAGCTTTTATAGGATAGATGTGGCCCTGATGGGGTCGGCTGCAGGGTCACAGAACGCAGTGTCCCTGAGACTGACGTCTTCAGGCAGTGGGGGTGGGTTTGTCCTGTCCTGGAATAGTTCCAGGTAAAGAATGAGTTTGGAGGTTGGAAGTATGGAGCCTGCTGTCCCCTGGGACAAGCTTGCACCCTCTGAAAGAGGCAGGAGCAGCCTTGCTGGAGCTCTGCTCTGCCCAGCCGCTCTATGTTTGTGGACTGAGAGTGTTGCCAGAGTGTGTGGCTGGTCCCTCCGTAAACTCCGGGAGCAGAAGGGTCCCTATCCTATCCTATCTTAGGGCCTTACCCTGCATCCTCCATAGTCCATCATGGCCTGGCTTCTGGCAGTCAGCACTATGGGTCCCTCCTCCTGACAACTGCCTCCCATTTGCCCCATAGGAAGTTGACAGGGGTTACCTCATAGTCCCCAGGAGACCCAGATGGATTGATTAGGGGCTGTACTCTTGGAAGAAGCAAGGCAGGACCTAGTGTCCATTTGCTGGCTGGCCTCACTAGGTAGTCATACATTTTGCACTATAGCTGCTTTCTCTCCCTCTCTCCTTCCCCAGTCTCCCATCCCTCTCTGTCCTGTCTTTCTGCTGTTTCCCTCTCAGCATAGTATACCTTCCTATTGAAGCCAGGTCTTGACAAGAGGCAAACACAGGACTGGGTGGGCGGTTGGAATGTTTGCAATGCAAACCAGGTACTCACACTTTCCACGGCCAATTTCTCTGACTACCACCATCCTTTCTGCTTAGACTATACAGCCCGTTGTGCCCACTGCACTGTGAGGAAGCTGAGACACTGACAACTAAGGCACTTGTCTGAGGAAAGGGCTGAGAGATAAGGTGTGCAGTGCCTGGGTTGTCACTCACCCTGTCTGCACCCAGGACTCTGGGTAGCCAGCCCCTTTCCACTTATCCTACAGCTTCTCTGCATCCCAGGCCTCCCTCTCCTCACGCCCTCTGTCTCAACCTGGGGGATGGGAACAGCTGGCCTATGAAAGGTTTGAAGAATTTGTCCTAGAACCACAACCTGAGCAACACAGGAGCCCCCAGGGTAAGTGACAAGGGAGAACAGTGCTCCCCTAAGCCTGCTCTGTTGGCATCACCTGGACAGAGGTCCTGACCAGACCTTTGTCTGGCTATGGAGCAGGGAACTTTGAAGTGAATAAGAAACACTCCAGAAAGGGAGTGAGTGTGTGTGTGTGTGTGTGTGTGTGTGTATGTGTATGTGTGTGTATACATATGGAGATCAAAGGACAAGCTGTGGGAGTTTTCTCCTTCCACCACGTGTGTCTTGGGATCAAACTTAGGTCTTGATGGCATCTCCGATCTGCTGAGCCTTTGTGCCTCTGGTCTTGAGATGACTTTAGGGACCTCCCACTGGGAAGAGGTACCTTACCTACCTTAGTGGCTCTTGGGACCCCTTTCAGCCCAGACTCTTTGCTGTGGAAATGCAAACCCAACTGGCTCAGGGTGTGGTGTGGAGTGCGTTTGGGGCCTAGTTGCCACTTCCTCCCCTGGAGGAAACAAAACTTGTGATAACAGTGTGGGTTTGGTTGACAGCTATTACTCAGAGAGCTGAGAGGCTTGTCCCCAGACTCCCAGTCATGTGTGTCTGTCTGGTCCTAAAGTCCCTGGGCTATACAACTGCAAGGAAGAGCTAGTCTCCTGCAGTCGGTGGGAATGCTACCCAGGAGCTGGTGCAGTACACAACTCATGCAACCAAACACAGCAGTCCCAGGCCAAGCCTTTCATGGTCCTTGTCTGGCTATTGTGACAGCCCCCTGTGCTGACTTCCTGTCTCTAGTCTGCCCTCTCCCCTGTCTTGCCTAAATCCTTCCTATGTGGCATTACTCAGTCCTTCCCTTCCAGTCCTTTCTCAGCTCACTACAAACACCATCTACAAACACAGGGACCCCAGGAAGAGAATCCTACCGGTGAGATATGTTGGCTGTGTGGCACTGGGCAAACTGCTTAGCCTCTCTGTAGCTAGAATCCTTATTTGAAAAATCCTGATAAAATGCCCATCCAACTATAACTGTTTTTATTGCTATTAGTCACTAGATTGATTCTGAGCTTCAGGAGGTCAGGGCTATCTCTGGTCCATCTCTGTGCCTCGAGGAATGAATGGCACACTAGGACTACTGGGTGAATATTTATTGAAAAGATGAAGGGCCCTGAGCTGCCCCTTTGACAAGAAGCCATCTGTATCTTCTCTGCCTCCCGTCTGGTACTTAGTGTCTCTGGCAACAAGGTCCTCCACCTGCAGACTGATGCGCCGCCTCCTCATAAGAGGTCCTCTCCTGCCTCTGCTATGTTTGCTGGAGTCTGGTTCTGCTCCAGCAGGCTTTGCTAGCTCTCTAGACTGTCCGGAAGCAGCCCTCCTCTGCACCAGGATACCCTAGCTCATGATGACTGGGCCTCAGGGCAGCCTCTGTGTTTTAGCACACAGGACCTCCTGTGATCCTTAGAGCCAGGGCTGGGGCCAGATACACTGACATGAGTAACTGCTAAAGCTCATGCCTGCCTTCCGGCTACTTTCACCTTCAAGATGAACCTTCCCGAAGGAATGAAAGGCAGGTGCCCCTAGTGCCAGTCTAGACAGGATGAGTGACGGCTGCCTCCCCAGGCCCTGTCCAATATCTAAATCCTGACTGGGGTTGGAGTAGGGCACTTCAAGTTCATGTGTAAGGTACCCATTGAAAACAATCAACCTTTGGGCTGGGTGTGGTGGTAATCCCACTGCTGAGCCAGGAGGTGGATCAGTCCAGGCCAGACCAGGTTGGAAAACAGGAACTCGTCTCAAAACTGCAGCAGAAAGATAAGTAACTCGTCTTTGGGTCAGATGGAAAAGGAACACTGGAGACCCATATGTGATGCCCTGGCTTTTGAAAAGTGGACAGTTCTTAGTTTAGGACTGGCTACAGGGATCGACCAATCATGTGTGTCAATGAGAGAAGGGGCCAGGTTTCCCTATCAGCCTGCCCCTCCCAATAAGACCGTGAGCTAGCAATCTCCCCCAGCCTCAGCTTGTCTGTGAAATGGGCACCATCTTGCTGCGCCCCTGGGCCTGGTGGAATGATCGTAGGAGGTACAGTCAGAGCCTTTCAGTGTTAGCCAGGGAGTCCTGGCTCCTGACTGAGACATGGTGTAAGAAATGTAGGTGGCTGTAAATATTCATACTTTAGTTCCAGTTCCTCTTGGCCGTCTCCACTGTTCTCCTAGGACTAGCTATAGGTGGTGGCTTTATCCCTGGGACTGTTTTCCACAGAAACCAAGTGGCTTGCATGCGTGCATGCATGCCTGCATGCGTGTGTGTTATTATGGCAAACATTAGCCAGTGGGACTATAGCAAACAGCTCTATGTTGCAGCTCCCAGCAGGGGCACACTCTCCTTCCCCTGCTACTTGCTGCTCACAAGCTCCTCCCTACCCCAGACTTTAACAGCCTCACCACCAGGATCTTGGTGCCCCCCCCAAACCCCTATTCCCACCCCAAGAGTACAGGCGAGGCAATAAACCCCTCCCCGGCCTGGCTTGGTTTCTGACTCACAGCAACCTCTGATCATACCTCCAGCATCCTCAGTTTCCCTGTCGAGGAGCACAGAGCTCCAGAGCACTATGGGACACGGGGTACTTCTAAGCGCTTGGCTGAGCGCAGTACCCTGGGAATCATTAAGAGCCAGGAGATAGACCAGTTCCTCAGCACAGAACCCCTCAGAGCTTGACAAACCAAGAACCCCCAAAAGGACCAGGGTGTGCATACAATGTTTGCACTCAGACTTGACCAGAGAGGCCATTCTTCTCCCCTGGAACACACTTTGAGATATTCATAGTCCTTGCCACTCCTCCTGTGGCTTGTATTCATGTGTGTGTGTCCTAGTTACTAATTAGACCACCCAACCTGCACATGCACAAATTTCTCCATTCTGACCTCCAGGCAATTTATGCATATGCCCAGTCTGCTGGGTACTCCAGTAGTTCACATATACTGGATTCACCTGGGGAGCCTTAAAACCACCAGATTTAATTGACCTGCAGTTTCACCAGTCATTGGGAGTTTGCCAAGCTGCCCTGGTGGTTTTAAAGTGCACCCAGCTATATGGATGGGTGCACACCAGACAGGGTTAGGCGGATCCATTTGAATTTGAAATCTTGGAACAGGCCCAGTAACTCGGAGGAAAACAAGAGACTGTCTCAAGGCCTCAGCACTGGCTGGTTGCAAGGCCTCAATCAGGATAATGCTCCTCCAGTTCTAGCTGGTGTCATAACTCACCCCACATCATGGAAAGTTCTTCTTCGGAGCCTTAGCTTGTACGTGCATTGGGTGGAGGTAGACTCCATTTGCCACAGTGTATTTCAAGTCAGAGGACACCTTTGTGGAGTGGGTTCCTTCCTTCCACCTTTATATGGATCCCAGGGATCAAATGCAGGACTCCATGTTTATGCAACAAGCTCTTTCTCCCACTGAGCCCTCTTGTTGGGCCCTCAGCCTTAGCTTTTGGACCCCAGACAAAAGCCTTGGTTGAGCCCGATCATGAAACCAGCTCTGCACGTGGCCCACTGCTGCTCAGGATTCCAAGGAACCATCATCCCCAGAACTGTGAAGCCCAAGCCATCAGGGAAGGGAAACCATCAGGGCTTGGTCCTGTTATAAAGCAATCACCCTTGGGAGGAAGACTCCAGACTTCTAGGCAGGGGGAGGATGACCCCCCAGCCCTGCCCCTTGTTGGCTTTGCTACCTTACCTTACCATACTGTACCGTACACTACCCTACCCTTGATCCCCAGTGAATCTCAGTTCCCTGGCTTATGTACGGACACAGTGGCCCATGGCTGTGTGCAGAGAAATAAAGGAGGTACCATCCTGGCACGTGCTGGGCACTTGGTTGGATCACGTGAAGTTGTTGGGGGCTCTTAGGTTGGCACTGATGCAGGAGACCTGAAGTTGTCCGCTGGCTGCAGAGCAGCAGCCCCTGCACTCTCCATTCCCTGGTTCATCTGTTCCCTCGCTAGATTCCCCAGCCTGACCGACCGCTATCCCATTGTCCAGTCATGTGTGAGTGTGACTAGGAGGAGCCCTGTGTCCCAAGCTGCCAGCATAGGGGACTACATAACTTTGCCAGCCACAGCTGGTGACAGCCTTTCCACCAAGTGGGCCCACTCCTGACAGGGCAGCTGCTATTGTCAGGGTTAGTTTATTTTTATTCCTCCCTCTGGGAGCATGTAATCAAAGGGCAGTGTCATACTCTGCTTGCCACGGGAACATAGATGGTGGGGTGTTATTCACAGCTAGGCCCTGGGAATGGGTCAGTGGCTGGCTTATACTTTCATCTCTGAGGGAAACTGAGGTTGTAGACTCCTTCAAGTTTGCTCCCTTCAGCTCTGCTCAAGATCAGGTGTCTTCCCCCTGGCCCTGTGACAGCTGTAGTAAGGGCAGCATTGAGGGCAGCACCCCGCTGACCTCATACCTTGGCCAAAGTCAGCTGGCTGAGTGTAGATTGCAGGCCACATTCGCTTCCCCCCAATCCTGGGTCGACTTGAGGATCAGAATCCTAACAAGTTCTCTGGACCAACCACAGGCCTAGACACTGCTGCGGACACTTTCCCACCCCACCCTCAGGCTGACTTTCTCCCAGGCCTCCCAGCCCTGACCAGTCTGTTTTCAGTCTCAGAGGCAGTGACGGTCCTGTGGAACAGACAGCAATGGTCCCCTAGCCACAGACACCTGGTTCACAGTTCACATCTTTGCTGCTTCGTGTTTTGTAACTTCTGTTTTCTCACCTGCAGGATGAGGGTGAGACCGCCTCCCTCCGGTGCCATTAGTCAGGTTGTGAAGACAGTGCTTATGTTAATATCCATCACATAAAGTATCGTCGCAAAGGTTTGCTTTGTTAAAACAAATTTTAGCAGCTGGGATGTAGCTCAGTGGGCAGAGAGCTTACTTAGCATTCATGACTCCTGAGTTTGATTCCCCAGCATGACATAAACCGGGCCTGGTGCATTCATAGGACTGGAGAGGGAGAGGCGGGAGGGTCAGCAGTTCAAGGCTAGCCTGAGCTACATTAGAGACATATTTTAAATTTTTAATTAAAAAGCTATGTCTATTTTATATGTATGGGTATTTTGCCTGCATGTGTGTGCACCATGTATGTTCCCTGTGCTTGTGGAGGCCAGATAAGGCATCAGGTTCTCTTGGAACTGGAGTTACAGCCCTTTGTGAGCGACCATATATGCTCTGGGAATCAAACACAGGACCCCTGCAAGAGCAAGTGTTCTTAACCTTCTGACTCATCTCCCAACTCCTAAAATGGTAATTAAAAAAAAAAAGTATCTATGCATTTTGGTATTCTAAGACAGGTTCTCTCCCTGTAGCCCAGGCTAGCCTTGAATGTCTCAGCCTCCTGAGTTGCTAGGACTTGCCTCTCGAACCCATTGTCTAAGTTAAAAATGATGTTGAGGGAGGTGAAGAGATTTTTCCAAGGTTACCCAGCCACCAAATGGTGAAGTTGGCCAGCCATGTGTCCTTCTCACACACAGCTCCTATGTGTGTGTGGGCTATCACAGTCAGTCCTCTGCTGTCCAGCCCCAGCTCAGCTGCTGGGTTACACACTGCTTGGCTCTGAAAGACAGACCCTCCACACCCCTGGCCACACATACTGTAGTTTCTGATAAATTCCCAATCCCATTAGCCAGGCAGGAGACGTCTAGAGAAAACAGGTAGCCCTAGAGAGAGAGCAGCAACCCTCAGTTTCCCAAGAGTCTGAATGTCCCTCAGGGACATGAGGCCCCAGGCGAAGCTGCCACCCTCAGTCTAAAAAGCTCAGTGTTTGTTATGCTAATGTGCGTCTGCACACAGAACCTCCCCAGTTTCTGGAAGAATTCACACTTGGAATCTTTGCCTTTGGTTTAGGCAGCGGGTGAACCTCACCCACCCGCTGTCTGGCGCTGGGTCTGTGCCACCAGGACCCTGTTCTTGTTGTTGCCTCTGCTCCTAGGGTCTCACTTTCTCCCTGCCTCACTTCTCTCCTCTGACTGGTTCTCATGCTGTGTTTGCTTGAGGTCCACCGTTGTGACTCTGTCCCTGATGGCCCTCAGAAAGGGCTTTGTGTCCTCTCTCTTTGGTTGCCTTTGGAGTGTCCAGCGCTGCACCCACTTCCCACTCAGACCTCTGTCCCAGCTGCTGGGGAAGGGCAGCTCCTTTGGGACCTTTCTCTCTGCTTTCATCCCTGCTCTGATGGAATGGGTCCAGAGGTCAGTGGCAGCCAGCTCGGGGCCCATTCTAATGAAGGAAACTGAATGCCTGGGCCGCCAAAACTGGCCCTTTGCAAACCGGCCAAGGGGGAGCCTGTCCTCCAGGCGAGCGAACATGCCAGCTCTTGTTTACCCGCCTGGTCTTCTTAGCCACGGACTGGGCCATGGGGCCCCGAAAGAGGGGCCCAGGAAGGGGAAGGCGACAGAAAGCAGGTTTGTTTAGGGTGAGTTGGTGCCTTTCATGGTATGGTGCCTTCAGAAACTGGAAGAACAGCAGTGCACCTGGGGTGGGAGTCGGGCTCGTATCTGACAGGATCCTGATGTCAAATGCTTGAGACCCTTCTGATCAGAGGTTCTCCTTCCCTTTCCACAGAAGCCCACATAGCTGTAAAGCTACCCTTTGGGCAGCCACATGCTGACCCTATCCAGCTGACCTTCTGCTGGATTTAGAAGGGCTATGCAAAGTGGAGTCAGGTAGACCAGCATCCTGACCCTGTGTGTCCTCTGCTGGGCCAATCTTTCAGAGTCTCAGCTTTTGTAATCTGTGAAATGGGAAGAATGGTATACACTCAGGTACATCCAGATTAGGTGGGGCCTGAAGCTCTTTGAAGGCAAGGCACATCATCAAGTATTAGTATTGCATGTGAACACCCTGGCAGGGCCTCTCTCAAGCTCTTGAAGGTCTAGGAGTCGAGGCTTGGAAAAGTCCCACCCTGCCCGGTGGACCAGGCAGCATGCAGGCTGACTGTGAGTCCAGAAACAGTCTCCCCGCCTCAGGCAACCTTCCTGTGGTCCTCAGGCCCCTGCATGCTGGTGCATCCGTTTCCACCTGTCCAATAGTGCCAAACAGCAGCCCTCTCCTGGCTTACTGGCTCTCCCACGTTTCTTTCTCCTTGGAAGGGTGCCTTAGGCTCTATTGTTCCCTTCCTCTGAGCCTGCAGGTGCACACAAGGAGGCACGCATGCATTCCAGCCATAAAGGGAGTTTAAAAGCATAAAAGCAAGCAGGGAGAACCCAAGTAGAAGGCTCAGCAAACAGTATCGAAGGAACAAACCTCTGCTGAAGGTTCCCACGGCCCAGCAGAGGGGAAGTTGATAGTAGCTGTTATGATCCACCATGAAGAAGGACCGATGTAGCAGGTGGCCTAGGCAGCATGGGGACTGATGCTACACGGGCCACCACCACGTGTTTGGAGCCTGTGCCTAAGTGCTCCTTGTGTGGTAAATACTTGTATTCCCATTTCACAGGTGGGAGTATGAGGCACTAGATAGAGAGACAAAAGTCTCCAAACTCTATCACTGGCCAGGTAGAGAGCCCCTTGCCTGGCATTCACGTTGGCCACAAAGCCTGTAGGCTGCACCTAGACTTGGGTTGAAATCAGGTGGTTAGATGCTGAGCCTGAAGCAGGGAAAGACTTCCTTGTCTGAGACCAAGTCTTCAGACGTCAGATGAGTGTGTCACTGGGCAGGCCAGATCTTGGATGTCTGTGGTGAGTACTTGGGCTAGGTGTTGAGGGAGTCTCAAGAGCAAGCATGGTGGTCACACGAGGCCTTGAAAACCAAGTCATGGCCATCATTATAAAGCTTCATCTGGAAAGAAACCACTGCACGATCCCTCTAACCTACAGATCTTTACAGTTAGTTTTTAAAGGGAGCTGGTGAGAAGACTCAGTGGTGAAGAGCAGTCACTGCTCTTGTAGAAGACCTGAGTTTGTTCCCAGCACCCAAGCCAGGTAGCTTACTGCCTGTAACACTGGTGCTTCTGGTCGGCTCGAACTTGTGTGTACCTACCCACACACAGACATATGACACATAACTAAAAGTAATAAAAATAAATATTTTTAAAATATTTAAAAAGCTAGGGTTAGGGTATAGCTCAGTTGTAGAACACTAACCTAGCATGGTTGAGATCCTGGGTCAGTCAACAGCACCAGAACAAGAAAAGGTCAGTTATGTAGAAATAGACAGTAGAATGGGTCCCAGGAATGGGGGAGGGGATGGAGAGGGGTAGGTGAGGAGCGCCAAGCAGCAGATGAGCAGTTTACAGAGCACATGCACAGCTTTAGGCTGTAGCTGATGGTAGTGACTCTTTAGGGTTGGGTTAGCAGAAGAGGGGAGGATATGACATGGTAGTAATTATTCCATTTTAGTAGCCATTGTACTATATATGTCTCTTTCATATAGCGTGTGTGTGTGTGTGTGTGTGTGTGTATTAAATTTGTGTGTATGGTTATGGTCTTGCCACAGTGCATATGTGGAAAGCAGAGAACAACTTTTAGGATCAGGTTTTCTCCTACCGTAGGTCCTGGGAATTGAACTCAGGTTGTCAGACTTGGCAGCAAGCATCTTTATCCACTGGAGCCATCGTGCTGGCCTACAATACACAATACAGTTTATTTTTTTAGAACCTTTTAAAAATTTAAAAGCTGTGGGACTGGAGAGACAGATCACCAGTTAAGAGTACTTGCTGCTCCTGGAGAGGACCCAGGTTTGATTCCCAGCACCCACCAAGTATATGGCCGGTGCTTGTCACCTCAGGGTCTCACAAGTTCCCTGGGAAAATTGCAGCCATTCACTTAGTGTACAAATCCTGGTGGGACACCAGGGATACATGTGCCGACAAGACAAGGATCCCTTCCTCAATGGATTTGGGAGGCAGGAGAGAAGGCGAGACACCAGCCAGAAGACAGGAGGAAGTCCAGAAGGCAACCTGTGTGATTAATGTCAGAAGAAAATAAAGCTGAGGAAGCATGGATGTGGCTGGGACAGAGAGGAGGGGGTGGAGAGGGAGGGAGGGAGAGAGATTGAGTCCTTCCTCTGTGGAGGAGGGCATCTTGGGAGATGCCAGGTGACGTGAGTTAAGCCTATGGGTAGTGAGGCTGAGACGTGAAGACAGCCTGCTCTGCTGACGGACAGTCTCAGAAGCCGCTGCAGTTCAGAGCTGGGTCTGGGAGACTAGGGAAAGGCTACTGGGCAGAGCCCTGCGCCTCAGGGGCTGTTGGATGTGTGCTAGGCCTCCAGGAGCCCAGATGAGGCTAATGCTCACACATAAAGAGCCTTTCTTAGCATTTTAGAGATGCTGGGGTCTTCCCAGAGGAGGAGGCTGTAGTAACTTTCATCTTGGATGGTGACAGCAGGTGACTGCAGACGTAGGACCTGCTGCTGTGAAGCCCTAGGCTAAGAGACTCATCCTGGGCTGGTTACCCTCAGTGAACTCTGTGCGAATGCCTGTCTAGTTAGCTAAGTGCAGTGGGAATGGGGCTGAGGAACACAGCAGGGTTGCAGGGAAACTCAGCATCTAGTATGTTCACATGTTCCCTTCGGATGCCTCTCAAATACTGGGGCCATGGTATCAGCAAGTGGAAGGAGGCATTCAGATCCTTGTAGGCCCCAGCCCCTCATTCTCCTGTCTTCAGGAGTGTGTGCTGTAGTAGGCCCTCCCTGGGGGTCACCTGGGCTTTCTCTCCAAGGAATTGCAGCTGCCCCTGGAGCTACCTGCCTTCCATTGCTGGCCGAGAGGGATACAAAACTTCTACCTCTGTGCTTCTTTTTGGACCACTTGGTGTGATCATCCCCACTCTGGAGCCCTGTGAGATTCGCTGAAGTTCCCCAGCCTCCTGCTTTTCTTATGCTCTCAAAGGTCTGATGCCGAGGACACCCCTGACAACTTCCTTCAAGCAGCTGGGTGCAGGGGTCTGGAGCTCAGGGGACAGGTACAGGCTGGGTATCAACATGCAATGGCATTTAAAGCCACAGGTCAGGCAAGGCTCGAGTGCATGAATACACCCCCCTACCCCATCCCCAGGGAAGAAGAGATGGACACGGCTTGAAGTACAAGGTGGAGCATATTTAGAGCAGAGGCAGGCACAAGGGGAAACCTGTATCTCCAGGGGCCCAGGTGTTGAAGAATGCTGGGGCATTATTCCCCGATTCAGAGCTGGTGGTGACTTCATATAGACGACTTTATATTCACAGCCACGGCAAATAACGATAAGGGGTTAGGTGCCGAGGTGTGTACCGCTAGCTTCAGCACTCTGGGAGGCTGCAGCAGGAGGGTCAGGATTTAAAAGCCCTGTTTTAACCAAACAAAATGATGATAATAAAAATAAAATAGGCAAGGGGTATAGCTCAGTTGGCAGAGTGCTTGCCTAGCATGCATAAGGCTCTTGGGTTTGATTTTTAGTACCACCTAAAACTGGACACAGTAGTGCATACCTGTAACCCTTGAGAGGTGGAAGTAGGAGCATAGAAGTTTAGGGTCACCCAGTTACATATCCCATTTAAAACCAGCCTGGAGGGCACGAGGCCCTGCCTCAAGAAAGAGGCAAATGAGCAGGAGAAGTGGTCCAGCCACGAAGGACTGAAGACAGCCAAAGAGCACACAAAGACAAAATAACCAGGGGAATGAACTGCTGTCAACCCTGTTGTCCGGGTTAGAACCCCAGACTGAACTATTAAAGTACAGGTAGTCAGCAACAGGCTGGCTGGAGCTGTAGCCTGAGCAGATTGGATGCCAGGGGCCTCACCCTATGAGTGTAGCCTTGTGGTTAAGTTGGGACAGCAGGAAACCTGGCCTGAAAACAGCCTCTTTTTAGGGCAACCCCCAAACGGCCTCCTCTGGGCTCAGCCTCTCCAGTTTCCACCTGAACACAGTGGCTCCTTCAGCCCTGAGCTGTGGTTTCTCCTTAAGTCGGAAGAACAGTGGCTCAGTGTCCTGAGGCCAGGCGCCTTTGGTTTTCCTTTGCTGAGCCCAACCCTGGCAGAGAAGCCACAAAGAGCTTGTGTGTGTGTGCTGAGAGGAGAGGCCAGCCAGTCCATCTGCTGCTGTGGCCTTCTGTTTATCCAGGGATAGCCTGGGGAGGCCCAAGTAAGCTGGTGGCAGTGGGCCCTCCTGGAGTCTCCCCAGCCTCTCGGCCTTACTAATGCTGGATCCTCAGCTCCAGGCTCCAGTGGCTTTGCTGCAGCTCTGGGCCTGCAGGCCTGCTGGTGTCACGTGTCTGCTGTGGCTTGGGGGTGTTTTCCTCTGAGATGATTTGGGAGACAATTTTGAGGGATTTGTTTGCTTTTAAAGTGGAATTACAAGCCTTTTAGTGTATTCTGACCAGAAAACTCACTATGTCCATCCATATCCAGAAGTAGGTAGGGGTGGGTGTGTGTACACGCATGCATTTTCTGAGATTAATGGCCAGCCCCTGGAGTGTCCCCTGCAGAGGACTTCATTTGTGCTGCGAATGACACAGAGAACTAGGAAGGACAGGAACATGCTAAGGAGTGTTACTGCAGCTCTTGGGAAGACTTGGGGTGACTCAGGAGAGACCTGGCCATCCATCCGTGCGTCTGAGAAGTGACTAAGGGCAGAGCTGAGGCACATGTGGGAGAATCCCCAAGACCTGGTACAAAGTGGCCTTGCTGGAGAGTGGTCACTCTGAACAGGTGTTGGAGAGCATAGCGAGCTGCTTCCTGGTCCAGGCAGACCTGAGGCAGGTCTCAGTTCCAACACAGGCTCGTCACTCCTTTACTCCCCTTCTGTAGTATGGCCCCTGCAACAGCGGCTGCATGGCTGGAGATAGTGAGGGTCGTGGTGAGGGAGGCACTCAACAGACGGGCAATCATTGATGGTTCTTACTAAGAATCAGCGGCAGGTGGCTGGGTATGGTAGTACACACCCTTTAATCCAGCACCTGCGAGTCAGAGGCCAGTGATCTCTGAATTGGAGGCCAGCCTGGGCTACATAGCAAGTTCTGAGCCAGCTGAGACTACACAGAGAAACAGTTTCAGAAAACAACAACAACAAAAAAGGCATAGGAAATGATCACTTCTTAGGGTCCCGGCTCCATGGGCAGAGGGGGTCTCCTCAGATCTGTTCTGGAAAAAAGATGTTGGATCTTGAAGCAGGCCTCTTTGATACCCTCAGCTGTCTCTTTTCAAATGCATGTCTCAGAGCTGGGCATCATGTTGAATGCCTGCATTCGGGAAGCAGAGACAGCAGGATCATCACAGCCAGCCTGGCTACACAGCAAGACCCTGAAGAGTCAACAGATACATGTCTTAGGAGCTCTCCAAAAGACTCTGCTAACCCACACCCAGGCAGGCCCTCTGCTCTTCACGGTATGTGAGTGATCCTCAGCCCACTGTATGCCAGACACACAAGGAGTTCAAAGACATCCAGGGACGTGGGCCTTGTCCTCAGGAACTGCAGCCTGCTGGGACCTAAATAAAGGCCGACAGCTAGCGTGTTCCTCACAGCAGCAGATTGTATGCTGAAGGCCTAGAGATCATGACCCAGGCTCTCTTGCTCTCTCTTGATCCCTCTGTCCCCTCACCCTTTCCCCCTTCCCCCTACCCTTCCCCCTCTCTCCACGTGCACATGGCTGGCCTCTACTTCTCTACTCCCTCTCTCTCTCTGCCTCTCTCTGTCTCTACTACCCTCTTAACTCCCCTCCCCATGCCCTGAATAAACTCTATTCTATACTAAAAAAATAAAATAAAAAGAGAGAGAGAGAGATCATGACCTAGGGAATCACTGTCACTTGACGAGACAGGGGAATCGTTATCTGGAGGTCACCCTGTGGTAGAGTTTTACAGGATAAACAGAAGTTTTCCCAATAGCCAGAAAGGACCACACGTCTGATAATAAAGCAGTATTCCCAGTTTGCTTCCAGTTGCCTCTACTAAGCTCTGTGATTTCGGGAGAATCTTTTCTTTCTTTTTTTTAAAATGTACATTTCAATTTCCCACTTTTCTATTTCCTCTTTTTTTTTTTTTGACATTGTCACCCCTTTTGGGACAATTCATCCTCCCACCCCACTCTCTCTGTTCTGGAAAACTGGGAATTGATCCCAGAGCCTTGCACTCTGTCCTGAGCCATGCTTCAGCCCTTTGAGACTCTTAGTGAGGGGAAGTTACACTTGTTTGCCCTGGGCCATTGTGCAGCTGAGCCAGGCCTGGAGACTGCTCACACTTCCCTAACCTAGTGTCCCATGGTGACTGCATGGAGAGGGTCCTTGAGGAGCCGCATGCCCAGCCCTGGCTCTGTGGTGGTTGTACTGATGAGAGGCAAGGGGCTTGAAAGCAGAGCCCAAGGTGTAGAAGCCTGACCTCTGCCAAAACTGTAGCTGAAGGGCAAGAGGCTGGCGACAGCCCCTGATGTTACAGCTTTCCAGGTAGCAAGCAGGTATACAGTGACCATTTCCAGGTGCAAAAATTGTTGCCCGAGTCCTGGAGCTGATAAGTCTTCACACCCTAGAGCCTCTCTATCCCTCACCCCACCTCATTCATCCTCCCCTCTTTCCCTCCTCCTCCCCCTCTCCTTCCTTTTATGTGCTGTTTTTGCTGTTACTGTTTTTGAAGTAGGGTCTTACACTGTAGTCTTAGCACTCAGTACAGCCCCAGCTAGCCATCATCATTGTCTTCAGAGCCCTGCTTGCTTACCTGCTGATACCCTGATACAGTGCCAGTTCCATAGCACCCACTGAGACTTTGCACTGCTCACAGCTGTACCCACAACAACATCTGGAACATAGCACTTCTTCACCCATTAGGAAGGAGTACAGGAACAAATGGTGCCTTCAGCCATGATCATGTGGTCATGCCCATTGCCATCAGTGAGCCTGAAGCAGGGCAGCTGCCAAGACTTTCCTACTCACCTGAATAGGTTTTACCCGGGCCATGAGCACCTGGCTTCAGTGCAGGTCAGGAACCACTGCCTTACCAGACATTCTGAAGGCTCTCAAAGTCGGCAGTGAATTGATCTGGGTGGGATGACCTATCCTGACTACTCCAATCTAGGAGAAAATGAGAGGCAAGGAGTCTGGGAAGAGAAGTGTTTACCTTGTCCTGGGTGTGGTGAGCAGTTACCTGATGTCACCAATGGAAGAGAAAGGAAGTTCCCTCCTAGTCCTCCCAATTTTGAATCAAAAAGTCCCTTGTTCCTTGTCCTTCCCCAGGAGCTCCTTCCTGGGTGACTGTATGACTCAAAGATGTGTGTCAAAGAGGAAACATGGCTTTTCTCTCCATCATCCCCTCCAATCAGGTTTAAATGCCTAAGAAAACTTACTCCTGTGGGCACTGGAGCTATAGGCCCAGGCTCTGTGTGTGTGTGTGTGTTAGGGGCTAACCTTGTCTCATCTATATATTCAGCTTCTAGGCTAGCTAGAATTACAAAGTGAATCCCTGCCTCAAAAAGGAGGCGGGGGAGGAGGAGGAAGAGAGAAAATAGAGCTGTGTACCCTGAAGATCTGGTGTCACCCAATCTTCACAGGATCCAGCCAGGCATTAGGAAGGAGCTGGCCTGAGGCCTTGATGGCTGCAGAGGACAGACACTTATTGCAGGATCCATTCCCGGTGTAGCACAGGGTGTGGAGGTGGAGGAATCCTCACTTATGCTGTCCAGCATCAGCTTTTCAGGAGAGGCCTGTGGATCTGGGAAAGCAGGTCAAGGGATGGGAGCGGGAAAGAGGGGAGATCCTGCTCCCCAGGAAGAAGTTGTACAGCCCCTGGCACAAACCTGAGAGGAAGGGCTTGGGCTTCCAGGGACTCCCAGGTTTCCTGAGTAGGTGATTGGACATGGCTTTCCTTTGGAGTGACAGGTCACTTGGGATGGCTGCCACTTAGGCTCCTGCCTGCCTGCTTGTCCCTCTCTTCCTTTCCTGGGCCTCTGTACCATTATAATGCATCCACTGTGTTCTGAGACGCAAGTCAGCTGACACTTTCTAAGTGTGTACTCTAGGAAACTCTGAAGAGAGGTGACAAAGGACAAGAGCATGCAGTGCAGTTCCAGCAGGCTTTGCTGCACAGTGACATGGTATTGAACAGGAGTCATGTCCAGGGTGTGGGTGTTGACAGAAGCAACCCGCTCATGTGGCCCAGTGTGACTGATATTGACAGTTCTAGTTAATGACTGATGTCTATCATGGAGTGACCTGGACTGGAGGGGGAGGAGGAAGCCTGGCTAAGATCCCGGCTGTCACAGGTAGACTGGACAGCAGGAAGGAGTGAAGCCGTTCCTGACTTGGAGCTGCTTTTGGGTGTGGTTACACTGGAGGAGGGGTTGTAAATGTGGCCTCACATGGAAGATCAGATGCTAAGTAGACAGAGGGAAACTCATATTTTTTTAATCTTAAGAAATGTTTTAGACAGGTGTGGTTGTACACACCTTCGATCCTACTTGAGAGGCCGAGGCAGGTGGATCTCTGTGAGTTTGAGGACAGCCTGGTTTACAGAGTGAGTTCCAGAACTGCCAGGGGTATGTAAAGAGACTCTGTCTCAAAAACAAAACAAAACAAAAACAAAACCTTTTTTTGAAACTTTATTACACTTCTTTAGTGTGTGTGGACATCAGAGGACAGTCTTTAGGAGACCATCGTGTAGGATCCAAGCATTGAACTGAGGTCATCAGGCGTAGCGGCAGCTGACAAGTGACACTACTGGATGATATCTTCTTGGTCACTTATTTATTTGTTTGATATTTCTGTAGGTAGATGCACGATGCTGAGTGCCATGTAGAAGTCAGAGGCAACTTTGTGAAGTATGTTTTATTTATTTGGTTTTTCTAGCTAAGGTTTCTCTGTGTAGTCCTGGCTGTCTTGGACCTCTCTTGGACCAGGCTGGCCTCAAACTCAGAGATCAGCCTGCCTCTGCCTCCCTGTACTGGGATCAAAGAGGCGTGCGCCACCACTGCCTGGCTTTTTTCTTGTTTTTAAAGTATGTGCTCTGTGTGTGTGTGTGTGTGTGTGTGTGTGTGTGTGTATATATATATATATATATATATATATATATGTGTGTGTGTGTGTGTGTGTGTGTGTATATATATATATATACATATATATATATATACACATGTGAGCTCAGGTGCCCTCAGACTTTAGAAGAGGACATCCCCTGGGTCTGGAGTTATAGATAGTTGTAAACTTTCTGATGTAGGTGCTGGGAACTGAACTAGGGTCTTCTACAGGCATACTATGCACTCTTAACCATGGGGCTTCTCTTCCTCTTATCAGTTGCCTGGAAGTTTTGTCTCAGGCAGGGTCTCCACAGAACCCAGCGGGTGTTCAAAGGACCCAGTTTGAGACCCCCAGGGCCAGACTTAGGTGGTGGATTTTTCTTTGCTGTTGGCCTTCAGCTGTTGTCTGCTCATTCAGCTAAGGATGATAAGCATCAGCTGCTTGGGTAATGCTAACACCAGGGAATGTGCTCCTTTCCTGCATCCAAGGTTGGGTGAGCCACTGGGTGCTGGCAGTGGGAGGAAACATCATTATAGGTCAGGAGGGGTATGTTCACCTAAGAACCAGCTGTTGCCATCTACACGACCCAGATGAGCAGTGGTTTTTAAAGGGCAGGAGTTTTGCTTGCTGACACTTTTCTCTGTGAGCTTCTACCAACTCTGGCATCCAACTTCATGGGAGTATGGTGTACCCACACCCACAGGAAAGTCAGTCCCATGACAGAATCAATCTTTCAGAGTAGCTGGGCCATCTGAAAGTTATTCTTGGATACATTCTCTGGAAGAGGGTTTGTTTTGAATGTTGTTTTTTTTTCTCCTCAAAAAGCAAGTCCGATCCCTCAGGAGACTCAAGCCACTGGGCTAGCAAGGTAAAACCAGCAACTAACTCCCAGCTACTCCCTGTCCCTGCTCATCTTCCATCCAACAGAGCAGGAAGGAGATCGGGCTCCACTGGCAGGTAGCATCAGGCCCTGCTTAATAGACAAACTCTGTATGGTTTAGAGTCTAGCCCCGGTTATCTCTGAGCCTCAGGTCCTCCTGTGCGTATAAGGGAACAGAGAGTACAGGAGTTGTTTATCCAGTTTTCTACCTAACTACAGTTTGATGTCACAATTTGTAAAACACAGCCACACCTAAGGGACTAAGGAAGGCTAACCTAAAACACCTGATGTCCCCAGCCTCAAGGGCAGGGGTAGAACTATATTTCCTGCTAACTCATTCTTGGGTGCTTTCTTTGTACAGTGCTGAGTATTGAACCCAGGGGCTTTGGGCATGCTAGACAAGATGTCTTCCAGTGATGCCACATCCCCAGCTTTTCTCTGCTAACTCATTCAAACTTCATTTGAGACAGTCTCATGGTTCAACCTTGGCTGGCCTAGAATTCCTACATAAATGGGACTGGCCTTGAACTCCCAGAGACTACAAGCCCCTGCCTCAAGAGTGTTGGATTAAAGGCATGCACCACTATACCAAGCTTTATTGCTGTTTTGAGACAATATCATGTAGCACAGACTAGTCTCAAACTATGTCGTTGAGGCTCTGACTCCATCTTCCAAGAACTGGGGTGATAGGCCCATGCCTCCATGCATTGTAGTGTTTTGTTGTTCTGTAGGTTGTTTTGGTATAGTTTTCTTTATTTTATTTTTTAAGGGTACAGGGCGGCCCTAGCTGGCTTTACGCTCACTTTCTAGCTGAGGATATCCTTGAACTCTTTATCCTCCTGCCTCTACCGCCCAAGTGACGGGCTTACACAAAGCTTCACAGCCTTTTCCTCCATTTGAAACAGGGACACAGAGATTTGTCCTTAACTCTTGAGTCCCCACATGTTGGTCAGTCCTTAAAGCCACTGGATCCAGTTACCACCTCCACCTCAACATCATTGGTTCCCTGAACCCTGCTGGCAGGTGGTAGGCCTTTCCTGGAAGTCAGGGGAAGATTCTCCCACAAGCCTTTCCATTCCTCCCTGCAATCCACTCAACCCTTCACCGGAAAGACAGTGTAGATAGGGCTCAGCAGAGGTGAAGAACCTCTCTCCAGGAGCAGAATTGTTCTCTAATCAGAACAATGAGGGAGTGGAGTGGAGACTGTGCACAGGGTGTAGGGGGCTTGGGTTTTATAGGGCAGAAAGGGGAATTCTGAAGTGGGGAGATTCTTGTCCACAGACCTATTTTCTGCTTTCCCAAGGTCGTAAATCTTGGCAGAGGTCCTTATCACACTGGCATCTGTACCAGGAGTTCTCCTGGCATGTTGACTCCTAATCTGGAGCCTTCCTGCTCCTAACTGCCCAGGGAGAGTGCTCAATCTTCCCACAGGGAGTTTCTCAGGCTGCCTGAAGCTTTTTTGTTATTAACCCTTCACATAGTTTAGTAATGGCTTCTATTTACTGAGTGCCTGCTTTCTTTCAGACTCCGTGCCAAGTGTGTGTGTATCTAATATAAACATATATGTTGATTTTATTTTTGTTCTTCCCAACATTTAAAAATGCTCCCACAATTTAATTTAATTCCCAATGATTAAGATTGCCAGGTGGTGGTGGTGCACACCTTTAATCTCAGCACTATGGAGACAGAGACAGGCGGATTTCTGAGTTCAAAGCCAGCCTGATCTACAGATTGAGTTCCAGGACATCCAGGTCTACACAGAAAAACCATGTCTTGGGAAAAAATTCTTCTCAAATCATGGGTCTAACCTAAAATGCCCATCAGTGTTCTCTCGACTGTGTAGATGAATTAAGTTTGCAGGGTCTCTCAGCCATGGCCCTTGGTTCTGGGGCCTAACACTGAGTTAGACAGCTGGCGAGGGCTGTGGCAAAGGGATCTGTTGTGGAGATGCTGCCATATGACAGCACAGCTCTGCTCAGGTGCTTCACTGTCTCACCCACACCTCACACCTCAAAGAGGAAGTGTCTTATTTCTATTTTATAGAGGAAGAATCGGAGGCCCCAGCACATTGGGCAACTTCCTGGAGGCAAACAGAAAGCAACAGCAGTGGGCAGTACATATGAGTGTGCCTGCTGTCACTTTGCCTTTTGGTTATTTTTGTTGAGAAAAGGTCTCACTTTGTAGCACAGACTGTCCTCAAACTCATAGCAATCCCCTGGCCTCTGACCCTGTTGGGGTTACTGGCATAAACTACCATATCCAGTTCAATTTGGTTTTTAGGATAATAACCTGACCCACTTTCTGTGAGAAAAGTACAAAGGGCCCCACTGACACCACCTACTCTATAGAGTTCTTAAACATGTCATTCAACGAGGGGGGAAATAAAAAAAAGTGCTTAACCAGACTAGTGTGTTTTAAAAGCCATGGCTGGGTTTCCTGGCTCAGCCAGAGCAGGGGGTTGGGAGGGTGTTGCTAGGTCTCACTCATTTTTTCCCACTGGTTTGGTTGAATGACTGTAGATACCCAGAAGGCATGACTACCTCAAGTCCTGTTTCCTGGAATAGTTCAGATTATGGGCCTTGAAACTGATGAGGAGAAACCAAGGAGGGTCACCTGGGCTTACCCGTGCCAAAACCATTGGAGACCACTGAGCTCAGGTCTCAGAGCCAAGCACCCAAGAGTCTCACCTTTGCCTGGGGTTTAACATTCAGTGTGTTCATGTTGAGAGGGCACACAGCAACCCAGGAGATGGCCTGTGGCATTCCCTTCTTACAGACGGAGTCTCAAAAAGCTTATGGAAACTCCCAAGTCAAGGAGCTGACAAACAGGACTCAAACTCAGGTCTGCTGCCCTCTAAAGCCAAGATACAGTTCATTGACCCTGAATATCTAGGACGGAGACTGGACTGAGACAGTGTGAGAAACCGTCTGTGTGGCATCTATACATAGTTCCAAAGGTCATGTAGAAACTACAAGATATGCCGGGCAGTGGTGGTGCATGCCTTTCATCCCAGCACTCGGGAGGCAGAGGCAGGCAGATTTCTGAGTTCGAGGCCAGCCTGGTCTACAGAGTGAGTTCCAGGACAGCCAGGGCTACACAGAGAAACCCTGTCTCAAAAAACCAAAAAAAAAAAAAAAGAAAGAAAGAAAGAAAAGAAAGAAACTACAAGACATAAATTCAGAGAAGGCCTTACAAGATGGAATTTCTCATTTTCACAGACCTTACGTGGAGGTCCCCTCTAGCTAAGGCTGTCTAAGCAAAGCTGCAACTCTAGTGGGCTTTGACCAGGTAAGCAGAGAGGTAGTTGGGAATTTATTGCTCACACACAGTGGGTGAGGAAGAGGTTGAGAGCAAAGGGCTAGAGCAGTGATTCTGAACCTTTTTTTTTTTTTTTTTTTTTTTTTTTTGGTTTTTTGAGACAGGGTTTCTCTGTATAGCCCTGGCTGTCCTGGAACTCACTCTGTAGACCAGGCTAGCCTCGAACTCAGAAATCCGCCTGCCTCTGCCTCCCAAGTGCTGGGATGAAAGGCGTGCGCCACCACCACCTGGCCGATTCTCAACCTTTTTGATATTGTGACCTTTTAACACAGTTCCGCATGCTGTGCTGACCTCCAACCATAATGTTATTTTCATTGCTACTTTATAACTGTAATTTTGCTACTGTTATGAATTGTAATATAAATATCTGATATGTGACCTCTGTGAAAGGGTCATTCAACTCCAAAGGGGTTGCAACCCAAAGGTTGAGAAATGCTGAGCTAGAGAGCAGGAGGTACAAGTGTCTGTGTATGTGTGTGTGTGTCTGTGAGTGTGTGTGAGTATGTGTATGTGTATAAATGTGAGTGTGTATGAGTGTGTGTGTGTGAGTGTGTGTCTGTGTGAGTGTATGTGTGTGTGAGTGTGTGTGATGTGAAGCCACCTTGCCCATCCTAACCATACCCAAGTACTTGTGTCACTGTGTAGAGTATAAAGAACTCAATAAGGTGGCTTGAGGCAAGTCAGGAAGGTAATCGGGCTTTCCCACAGTTATGTAAAACCGTGGTCCTAACATCTTGCTTGAATTCTAACATTTCTGCCTTGTTTAAATCTTGAATGATGTGAAGGCCTAAAAGGGACGGTGTTTCTGATGGAAATCCTTCTTTTTGTTGAGTTTTCTAGTTCTTATCTTGGTACTTGTTTCTTGTATACTTGCCACTTGTATCTTGGTACTGGGCTAGCTGTGGATAGCTTTCGCTTGGTGTGAAGAAAAAAAAGTTGTGGGTAAGACTCCAAATCAGACTTCAGCTGGTGGTGGGTTGGGGCAGACTTTAGTTCGTGAGTTTGAGCCGGATAGCGCTACCTGAATCTCGCAGCACTGAGATATAAAGTTTGAGTAGTGACATCAAACAGGGACATAGCACTGAGAGGGAGGAAAATTAAGTCCAAACTCTGGTCTTTGATCTGCTGCAGTAACTATGCGCTCAGACAAGCTCCACCCACCGAGGCGCCGACCGCGTGGCCATTGGCGGCGCCTCCGCCACCTGCCCCTTACCTTGGGTGGGCGGGGCTACCTGGGCCCCGCCCCCGCGGCTCGGGTTCCCAGGCCGCGGAGCCTTAGGACCCGCCCCCTGCGCAAGGCCCCGCCGCCTGAGCCCCGGGAGCCCGGGCTCCTCGTGATGTCACGGCAGCTTTGATACAAAGAGCCCCTTCGGCCCACGCGGGTCTCCCGGCAACGGGTGCGGGCGGAGGCGGGACCGGCGGCTTCAACTGGTGCGGAGCAGCGCGCCTCCCGGATTGTTTTCTGAGCACGGTACTGGCTTCCTCCCCGCACTCCCCGCCCGACTAGACCAGCGGCCGGCGTCTTGTTCATCTGCAGTGGCCCGACCTGTGGCCGGTCGGGGGATGCGCTCCCCGCCGGCTCCCGGATGCCAGGTAAGCAGCGGTCATAGGACGCACCTAGCTTGGCCCCAGGAGTGAGAAGTCGGCGGATTAGCCTCCACCCTCCCCATGCTAGCCAGGGAGATCGGAGTACCTTCGCAAAACCACTGACCCCTCTGCCTGCTCCGGGCCCCTCGGCCCGCGCCCAGGTGCGAGCGTGAGCGGAACCACTCGGTGCTGGAGGAGGGTGGCCGCTATCCCTGTGGCGCTGTTCAGTAGTGTTTTAGGGGTATCTGGTGGGACTGGGAAGGGAGCTTGTCAGCCCCCATCAGTGCCCAGCTCTTGGCTGGGCTGCTTCCCTAGGGAGCTGTAAGTGGCGAAGTTTTTTCCGTAGGTGATGGCGACTGGCTAGTTTACTGCTGCTCCCCTCTCCCAGGATATCTGAGGCGTCAGAAGACAGAACCAACCTAGCGTAGGAATTTGAGACAGGACCCTTGCTTCCCTTCAGCAAGATGCTTCTATGGGTGGAGGTGTGTGCAGGCTACCAGCCTACATCCTTGAGTCCTGTAAGAGCTCACAGTCCACCTCAATGTAAGTTGTTGATACAGTTGCTTCTCTGCTGCGACAAGTGTCTCCCAGGGCCTAGCATCGCAGTCTCTGTAAACCTGGTACCAACACAGCCCTAGACAGCATTCCGTACTTGTCACCTCACCACCTCCCACTTCTGGTCTTGCTTTTCCCCACAAGAGCTAGAAATGATTCATTGCTGAACTCTGAAGGACTCACAGTTTTCATTGGCTGATTTGTAGCACCCCTGACCCCCATAAAGCAGCAGAGGAGTCAGAGGTCCTGCCTTGTGCTTGGTTCTCTATTCCTTTTGGATTGGGCCCCACTTTGCACTGGTTCCTGAGATCTCCAAACCTCTGCCTCCCTTCACAGAGCAAGAGGCAGGTGATAATTGCTTGGGTTCCCACATTCCCTGGGGCAGTTTCCAGGGCCCTTCCCAGGTGAAAGATGGTGTCTTGTTATTGCTAGGGAAAGGAGTCTCAGTGGGGAGGGTTTTATAACTGCAAAAAACCATTGCTGTCTCCTCTACCCACCTTCACTAGCTGAGATCTCATGTTTCAGCCCCAGCTTCTGGTATTGTGGCACTGACTCAGACTTTAACCTGCTTAGCGGACTCTCACAAGAGGCAGGGTTAAATACCCAGGGAACTTTATATGTGGGACACATCCTTGCCCTCTAGAGGACCTTGAGTTCTGAGGTATAATCTGACACCACCCAGCTACTTTGAATGCCTGGTCCAGTTCATGTTGGTTCTTTGAGGTCAATGGGCTATAGATGTGGGGGAAGCTGGTGAAGAATGCGTGGCTGTGGTCTTTAGGCAGCACAGCTTGGTTTAGTTGGCTACCTGGTTGGAAACCACTTCGGACCATTGGGTTCTGGGTTTAGGTGTGGGGATCAGAGTAAATGACCAGGCATACCTGAGAGATAAGACTGGGCTGCAGGGCAGGGATGGTTTACTGGCCAGGCCAGGTAAGCAAGCTGGAAGGTCTAACCTTTGCCCCAAGGGAGATCTTATGGGACAGACTGCCTGGAGCCTGTCCTTGGAAAGGGCTTTAGCCAGGGGAAGAAGGAAAGGCTGAAGTTAGAAGGACCAGAGTGGTTTGAGGTGTCCTCTCCAGGGTTCTACAGGGCAACAGCCTGGGGGCAGGAGGAGATTCCCTTCTGTCTGTGCCAGGCCTAAAGCAAGCTGGCACCTCCTGGCCTCTTGCTGTCCTGGGAGGCCTTTCCCTGGGGACTGTCCTAGCTCACTCACTTTCCTGATGGTAATGGTTAGGTGCCTTGATTTAGGGGGCTGGAAGTTCTTCTTGGTAGCCTATTGTTCCCATGGTTCCTCCACAGTGAATCTTGCCTTGAGGGATCTTAGGATTCTACTTTTGTATATTTATTTTAGGTGAGGGTTAGGAAGAGCTAGAATGGGAGAGATTTCCTGTGAGATTGCAGACAGGAGGCCATCTCTAGGGTTGGAATAGCCTATGCAGAAAGTTCCATCTATCCTCTGGCCTATGCTGTCTCCTGGCACAGGGCTTGTGTTTTAAATAGGAAGATTCATTGTCTGGCTCACCATCTGGCATTAGTGGGGTCTCGCGCCCAGGCCTTGCCAGGTACACAGGACCCTGGGGTGGCGCTGTTTTCTCTGGGTCAGTTCTGCATAACTATTATGGCATCAAATCACTGGTCACGACACGAGGAAGACCATTCTGGTGTCATTGCTAGAATAATGGGGGCCCTGCCCCAACCAGCTGGGTGTATGGTTTGGCGTGCCTACCTGGTATATCACTGGACGTTGTGATCTTCTTTCTTGGATGGCACCTTGTCTCCTCTGTCAGGTGGCATTTCAGAGCATAGTGCTTTTCCTGTTTCTGTCAGTTCACGTTGCCTGGCATAAGACTGCTTCGCTCATTCACTGCATAGAAACGTAGGTATCTGATCTTGGCCAGCTTCTGTCTCAGTGTTGGCTGTGGCACTGAGTGAGATGGATGTGAGTCCTTGCTTCCTGGAGCTGTGTTATGGGAAGGAGGCAGACTAGCCAGAAGTTAGGTATCCAGTAAGATGGGGTGGAAAACAGGCTTAGAGGAAGAACAGCGGGGTTCTGGGTTTTTAACCAGTGGCCAGAGAAGTCTGCTGAGAAGGGACACCGTAATGGAAGAGTAACAGGCGGCAGGAACAGTGACTGTAAAGTTCCTGAGTTGGGTCCTGTGACTAGCATGGTGTGTCCAGCAGGACTGCAGGGTTTAGCTGTGCATGGAGACAGACCAGGGGAATAAGCTCTGAGAGCCGGGAGGGATCCTGCTGCTGTCAGACAGCTGGGGAGTAGGGTGAGAGCAGCCGCTTTGAGGCTGGAAATCTGCCCTGGTCACCTTTCATGGCGCTGCTGTCTTGTAGTCCTTAGAGTGGAGGGGTAAATGGCATCTCTCAGGGAAGAGATGTCTTTTTGATTGAAGCTGCTGTCAGCTTCCTACCCTCAACCTGGGACTGGTCAGATAAGCCTGTCCACGTGACTCTGCGTGGGCACAGATCATGTGTTCTCCACTACAGAACTGGAACTTGTAGAAGCCTTGCTGGTGACACGCTGGTAGCTGTGTCTTAGAGTTGTGCTTGGCACCTGTCTCATTCATACTGGTCAGCTCCGTCAGGTGGGGCAAGACCAGTTATAAGACCTACTATGTAGCCCACACTCTCACTGGCTCCTTCTTGTCTCTGTCTCTGACTGTCTGCAGATCCTCCTTGGCCTCAGGTGGCTAGATATCCCTCTACCTGTGGGCAGTTGGCCTCATAATTCAGGACACCTGTCCCTTAAGGATCCCAAAGAGGCCTTCACATACCTGGGCAGAAGCTTTGGGGTTTATCTCTACCTGGGGTTCAAAGCGTGTGTTTTAGACACCTCTCCATCCACTATCCCAGTATGATTTGTGACCAAGAGTTAGGGTGCCATTGAGTTCCCAGTGGCTGGAATGGGTTGATGGCTATTTCTCCTGGGCAAGACAGTTGGCAGCTTTCAGCTTGACCTCATTTCAAAGCAGCATTGCTCCAGAGGCTACAGTGGGCAGCAGGTTGTGGAAAGTATGCCTGCCAAAGCCTGGGCTTGGAGGTCTCATTTTCTCATGCCAGGTGTCTGACTGTGCGTGGCAGTCCTTGGGTGCCTAGGGCCTCATCAAGCTACTGTCAATTAAATGGAATTTAGCATTGGCCAGTTCATATGGGCCCATTAGAACTGATGGACCTTACTCGGGCTCCAATGAAGTCTGATTCTTAGGGAGATAGAACACGGTTTCTCAGAACCTTCATGGGTACCTGGGGAGCCTGTTGATTCCTTCCTTGACTTTACAGCAACCTGGAGCTGGGATGATCAGCAAAAGCAACTGCCAGGGATGTGTATATCCTGGAAAAGTCTACTGAAGGGCCAGAGCCATAGTTGTCTGGGTGACCTCCAGTCTCAGCCTTGCCCAGCAGTGGGTTCTAGTAATGGCAGTGTGTCCAGCCCTGCTGCTTTCCTCCTTTAACAAAGAGGAAGGAGGATCTCCCTTGGTCAGAGTTGTGATTCAACCAGCTTTGTCTTCTCAGGCAAATGAGTTCTTCCCCAACCATGTTAACATTATTTAAAAGAAAACAGATCTGGCAATTACCTAGAGCTGTGTCTTTGCTTGTGGGATCCTTACCTTTATATTGTTTTAAGTGTGTGTGTGTGTGTGTGTGTGTGTGTATGTGTGTGTGTGTGTGTGTGTGTGTGAGAGAGAGAGAGAGAGAGTTTGTGTGTGTGTGTGTGTGTGTGTGTGTGTGTGTGTGTGTGCATGCAGATGCCCTCAGAGGCATCAGGTGTCCCTTGAGTTGGAGTTATAGGCAGTTATGAGCCACCTGATGTGGGTGGTGCTGGGAACCAAACTTGGGTTCTTTTAACTACTGACTCATCTCTCCAGCCTTTGAATATTTTTTTTTAAAGTGTGTGTGTGTGTGTGTGCACTCATGTGTGCCTGAGTGAAAGCTCTGGCAGAGGCAGAGGATTGGATCCTGCCGAAGCTCATAGGCAGCTCATGTGCGCTGGTAATCCAAGCTTGGGTCCGAACCTCTGAGCTGCCTCTCTATCACCCCTACCTTTTTAAAAATAAAAACCAGGGGAAAAAAAAAATCCAAAAAAGGTATGGTCTCACTATGTAGTCCTTTAGGGCCTGGCTATCAGTGTGTGAACCAGGCTGGTGTGGAACTCACAGACATCCTCCTGTCTCTGCCTCCCCAGTTCTGGAATCACATAGGTACATAGGAATATGTCACTATGCCTGGCTGAGTCTTTCTCTTTTAAGGGTTTAGGAGAGGAAGGCCTAAACAGAACCAGGGTGTGGGAGAAGCCAAGGTATTCTCTGGTCATCTTGACCCCCACAAACCCCCTGTGTCCTCCAAGCCTGGTATCATAAAAAGAGAACCCATACTTCCTAGCTCAGCTGGCTAGAGAGGAAAGGGATTAGAGCCAAAGCTCGGGAGGGTCTGTGTGTCTCCGTGTCTCTTGTTTTGGCTCCCAACTTAAGTCCCTGTGTTCAGATGGGAGAATGTAAAAGTTGTTCCTTTGTTTCTGTTCACTGGTTTCCTGTGAGAGAAATGCTTGTGTCAACCACTGGCAAGTTCCTGTGCCTCGCACCACCTGATTCCCAGGGCCTGTTTTCGTAGGGTAGAAAAATAGGTTTGGGAGCCTGAAAACATCTGAGCGTAGACCTGGCTTTTGGCGCTCCACCACTCGCTGCTTGAGGTAGACCGTTTCATTCTGTGCCTCAGCGTCCTCATCTGCTGCACAAGAACAACAAAAGTACTGCTTCCGGGCACGCTTCGTGACCCACCAGAATGTAAAGCCCGAAGGGTGATCCTGGCAGCTTCCCCAGCTTTTTCTCAGGGCTGATAAGCTCAGTCCCCAACAGAGTGGCTGGCCAGCTGGTGTGTCTTGATGAAATAGGAAGGAAGGGGTTTGGGCATGGGGACTCCACCTCCTGAGGGTCTGTCTGTGTAAGAGAAGCAAAGTCCTTTCTCTGTGCCTGTATTTTTAAAGAAACCAGCTTGGTCTCTGCATATCAGCCAAGCGGCTGGCACCCGTGTGGCAATCTGTGAATGAGATGCAGAGCACATTTTGAGGTGACAGCCTTCTCCCCAGGGGCTTGGTGTGGGGCAGCACTTGGGGCTGTGCACTCTGCATTGCTCTGGCGCCCCCCCCCATCACAGTAGTCTACAAGGGGAGTGGCCCCCTGTTCTTCTACAGGACCATCCATCTTTCTAGCTGTGACCTGCCTGTGCCTGCAGTGCTACTGTCTGCCCAGCAGCCCACAAAATCTGCCTTATTAAAGCACTGTGGCTTCATCTAGCTGCAGAGGCCACAGGAGGGCTGGAGAGGGGCCAGGCTAAAAGGTTCAGGCTGTACAGCCACTGGCCACATTAGGTGACTGTCCTTGGTAGTCTTCCAGGGAGCCAGATGTACCTGCTTGTCCAGCTTGGCTGCTTTGAGCTCTGCAGATCCGCTGAAGTGAGGCCAGACAGCCTGACTTGGCTGGTACAGTGGGTGGTGGTCAGAGCACCACTGCCTGCTATAGGGAGGTAATAACCTTGAGGCGATGGCCTGGGGCCTGAGGCGAGTCCTGGTTTGCAAGGCAGTCCTGGCCAGCACATCTCTGTGTAGTTACCTGTGTAGTTGGTAGTTGTACCAATTATTGAAGACGACTGGAAGGCTTTTCCAGCAACAAGGGGGGCAGGAGACAGAATGTATTTATGTCCATGTGTATGTGCTTGTGTGCACACTCAATACACGCTCATGTATACAAGTATGAATGCAGTCATTGGCCACCATGGGCTCACACAGGATAAAGAACTGACTGGATCCTCATTTCCATTTATACTCTCGCCAGATTTTGAGACACCTTTTCCCTTTAGCATGTTGACATCTCCGACTGGTGTGTGTAGTAGAGTTGGTGGTGTTATAACTTAGCTGACAGCACCTTTCCTTTCTTGGTGTACTTAAAATAACCGTGTATCTAAAACAGAGGCAGGTTGGATTTAATGAAACACAGAAACTAGGTAACCTCTGGAGAAATTATGTAATTTGCCCAGTTTCTGCAAAGCAGGGACAGAAGAGCCACCTGTAGTGGTACCAGCATTGATTGAGGGACAGTATTATGTGGTTCAAATGGGCAAGCTTGTGTACTGGGCTCAGATCCCTGTGGGCTCTGCAGCTGTGTGGGTCTGGGATAGCAGAACAGCCACTCTGAGCCTCATGTTCCTTCCCCTCTACATGAGCCCACAGTTGGGGGGGGGGGGGGGAGAGAGAGAGAGAGAGAGAGAGAGAGAGAGAGAGAGAGAGAGAGAGAGACCTTTCTCTGTTCCTGCTGGCTGTCATCTCAGTTCACACACTCCTCTTCCCTAGAAGGAGATCAAGAGCGGGGAGCTGTTGCAGACCCCCAGTCGCACCCCAAGGCAGCGGCAGGAGACTGATGTGATGAGGACCTCTTAACTAGTTAAAATTTAAAATGTGTGTGTGTGTGTACGTGTGTTTTACTTCTGTGTATATCTGCGCCATGTGCATGTCGATGCCTGCAGAGGCCAGGAGAGGGCTTTGGTCATCTGGGACTGGAGTCACAGATAGTTGTTAACCACTTTGTGGGTGCTGGGAGCTGAACCCAGGTCTTCTGGAAGAGCACCACATGCGTGCCCTTAGCTGCCGAGCCACCTTCCTAGCCTCCTTGATTAGTTTATCATCCTTGGACCTGGACCTTCCCTTCTTTCATTTTCTCACTGTGCCTGAGGTTTTCTTCTTACATATACTTTTCTTCTTTCAAATCTGTCTCCACTGGAGTTTCCTGGGGCCGGGAGGACAGGAGAATTACCCTTGGGTCTGTGCTGTGGTTTCTGCCCCCTCCACCCAAGCCCCAGTGCTGCCAACACTACTGTCCCTGTTTGAACAGGCTGCATATGTTTCAACTTTGGGATTCTCTGGTGCTCAGAGTTCTTCACTATGAGGTTGGATAGTCACCAAGACTTTGAGGATTCCTCCGAGCCTTCCTCTCTGAGCCGAATATCAGTCCCCAGTCCTTATGGCACTGTGAGTCTTTATGTCTGTCTGTCTGTCTGTCTGTCTGTCTGTCTGAGTTTCTCCCTCTGAGAGTAGATGAAACATGTGGTAGGTGCTTAGCCAATGACCCTTCTCACTTGGTTGTGACAACATTGTGCTTCTCTAAGTGACAGGCATCACAGAAGGGTCCATGGATGCTCTGGGCAGGGAGTGGTGGAGTCCTGTGAACAGGTGTCCTGAGCTACCATTGTTTAGGGGGGCTGGGCTGCAGCAGTTGGCAGAATGGAGGTGGAAGGTAGGGGGAGTCCTGAGCCATCAAGGACTCTGGTGGACCATGGAGATACTCCCTGGGATACTTTCTGGGCCTGGTATATTCTTTGAGCTGGGAGCAGGGTTTTCGGGCAGTGGATCATGTTTGAGGTCCTGGCAGATAGGTCTTGGGAACATCTTGGTGATGGGGCTTTGCCAGGGGCTTGGTGGGAGCAGCCAGCTCAAGGCAGGCTTTATGAGCAAGTAGTGGCTTCACACTGCTTCCTCAGGTCTCCCCTCAGTCCCTTCACTGTCTTCTCTCAAGGTTCTGGTAGCCATTAGCTGACTTCACCTTTTGTGAAGCCTCTTCTTTCAGGAGGTAGCACTAACTTGTGGGTGCTGCCCGCAGAGGGTGGGCCTGATAACAGGAGGTTGGTGCGTGTCAGAGGAAGAGATTGTGGAAGGGCCGAGCTGCTGGTCTGAGGAGCAGGTTCTATCTACTGACATGCTCTTTGAAGGCTGGTCTCCCCTGTGAATCTGCAGCCTTTTGAGCTCAGGGTACTCGGGTCCAGTGCTCTCTTACCTGCCCCTACTGGGCCAAGTTTGGGAGGGCACTAGCAGAGGCCACAGGATAGGAGGGACTCCAAACTAAGCTGGCAGGAGGAATGCTGGAGCCCTGAGCTGATGAGAGTACAGGAGGGCAGAGCAGGGGAGGGGTCTGCACACAAGGCCCTGGTCTAGGTGGTGTGCATGGTGAGGGAGGAAGCAACTGGCTATCCATCCTGCCCTCCATCAGCTCGCTCATGGGTCTGCTCCAAACAGCCTCTCCAGCAGCTGTGGGTGAATGTTGGCACCTCACTGGGCCTTCCATGGCCTAAGGGGTTTTGTGGCAGAGGGAGGGGGGTAGGTCCCCTTTTGGCTTCGGGTTTCAGGCTGTGTGTCACTTCACTGGGGACACTCCCCACACCCAGGACAGAGAGCTGACCGCTGCTGCTTTCCAAGCCTTCACCTGAAATCCATGCCCCTCCTGCCACAATGATAGCATATGGAGCTCTCAAAGCCAGCCCGAGAGCGCTGGGCCATGTGAATAATTAAGCCCTCACTTCAAACAGCCACATCTTTAAAAGCTATAATTTGTAGCCTGAAATAGCTGCCTGTTCCAGGAGCCAGGAGAGCCCTTGTGCAGGCTTCAGTGTAGTCTGTGCATTTTGCTTTGACAATAGCATGTAAGTTGCCCTGGACCACAGTTTCCTGGGAGAGCCTGAGGCACAGTGACTGATGGGAACAGAATCTTCCCAGGGTGCTTGGGGAATAATTTCTTGGAGAACTCAAATCCAGCGTAGTGGCGAGCCTGTAATCCCAGCACTTGGGAGGCAGAAGCAGGCAGGTTTTTGTGAGTCCCAGGCCAGAGGAGGGTACAGAAACGGCAAGATCTTATCTCAAGAACACACAAAAAAGGGAGAGAACATAGCTGGGGTGTCTGAAGTGCGGTTTAGGTTCATGAGGCCTAGTTGTAGATGGGGACGAAAGGAGGGAAATGGCAGTGTGTCAAGGAAGCCCGGACTGCACTTGGGGTGCAGTCCTCTGTAGAATATGCCTCTTCACAGGATTTAGGGGAGAAAGCTAGAGTTCTCCCTGGTGTGTGGAGCAGCCTGGCCATGGGTGGCCAGTGTGGCTCCACAAGCCCCCTCTGTTTGTGGAGAGATCTTCTGTGTGCCTTCAGATAGTTGGGTGAAGGAACCTCAGGCCAACAGGAAACGCCTCCCTGGACCCTCTGCTCCTCCGTGACTGGCATGCCTGGAATTCTTGGGGCTAGCTGCCGCTTTGCTTTCCAGATGTGGAAGCAATTTAAATTCTGTTTTCATAAACCCTGGGAGTTTGCCTCCAAAGTCCACGTGCTTGTTTGAAAATCAAGGTCATTAATTCTGACTAGTTAGGAAGGAGTAGACCAGATATCCTCTTTGAATCCTTCTTGTTAAAAAATAGGTTCACTGGGGCACTTGGATATGAGACCCTGGGTTTTTGTACACTCACACCTCACCCAGGGCTGAGTTGAAGGCGGGTTCACCTCCTCCTGTGAATTTTTCTTGGAGATGATTCAGCCGGACTCTGCTGGAGCTTTAGTTACCATCACTGTACTGAACAGCTGTGGGGGCAGGGGAGGAAGGCCCTCAGGAGGCTGGCATCACAGCTGAGCTGGGTGCCCACGTGTCCCCAGACTGGTAGAGGCCCTTCTTCCTGTCCTGGCCACAACAAAGGGAAGAAATCTGCTCTGGATTTTAAGTAGCCAGAAATACTGTCTGGTGTAGAGAAAATGGAAATATGTTGCTCAATTACTGGGCCCTTCTGTCCACAGAGGTGGCTGCCCCAGGATTAGAGACTGTGTGTACATGAAGGGCCTGTGGTTCTGTGGCTGCCTGCACTATTCACATCTGTTTTGTAACCCATGAACAGGATTGTGGACAAATAAAACCACCTTTGCTGTTGCACTGTCTGACTGCACTGGCATTTTTTTTTTTTTTTACCCCTGAGACAAGGTTTTACTGTGTAGCCCTGGCTGTCCTGTAACTCAGTCTGTACAGCAGGGTGGCCTGGAACTCAAGAGATCTGCCTGCTTCTGCTTTCCAAGTACTGGGATTAAAGGTGTGCACTACCATCCCTGGCCTTAATATCCATGGATTTACTAATTTTGTGTGTGTGTGTATATGGGCAGCTGCATACATCTGTTTATGGGTGTGCACATGTGGGGAGCCTGGGTGGAAACATCCACTGATTGGGGATCCCTGTGGGCTTCTCCTGAAGCTAAGGGAACTAGCTGTTGGGACTATCAAAGTAATTCAGGCCTAGTAGTTTAGATACTTGACATAGTTTTCCCAAGGGTTCTGGAAGCTACATTTGAGAGCAGGGAGCCGACAGGAGTGTTTCTTATAAAGTCTGTGTCTTTGGTCGTCTCCCTTCCCCACACCTTCATTTCTCCACACTCTTCTCCCTCCTAGTTGTTTTGAGTAATTTGTTTTATGAAATAGGGTCTCATGTAGCCCCACCCCGGCCTCAAACGTGCTATGTAGCTCTCATGAATGGCTTGGAGTCCCTGGTGCTCCTGCCTCTGCCTACAGAGTGCCGGGCTTACAGGTGTGTGTCACCATACTCACAAGGACGACAGTCACGTTGGATGGAACTCACCCACCATGTTTGTAAGGACAGCAGTCACGTTGGACGGAGCTCACCCTGATGGTCTTGTTTCTATTCAGTTGTTTCTTTAAAAGATGCGAACTCATACAACAACAAATTCTGAAGGACCAGGTGCTGAGTTTTACATATAAATTTACATACATTGCTGACGGGCCTTGAGAGCCTTCCTCTAAAGGGAGGAACAAAATGAGGGACACATAGCCTAAGATCCCAGGAGAGCCTCAGTGGAGGGAGATAGCCCATTTTCATACACAGGTCCACCCCCAGTGAGGGTTCCTGATCAAATGTACCATTTGGAGTTGGGGGCAGGACTGGCTATTTAGGGACTCGATTTAGCTATCGTTGCCTCTTCAGAAGCTCTCCTGCCTGACCTCTGGTAGTCTTGTGGGGTACTTGGTCCTCTAGGCCTGGTGTTTCTGGGACTTTGACCCTGGAGTGGTTTTCTTTAAGGGTGCTTTGCTTGTTTTTAGCACTTTTATTTTATTTGGTTCTTCAAGACAGAGTTTCCCTGTGTAGCCCTAGCTGTCTGGGAAGTAGGTTTGTAGACCTAGCTGGCCTCAAACTCAAGAGATCTGCCTATCCCTGCTAGAAATATTCTCTTTAACCCCTCTCAACTTGGAAAAACGTATTTCCAGATTTCCTAACCAGAGGCGGATCTCGTCCGAGTTTAATGTCCCACCAGGTGTGACATGAAGTGACACTGAAGTTGGAGGGCACTAATCTAGAAAACCTCCTTAATATAGCTGCATGGCATTCTTTTATTTGATTTTAGGCAGGGTTTCACTGTAGCCCAGGCTGACCTCAGTCTCACAGTGCTTCCTTTACCTTAGTCTCCGGTTACTGCCGGTGTAGGTGTGAGCCACCAGCTCCTTTTCTTGTGGTCCACCAGGCCAGTTGTCTTACAAAAGGTATGGTGTTGCCAGGCGGTGGTGGTGCACGCCTTTAATCCTAGCACTTGGGAGGCAGAGGCAGGCGGATTTCTGAGTTCGAGGCCAGCCTGTTCTACAGAGTGAGTTCCAGGACAGCCAGGGCTATACAGAGGAAACCCTGTCTCGAAAAAACAAACAAACAAACAAACAAACAAAAGGTATGGTGTTCATTTGTTTGGTTTTTGGTTCATTTTAGTGACAAGTAACTTGTGGTATCTCTTGCTGTGGGTCCCTGCTGGCAGGACACTGGCCAGTGTCTGTCTTTCCATTAATGATGCTGTTTGATTACTGTGTTAAAGGAACAGTAGCCTGCTCAGTGAGAGTGTGTGTGTGTGTGTGGTGTCTCTGGTACTGTGCACGTATCCAGTTTCCCATAAGCCTCTGATTTGTTGGCTTTATTCTCCTGGCATTCTCCTGGCAGTATGCTGTGTGAACCCGGTCAGATTAGAGGTGTTCTCACCTATCTTCCTCTAGTCCGCCATTGCCTGTTCCTTCTACCTCGGGGGAGAGAAACTCTTAGTCTTAGAGAAGCTCTTAGTTCTCCGAAGGTTCCAGTATGTATTTTGAAACTTGTAAGAGATGCATGAATACGTAGGAGGTCTACATCTTGGTAAATGGATCCTACATCATTTTTAAGTGCCTCCTACCTCTTGAATTACTTCTGAAACTGTGTGGCCCTGCCAGCTTTTTTTGGTTGGTGTGGTGGTAAGGGGTGTGGCTTGGCAGTAGGGCCCCTGCTCACCTGCATGAAAAAGAGAACACTGAAATTTGAAAACCCAATGTATACATATGTATAAAAATATAGTCTAAGAGAAAAATAGAAAAAAACTAAAAATGTGGAATATTAAAATAAATCTTTGGATATAAAGAAAAAAAAAAAGAAAAAGAGAACACCGGAGCAGCAGCCTGTTCCTTGGCAGTGCCAGATGGGCCCTGGCCAAGAATGTGGGCAGCTTCTTTCTCCCTTCAGTCAGTGGGCCCTTGGTCAAAGATAGAGTAGTCTGGGTCAAAGGTCTGGCTGGGCATTGATTGGTTTCCAGCTCAGGCACTGGCTGAGCCACAGCCTTCCGGACAGTTGGACATGTTTGTCAGCTAGACAATACTCCTGGCCAGAGGTGCGCTGCCCAGGTCTACCTTGGACCCTCCTTGGTGCTGCACCTCACTCCAGCTCCTCTCTCTGGACTTGGCTGTTCAGATCCCTTAACACTGCTCTGCCTTTGTGTCTTTTGGGATGTGCCTATCTTTGATCTGCTTTCGACTGTTTGACATCTTCTTTCTAAGTTTCTCTGGGAGCTACAGCCTGTCTACTTTCCCCTAATCTCTGCCATCTCCTGTCAGCAGGTGGGAGTTGAGTGGTGTGGGACCTGGGAGGGAGACAGTTGAAGCTGGGGTGAAAGGCTGTGTGGTCTTCCACAGGCAGTGGCTGGCTTGTTCGTGTGCCTATGCTCTGTGTAAATAGCACTAGAGGCCTGAGAAACCCCAGCATGACATAAAACCAAAGAGGAAATACCTGTTGTTACTGCAGTGCCCCTCTTCCCTCCCCTCTCCTATCCTGAGACTAGTCAGTCGCAGGTCCAACTGAAGTTAACATTGGAATGGCTGCATAGTGATTGTCACCTGGGGGCTCCTGCTGAGGGGGTGTCTTGACTTAAGGTGAGACTCTTTGGGGGTTCAAGAGTAGACATGGATAGAACCTAGGGACCAAACCCTGCCCTGACTGCCATCCTTGGGAGAGGTGGGTGGGGTAGCTTCTGGGAAGGAAAGTGTCCTTCTCTCCTGCCTTCTGACCTATGCCTCGTGCATCAGAACAGGAAGCCCAGGGCTACAGAGCTTTGATCTCACAGAGGAAGGCTACTCTCAGAGCAGTGGAGATGGCTTAGTGACCAATTCTCCTGTGGGTTCCCTTGGCCTAGGTCAAGGTCTGGTCTTTTGCTTGGTCCCACCTTTGGCCTGTGATTGGCACCGGGGGTTGGCAGCCCCAGGGGAAGTCAGTTTCTGTCAGGGTTGCTTCCCAGCCACCATGGTCAGCATGTCTGTGTGAAGAGGTGGGTTGTGAGGGTATATGTCATTGTAGGCAGGCCTAACCCACCCTCTTTGAATTTGGGGTGTTGGTACCATAAGCCCCCGCCCCCCTCAATGGAATGTTCCTGCCACCCAAAGGAAAATCCATCATGACCCTGGCCTGTTCCATATCTCCAGAGTATTGACTGACCACACACACAAGAGATTCCATTGTTGGTCTGGCCCAACAGCCATTGCCCTTCTTACCAGTGGGAGGTTTGGCCTGTGCCCACTCTTCCCTCTTCCCTGCAGTGGGGGATCCACGTGTACCCACGGGTGCCTGGTTTTCAAGGGAAGCTGAGATGTGCCCGCCCAGGCTATTTTTACCCAGCCCTGTCCCCACAGAGCTACGCTTTGGCTCCAAGTCACCGCCTGCGGAGTGGAGCCTGTTGCCAGAGCTGGGGGTGGATGAGCCCGCGCCTCAGGGCCTCCTGGACTCCCTTCTCTAGGCAGCATCTCCTCTTAACACTTATTACAGGTTGTGACTTACGTGCAGACAGACCTGCCAAGGCAGTGGGCAAGAGAGGACCCTGCTGCAGGGAGGAAAAGTTAACTGGGCCTCCCAGAGCTGAGCCTACCTCTGTCCACCCCAGTGTATCACTGAGGCGTCAGTCAGAGGGAAAGCCTCCCTGGGGTTGGATAGAATTCAGAGTGCTCAGGTGTGCCCCTGGGTACCATCCTTTAACATACTAATGACAGTAATAGTTCACATTTATCAAGTTTTTTCCATACGTTCTAAGACCGATTACTTAGAACAGTTGCCAATTCACTTAACTCCTGTTGTGGTTAACTCAGCTGTATAGATGAGGGAACCGAGGCACGGGGTAGGGTAGTTCAGTAACCGAAAGGCCACAGTGCTCATATGTGGTGGAGTGTGACTGGAACCCACTGTAGATCATGTCCCCAACGCCCACCTTCTCTTTGTCACGTTTTCAGCGTCCTCAAGCAGTGAGCTGTCGTCCTTGATTAGATTCTCTGTGACAGTCCTGGTCACATAGGCATCATGGATGCTCAGAGATGAAACATCTCATCCAGTAGTCACACCCCTGGATGGTGACCACAACACAGTCTTAGATCAGTGGTTCTCAAGCTGTGGGTCACAACCCCTTGGGTTTCCAAACAACCCTTCCACAGGGGCCGCCTAAGACTGTCAGAAATCATGGGTGTTTACATTTTGATACATAGCAGGAGCAAAATTACAGTTATGAAGTAGCCATGAAAATCACTTTATGGTCACCACAGCATGAGGAACCGTGTTTTAAATGATGCAGCATCAGGAAGGCTGAGAAGCGCTGCCTTCGATGCTCTTTGGATGGTCATCGGGGTCTGTGGCGCAGTGCAGTTTGATTCAGGCAGTGCTCAGTCGTGTGCTCCTGTAGTACTGGCTGCTGAGGCTCAGGACGTAGACCTCCCTGTGGCCACAACTTCACTCTCCTTGCTCTTGTAGGGAACAGAAATATGTAGTCATTCTGTATGTCTGTGTTCTCTGTTCATCTGTGTTTCACTGCCAGGAAACCTAGGGTGTGTGACCCTGATATTCCCCCTCCCCCTAGATTCCCCCTCCCCCTGAGATGGATTCGCGTAAACACCAAATGAAGCTGTTTGGTTTGGGTCTGGCTGCACCTCCTGCCTGCCCAGCAGGGACAGTGGGCCATTGTGAGTATCCTGAGGCTTGGCAGGCCCAGCACGTGTACTGATACTGGGTCTTTTCAGCAACCCTTGAGTTCAGCCCTTTCCAGTTTCCTACAGTGGAAGGGGTGGCTGTGGGGCCTTCTGACGGGTGAGCACAGCTCTTGAGACTGAAGAGGGGCTCCCTGAGCAGCCTGTGTGCCTTCTGGCAACCACTTCCAGTTAGAGCCAATTCTGTTCACCCCTAGATGAGGACAAAGTGGAAACGCAGAGGTAGGGATACTGGGGATGTAGCTGAGTCCTGTTTCCCGGACTTGGGCTCAGTACTGTCTCCAGTAACCCCTGTTCTTGGATTAGTCCCCAGGCCCAACCATATATATCTGTGAGGATCTTGCTAGCTGAGCAGCCAAGGACCTATGGCAGGTCAGACAACCCAGGCCCTGAGCACAGCCAGCCCTGACTTCAGGCTCCCACAGCTGATACTTGCGGAAATTGTCATGCAGCCTCTCCGGCAGAAATGACAGTCCCTGCTCTCTAGAGGAAATCCCAGAAGCTCATAGAGGTAGACTTTTGTCCAGGAACACAGGACTTGTGAGCAGCTGGGTCTACCAGGACTAACTGCTAGGCTCCAGAGCTATGCCCTCCACTGGTCCCAGCCACACAGGTCTGCTGGGTCTGCACAGGGACACATTGCATGTACTTTATCTTCTGTCACCCCTCGGACCCCAAGGTTGGGGAAGAAGGTATCCCTGAGTTTGGATACAAGTAAGCCATGGTGGCCTAGACGGACAGGAACTCTGTGTAGGGTCGCCTCTGCACCCTCAGGGACAGAACCCTGGGAAGCTAGATAGGGCCACAGTACTACCCACTGAGGATACTGCCCTCCCGAAGCGTCCTTAAAGACCAGACGTAGCCTTTCTGTAGACTCTGAGGAGGCCTCTATAAGCTCCAGGCGTGGACCTGGACTAGATGCCAGGGCAACTGCATGATGACTGGATGCTCCTGTGTAGTCATGTCTCCCCTTCCCCCTGTGTGCACGGACACACACACACACACACACACACACACACACACATTGGTGATCAGGACAAGAAGGAAGAATTCTGAGAGTTAAGTCTCAGAAGCTGCTCTGAGCATTCATATTTCTCAGTGGAAACTCAACCTCCTGGGATACCAGTTTCCTGCTCTCCAGCTCTCAGGACAGGTCCTGGGCGCCACGGGAGACGCAGGGTGTACACCTGTGCTTTCTGGGTCTCTGATCAGCATGGTGATCAAGTGGAGTAGTGACAGTGCTGTCCCTTGTCTCACCACACATAGCACTTTGGGGAGAGACTCTGACCAACAGAGGTGGGGAGGGGGGAGAGGGAGGGGGCTGCTGAAATCTGCCTTGCATTTGTTCAGCACAGAGGCCTGCGTCTTACATCAGCCTGAGTAGAATTTGCATGGCATCCCCTGGAGGTTCATTCTCAGCGCCTACACAGTCCCAAAAGGCCTTCAATGCCCAGAGCCACAGGAAACAGGTTCTCTTCGGGGTCCTGGCCTGAGCGGGCATAGCTGGGGATGGCATGGAGAAGAGCTTCTGAAAGCCCACGTCTCTGGTCCACCTGAATCCCAGTGAGGGTGGTTCTATTGCTAGGGAATGCCTCTCCTCCCCCTGCAGCTTAAGAATCATAAAGGAGGATTGCCATCTCAGAAGGGGTTCTTGTGTGACTATCTCTCCGTACCTGCTAGGAGGGCTACAGGTTGGGGGTCAGAGGCTTCTTCTGTACCCCCAAGAACTACCTCCCTTTCTGAGGTGTGTGGAGTGGGAGCTGCTGACCCAGCACTTTCCTCACCCTTCCGCAGAGGCCTGGCCAGCGGGAGGGAGCAGAGCGAGGAAGGCTGCTTTGGGACCAGCGTGGGGCCAGTACCATCCTGCTCATTTCTTTTACTGCCTTCCTTGTGCTGCTTTAATTTGGGGGGAAGCTGTAGCAATTGATTTTGAAGTTATAATTAAAATTTCCACTTGCCTTAGGCAAACAATTTGGGGTTGAATGAAAAGGTGTTAATAAAGGGAGAGGTTAATTTTAAAAGAAAATGTTGATGTGGGCATGCACCTGCGAATGCAGCTGGGGGCGGATGGCACTCCACTCTGGGCTGTCTGAGCCGGGCTTCAGGGCCCTGTGTCAGCTGGGCAGTTTCGGCAGCCACCTGCCTGCGTTAAGCCTCATCTTTCTCAGGCATTAGGTGAGACACGAGTGGGCATCTGTGCTCTGTACACTTCTGGCACTCTCAGGGGACAGCCGTGAGAGATGGTCAGAGGTCAGAGGTGAAGGGCAGATGAGTCCTCTGCTCAAAAGTCCACCCAGAAGGAAGGTCGTCTGGCCTTGGGATAGGAAGGGTGTTTTCAGCCTTTCTTCTGTCCTTCCTGTGACTAAGATAGTCGCCTTGAGGCCGCTTTTTCTACCCTGTTAGGAGCTTATGTGGATCATAGTGTCACTGTACTGCTGTGGGATGCTGGGTAAAGGACTGGATGAGCACTGGTATGCCATGGGCTGTGGGCCATGGCTCCCAGGGAAGGCCTGTGATCCAGAAGGTGAAAGGAGGTGTGGTCCTGGGACTGAGGGGTCAGATGCAGCTCGTCCCAGGCCAGCCTGGCCTGCCTGTCTGGTCAGGTGCAATTTGCAGGTAGGGGATGGGATAGAGAACTCAAGCTGCTCCCTTGAGGGATGGGCCACCTCCTCACTTTCCCCCTGGGTGTTCTTGTGCTAAGCAGCCTCTCCCGTGGGGGTGACATGCGCACGTGGACTGTTGCCTTTGGGGGAGCACCTGGGCATCATCACCAGCATCTAGTCTCTAGCGAGTGACTCATCACACCCAGCTCTGAAAACTAGTGAGATGTGAGGGTAGCCATGACAAAGGGAACTGAGTGTGTGGCAGGCAGAAGCAGGCAGGCTCTCTGCCCAGCCTACCAGTCGGAGAACTCTGGCAGGTTACTCATTGAGTCCCTATTTCCCTATCAGTAAAATGGGAACAAAGACAGCCGTCCTGGAGAGTGATCTCCAAACAGAAGTAGGACTTGTGAACTATCATCAGTCTTTGGTAGTCGGTGGCTGCTCTGTCGCACTGGTCCCCCTGTTTCGGGTGAGTGTTGTGTGAGCTGAGAGTACGAAGCTCAGTGACTTACAAATCTTGGAACATGAGGATGATTTTGATTGCTCACCCCCTGATCTCTACCTTTGGGATTGCCCAGTGCTGATTTCATTGGTCCATCTGTGTTCAGCTGAGTCCTGGCACAAGCAGGAACCATGTTTGTGAATCACATTCTCTTCCGAGCCCCCAGGTTTCCTCAGGGCTCAGCCTATCTCCAGGTGGCTTCTTCTGGTGTCCTGGAACCAAAAGTGTCCTCTCAGACACTTTCCTGAGGCTTCTGGCTCCCTGGCAGCCCTGGAAGATGAGGGAAACATGTATAGTGGAGTTCTGTTAGTCCTAGACAGAGTAAACCATTGGATTAGAAGCAGAGCCACTGGGAGTGCCTGCCCTCTCAAAAGCCAAGTACCCAGGGGGATCGTTTGCTGAGACTGACTACTCCTTACATTAGGTTAAATAAGTCAACCCTGAGCTCTTCTATAAGATAACGTCATCAGGAGGTACAGACACACCTCCTTGCACATCAGCATCATGTAAGGCAGTGGAGCATCTCAGGCCCAGGACTGAGAGATCCTGGCTGGTGGTGTGTCATAGATTTTTCCTGGCCACTTACTCCAGATAGCCCACAACAGACCGAAGTATGGCTACAGGTACCAGTAAAGTCCATCTAGTGACTCAGTGAGTTTTATTGGGGTTATTAGTGGAACAACACCGAAGTCCACCCCAGGATACTACTCACAAAATCTGGGAACCTGGAGCACAGCGCACAGCCTCCAGGCAGCTCAGTAGGTTGGAGAGTGTTCTTTCTGGGTTCCTTCTGTTGGCCTAAGCCTTTTCTGGGCAGTTCCACTATCTCTGTTTCTTTCATGCTGCTTGACTGGTCTCTACCTGTTTGAGCTTGGCATGTCTGAGAGTGACTCTCAGCAATCTGTTTTGGGAGGGAGGGGCCAAGAGAGTCTGGTCAGTTTCAGGGAGTTCCTGAAACTGTTTTGAGTTTACTTTCTGTGTTTCAATTTTGAATAAACTGTTACACAACAGCTGGCAACGTGGCTTAAGGCAAGATAAATAGACAAGAGTAGTTATTGTTACTATTTTCTTTCGTTTGCACTGAGGTGTTGTGGCTGTACAGGTTCTTGGAGGGTGCACCCTAGCTGTGCAGACTTCCCTGCACCATCGTGCCTCAGGTCCCTCATGAGGTCAGGGTTGTCCCTGACAGTTGACTAGAGTGAGTCCACCCTCACTACAGCCAAGAAGCCTTCACGAAGGCATGTGGCTTCCAGTGCAAACAGTGATGAAGGCTCCCACATAGCCAAGCTGCCCAGTCCTCAAGGTAGTTGATCTGGCTGTAGCCCTTTTCTTTGGGTGGCTCTGAAAGGCCCTCGTGGTTTACCAGGCACTTCATAGTTAGAATCTCACCTTGGCCATACCTCTGGTTCATGCGGATGCCCATGTAGACTGGTGAGTACTGAGTCCCAGGGAACCAGCCTCACTCACTCTGCCCTTCTGACTTTCCAGGGCAGCGACTTCTCTGGCTCTACCTTTGCTGATGGCGAGCTCCTCCCCAGGGAACCCGACTTCTTCCGGGAAGACGAGGAGGAAGCGATGACATTGGCCCTACCTGAAGGACCCCAGGAGTTAGACATGGACAGCCCCATGGAGAGCAGCCAGGGCCCAGAGGGCTCTGTCAGGAGTCCTGACGAGGAGAAGGAGCCTGAGCTGGGGGGCCTGTTCCTGCCAGAGGACAAGTGAGTGAGCCGAATCGGCATGTGGCCTCTGGGCTGGAAGTAGAGTTCTTGGAAGGCATCTCCAGAAAGTACACGTGACATCTTGTGAGGATCAGCACCACATGTGGTGCTTCCACGGGTGTCTGGATAGCAGGGATAATCCTGGACTTTTAATCCTGTGCAGAAGTCAGTTCTCTTAGGCAGGGAAGAGGAGGTAGAGACAGGGTCTCAATATGTATTCCTGATGGTCCTAGAGCTTGCTTTGTAGACTAGGCCAGCCTGAACTCACAGAGATCCACCTGCCTCTGGCTCCCCAGTGCTGGGATTAAAGGTGTGTGCCTGTGCCACCACGTCTGACTTATTTTTAGATTTATTTTTGTATGTATGAGTGTTTTGCCTGCATGTGTATGTGTGTGTGCACCACGTGTGTACCTGTTGCTCACAGATGGCAGAAGGGGGTGTCAGATCCTCTGGCACTGGAGTAATGGATGGTTGTGAGCCACCACATGGGTGCTAGGAACTGAACCTGAGTCCTCTGCAAGATCAGCCAGTGTGCTCTTAACCCCTGCGACGTCTCTCCAGCGGAGTGTCTAAGACTTATTTATATTTACTTGTAATTGTGTGTGCCTGAGTGCGTGTGCATGCATGGTATGTGGAGGACCAAAGAGGGCGTTTGTGAGTTTGTAGGGGCATTTGTGGGTGCTGGGACCTGAGCTCAGTAACTCTTTTGTAAATTTATTTCTTTATATCCTGAACGCTACTCCACCTCTGGATCACCCCCACCCCCTAGCATCCCTCCTCTACTCCCTCTCCTCCTCTGAGAGGGTGCCCCCTCCCCAGGTATCCCCCAACCCTAAGAGTAGTATATTCTCTTAACTGCTGAGCCATCTTCCCAGCCATGGTGAAGTTTCACTAACATAAAGGGAAAGGGGGTAAGTATAAGGGGAGACAAAGTGTGAGTAAATAGAACGCAGGCTGAGTGCCAAGGGACTCCATCCTTAGCCCCTGTGGGCAGTGCCATCTGTGGTCCTTAAACAGAAGCTGGGGTTCTCCAGGGACAGTTTGAGACCTAACCTGCTGTCCATCTGTCCTCCCCACACCCTTCCCCCAGTACAAGTTTCCTGTCATGAGTGTGGATGCTCTGGGCTTGGAGAGTCATGATCTGTGGGTGAGCAGAGCATCTCCTGTGACTGTTGGGAAGATGGATGCAGGCAGGCTATGAGCTGAGCCTCTCTTTGATCTCAGGTTGTAGGCAGCCCCAACCAGGCCCTCGTGTCACATGGGTGGCCCGTGAAACCCTAGAGTCTGGGGTCTCTGACAGATAATTCTTTAGAGTTAGAAATGCCGCTTTGTAAGTTGGGGGCTGATTCTCACCCGTGTTACTTGTCATGATAAAAGATAGAGAGGGCTACGGAGCTAGCTCAGTGGGTCAAGGTGCTTACCAGAGGACCCGAGTCTGAGCTCTGGAACTCACGGAGCCGGGGAGGGGGCATCTGTGAATCCCAGCACTCCCAGGGCGAACTGGCCTGGTGGATGCAGCAGGAACAACAAAGCAAGAGTCTCTGCTATCCTCCAGCCTCCAATGTGGACTGTGGCAGGGGTGTGCATGCACGTGTGCCCACACGCAATAATAATAATAATAGAAAAATTAAGGGATAATTAAAAATTGGAAAAGATGAGGAAAATGAAAATGAAAGAAAATAACCTTTAACCCAAGTCCCATGACCATGGTACTGTTTGTCTTCCCTCCCCTCCCTTTCTCTTCCCTCCCCTCCCCTCTCCTCCCCTCCCCTTCCCTGCCCTCCCTTTTCTTCTTCTCCCCTTCCTCTCCCCTTTCCCCTCCCCTCCTCCCCACCCTTCTTCCCTCTCCCTCCTCCTTCCCTCCCCACCCCTCCCCTCCCCTTCCCTTTTAGGTTTTTTAAATACAGGGTCTTGTGTAACCCTGGCTGGCTTGGAATAATCTATACAAAACAGGTTGGTCTTGAATTTATAAAGATATACCTGCCTCTGCCTCCTGAGTGCCAGGATTAAGGGCGTGCATCATCACTGCCAACATAGTAGGACATTGTCTCAAAATAAGTTTATTAATTACTGTCTCAAGGCTTGTATCTAACTTGTCATTGATACTTATTTCTCTGCCTTGTTACCAATGTTTGTATGAGTCTTTTAACAATCATTTGGTGCTCTATAATTTAATAATTGCTTTACTGATATGTACTTTAATACAGTAAACTGTAATTAGTGTAATTTTAATCTCTGTTGCTAAACCATCAAGAAATAACCAGTGTTTTGCTGTTTGGGGATGGGACAATTTACATATCTCTTACAGAGAAATTTCTATGTGGGATATTCCCCTTAGGATGAGGTCCCCAGAGTCAAAAGGTGTGTAGACTAATCCAGGCTCCTGCTGTCTGTCATGCCAGGCTGGTTCCCACCCATGCCCCCGGGAAGCTGCAGGCCATGCCCTCAGCCCTCCACTAACTGGGTGCTTCTGGCCTAGGTCACTGGTCCTCACTCCATCCATGACCACATCAGACCTTTCCACTCACTCCACCGCCTCTCTCATCAGCAACGAGGAGCAATTTGAAGACTATGGCGAGGGGGATGACGTGGACTGTGCTCCCAGCAGCCCTTGCCCCGACGATGAGGCCAGAACCAATGTCTACTCAGATCTAGGATCTTCAGTATCTTCCAGGTGCTCCCTTGCTCTGGGTGGCATTTGGAGTCCATGGAAAATGCCAGAACCAGTTTAGCCTCATCCCAGTGGGTCAGACAGTCAAAGAACATCCTTCCTCTGTCCAGGGCTACATGGCTCTACTGGCAGGCATGTGCTGCCTTCTTACATCCTGATTGGGGGTGGGGGGTCAGATATCTCCCCTTCTATTTTGAAGAAACAGTTAATTGGTCTGGGAGTCTGCAGACTCCCGTGAGGAGTGTCTAGGTCACCTTGCTTTCTAGAACCTCAGTGTTACAGGGCCCTTTCAAGTGACCTTTTGTGGCTCCTTCTTGCTTGCCTGAGTCATTCCTTCTAGTGACATTAACTCTCAGTATGCCCTATCTGCTAATTGGGTACATGCACACACACACACACACACACACACAATCTCTGGTAACCATGGGAAAAGGATGCTCTTGATTTATTTCCAATCCTCTGCCCCAAAGTAGAAATAAAAGCCTTGGGGAACTAGGTTGAGCAAGCTCAGTGAGGTGGGGCAAGGCACAGCCTGCCAGCAGCATAGAGAGTGACTTCCCCCAACCCTGCTCTGGTCCAGTGCGGGACAGACCCCGAGGAAGATGCGGCACACCTACAACAGTGAGCTGCTAGATGTTTACTGTTCTCAGTGCTGCAAGAAGATCAACCTGCTGAACGACCTGGAGGCCCGGCTGAAAAACCTGAAGGCCAACAGGTGAGGCCGAAGCCCAGAGGGGCAGGGCCAGGTGGGACTGGGGGCACAAGCCCCCTGTGTGGTCAGGTATGGCGTCCCTGCAGGGCTGCCCCTGAGGTGTTTCCTGCAGCACCTCAGCACCAAGCTGATGAATGACGTCCCTTCAGCCCATCATACCTTAGTGTCTTGCAGTGGGCAGCATGTGGAAATAGACCAGCACCCCTCTGCTCAGTGACTGTGTCCCCCTTCTCTCTCTCTAGCCCCAACAGGAAGATCTCAAGCACAGCTTTTGGACGGTAAGACCCTCCTGGGAGACAGAGTGGAGTGTTTACCACGTTGACTTGCTTCTGCTATCCTGGGGCCAGGGTTCCATGGCAGCAGCCCAGATTCAGCCTGAGCCTTGCATGTAGCCAAGTGACCACATCCCCAGCTGGGTGGAAGAGACAGCAGAGAGGCAGAGCAGCCCTTTCCCTGCCCTTGCCACCTGTCCCCACTTAGTAGGGTCAGCATCTTCAGATCCTCACTACGCCAGCTTTAATGGACCTGCTAGGGTGCCCATGGCTGTTGGTATTACCCTTCTTAGGACCTGGGCTTGGGGAGTGCCCTGTCCACCATCCTTAGAGTAGACAGCCATTTGGGTTGAGAAGGTCAGATGGAGTATTCCTCCTGTGACCTCTTTTCTGGCAGCCTCTCTACTGAAAACTCACCTAGCCCGTAGCCTGAGTTGGGGTCCCAGGCTGTGGCAGACTTGGCAGGCAGGCAGGTGCCCTTCCCCCCACAGGCAGCTCATGCACAACAGCAACTTCAGCAGCAGCAACGGCAGCACTGAGGACCTGTTCCGTGACAGCATCGACTCCTGTGACAATGACATCACGGAGAAGGTGGGCATGTTCCTGGGGTGTGTGGGGAACCTGCTCCGAGCTGCTCCCTGGGGACTTGGACCCTGTGCCCATCTAGTTCAGGGCAAGAGGGATATCAATCACCACATGCCCCTTCCTCTCAGAATACGAGTGTTCTTTCCTGCATAGTCATTTGGAGATCCTTGTCGTGGGCTTTTCTAGATTCTCAGTTCTGTGGCTTCGAAAGCCTATTGTACCCTGTCCCACTCCTGTGCTGCAGGTGAGCTTCCTGGAGAAAAAGGTCACAGAGCTGGAGAAGGACAGCCTGACGAGTGGGGGCCTCAAGAGCAAGCTGAAGCAGGAGAACATGCAGCTGGTGCACAGGTCAGGGAATTTGCAGCTCTGGGGGCTGGGACGGCTCTGGGGGGCGGGGCGACTGGGACTCTGGGGAGCACGGCGGCTCTGGGGGGGGCGGGGAAGCTCTGGGGAGTACGGCAGCTCTGGGGAGCACAGAGAAGCCCCTGTCTCTCCCGCTCTGAGCCACTTGGCCTAGATTCCAGACCTGATCAATACTCCTCTGGGTGAACAGCCCCAGGGCTTGTGACTCCCACTGAGTGAGAACAGCTGTCCTCAACCTATGGGCCACAACCCCTGCAGGGATTTCATATCAGATATCCTGCATATCAGATATTTACAATTTACAACAGTAGCAGAATTACACTTATGAAGTAGCCACAAAATGAGTTTATGGTCGGGGGGGTCACCACAACACAAGGAACTGTATTAAAGGGTGGAAGCTTGAGAGCCACTGGCTTAGAGTGCCTAGGGCCTGACCTCCCTTCCTGGGGACATGCCCCTGTGGCAAGGAGTGGAAGGCAGGGGTGCCCAGGAGGTGCTGTGTGGCCTGGATAGCAGGGATACTGGGAAGGATGCCCCCATGCTGCCTGGTCTCTCCAGATGCAAGAATCTTGGTAGACTTCTCCATGCTGGGTCAGGTCCCCCCACCTTTTTGTACCCCCAGCTCGGCCTGATGGAGAAATTGAACTGTTAGACAACTAACTATAGGCTTCCGGCAGTCAACATGGGTTATCACTCCAGACGGGCCTGACCTTCCCCTGGCTCTGGATTTCTTATGGCCGTTTGCCAAGATAGACCTAAGTAATTGGAGTTGGCTCTGGGCAGGAAGTCCGTAGGAAAGAGAGGGTAAGACTTGGAAGCCATTGGTGTGGCTGTGGCCAAGCCTGCTGCTTTCACAGTCTTCTGTGTAGCTGTCGGTCCCCTCTGAAGCTTCTCTAGATCTGCTGCTCCTCCCTGGAGTATGATTGACACACTTTTTGTTAGATGCCACAGTGTCCCTAACTTACCTGTCAGCTAAGCTCACGGCCCAGAGGCCTGGAAACCCTCCACCAGCACAGTGAGTGCGTTAGGGGCTTCAGCAGGGTCCAGGCCTTCTTGAGTGGGATCAGTGCACCCTGACTGAACTCGTGTGTGCCCCCACGCAGGGTACATGAGCTGGAGGAGATGGTGAAGGATCAGGAGACCACAGCGGAGCAGGCACTGGAGGAGGAGGCCCGACGACACCGCGAGGTCTACTGCAAGCTGGAGCGGGAGAAGAGCACAGAGCTGGAACTGCTCAACACCAGGTGGGCACCAGGCCTCGTGCCCACAGTGCCCCCTCTGCACCCCGCTGTGCCCATCGGCCCTGGGGTAGTGCTGCCCCCGAGGATTTCCAGTAAACCTGAGCCGATTGTCCTACCACTTCTACTTCAGATACTTTAAAATTGCCATTTCTTCAGGGAGTAGGTAGAATGAAAGTCATGGTAGCCACAGTGCTTGGGCAGAGGAAGGTGCCGAGGTAATCAGAAGGCTGGGTCTGATATCTAGGCCTAGAGCGCCCCCTGCTGTCACATCGTCCCTTGACTTTGAGCGTGGGTAAGCTGAGCCTGTGGCTTCCTGTATACATCAACATCTTCCTTGTTAGAGCCCAAGTCAGAGGCTGGACAGATTGTTTTGTTGTACCTACTGTGTAATTCCCTCTCTGCCCGCCCCACACCATGCACCATGTGCTTTCGATGAGGCTGTGCTCTTGTCATTGACCGGGTGTGGTGGGGCCTCTGGCAGAACAGGCACTGTCCTGGTACTCCTTGGCCCGGGTGTTTAAGCAGAGGATGCTAAGCCCACGTGGGCAGAGGATGCTGGACAAGGGCTGGGCCAGGTAGGCCCAAGGGATTGGGTGATTCCTAACCCAGTACAGGTTGGTGAGGAGACTCCCAGCTCTCATGTGCCCGAGACTGCCCACCTTTCCCAACACCTCCTCAACCTTCCAAAGGCTGTGGACTCTTTACTACAGTTCCTCATGTTGTGGTGACCCCCAACTATAAAATTATTCTGATTGCTACTTCATAACTATAATTTTACTACTGTTATGAATTGTAATATAAATGTCTGATATTCAGGCTATCTGATAAGTGACCCCCCAGATTGAGAACCACTGCTCTAGGGGCCGTTTATTTGCTTGTGGCTCTGGGGCTGGAGTCCTAAGGGGCTTCTCATATTAAATGTTACAGGCTGTTTTAAATGACTACAGGCTCAAGTGAGGTGGCTGGGACCAGAAGGGAAGAAGGGAGAAGACCGGGAGCAGGGCCTGAAACAGGAACACAGAGCGTCAGGTTCTGAGGGTAGTCTTACCTGCTCCCCTTCCACAGCTCCAGGGCGCTGTTCATGTGGAGGCATGCCTGGTACTTCCAGTCATTGGCATACACTCCCTCCTCACTTCCTTAGCCAGCTTCACACCACTTAGCATGGAGGTCCAGACACCTCTCTAGCCCTTGTCTGGAGGCCTCCCTAGGGTACCCTAAGGCCTCATTAAGGTCAAGAAAAGCCTCTCCAGAATGAGGCAATAGCTGCAAGAATCAAATGTAATCACATCTGCTTTGTACATTTGTACATTGTAGTAGCCATCTTACCTGCCTATGAAACATCTGAGTACCACCCCATTGGGTCACTGCAGCGCAGCTGTCTGTAAACGCTCCTGTAGACGATCATTGCCTCTGAGTTCCAGATGAGGCCTGGGGATGGAGAATAGAAGGCAAGCATGGGGATAGCCTTCAGACTACAGATGTTAACAGGAGAGCCCTGGGCACACCAGGCATCGGACTGTTCTCCTCCTCCTAGAAGCCCCCTTCCTCATTGTTTCATGAAGGATTTTGTGTATGTACATGTGTGTTCATATGTGTGTGAAGGCCAGCTTTCAGAATTTTTTAGATTTTGAAATACATACTTATGTATACATATGTCTTGGAGATAAAATCCTATCTAAACATGAAATTCCTTCCTTCCTTCCTTCCTTCCTTCCTTCCTTCCTTCCTTTCTTCCTTCCATTTTTTTTTTCCAAGATTGGGTGTCCTTGTGTAACCCTGGATGTCCTGGAGCTCATTCTGTAGGCCAGCTGGGCTCCAACTCAGAGATCTGCCTGCTTCTGCCTCTGCCTTTGCCTCTGAGTGCTGGAGTTAAAGCTGTACACAATCAAGCCTGGCTCCTTTGTTTCTAAAATAGCTTATGGGGCCTGGAGGATGGCTCAGTGGGTAAAGTGCTTGCCACACAGAATTCGAGTCTCTAGAACCTACATAAAACCAAACACAGCAGAGTGTCTCTGTAACCCCAGTGTTCTGTGGCAGACATAGGAGAACCCTCAGAAGTTGGAGGATCTGGCAAACCAATAAAAGATCCTATCTCAAATAAAGTCAAACACGCATGTACACTGCCCCTTCCCCACTCCCAGACATGCACAACATACTGTACACAAACACACACAGTTAAAAAGTAACTTATAGACTGAAAGTAATTATACATACACACACACACACACAGTTTTTGAGACTGTCTCATGTGACTTTGGCCATCCTGGAACTCACTATGTAAACCAGGCTGTTCTCCAGCTCAACAGAGATCTTCCTGCCACTATATCCCGAGTGCCAGGATTAAAGGCAGATACTAATGATTCCACACATGAAGCAGGTTCTTGATAGCATGGGATTTTGGCTTGTGGTATCACGTCAGTGTCTAAAAAGTCTTGGCTTTAGGAACATTTTGGATTTTTGGATCAGGGACGCTGGACCTGAGTCAGCCTGTGAGACATTACCTTACTTTTGTCCCCGTCTTTCTCTCAGGCAGATTCTTTCTCTTGGATATGGAGACTGGTTGCCAGTCACCTTCTCTCTAAGGCCGTTTCTGCTCCAGATTCTCTGAGCCATGTTATTTTTCTTTCCCAGGGTGCAGCAGTTGGAAGAAGAGAACACAGATCTGAGAACCACAGTGGCTCGACTCAAGTCACAGACAGAGAAGCTGGACGAGGTGAGCAGCTGGTCCCAGCCAGACGCTGGGTTCATGAAGTGATGGCAGTCAGGGCTGGATGCCAGTCTCAGGAGCACTGAAGTATTTCCCTGCAGAGAAGAGGTACCAGGGTTCGGTAGCATACAGCTGTGATCCCAGCATTCAGCGGGTGGAGACAAGTGTCATCCTTTGCTACATCGTGAACTCTGAGGCCAACCTAGAGTACATGAAAGTTTTGTCTTAAAGATAAACAAAAGCAAGTTTATTAATTAAATAGGAAGAAAAGTGAATAACTTTTGTTTCTGAATTTACAAAATTTCAAGTCTTCTACAGTGAAAATTTAGTCTGTATTATATACTGTAAATGCCTTATATTGTGGAAATCTCTCCCTGAAGAGGGTGGGCTTAGCTCCTGTTTGGACAGACAGCTGCTTCTCAGGCTCTGTCTGACACTACTGAAGGACATCAGAGGCCTGGGAAGTTACCTGCTGTGTTTCTAGGATGTTCTGAGAAAGCATTCCCAAGGTTGCTGTCTGCCTGTCCATTTGCCACACTAAGGTCCTCCAGAGTGCGAGGGCCCTCTCAGGATGCTTGCCCTGACTGGGTCTGCCTTGTCCTAGGAGCGGCAGCGCATGTCTGACCGGTTGGAGGACACCAGCCTACGACTGAAGGACGAGATGGATCTTTACAAGCGCATGATGGACAAGCTGCGGCAGAACCGCCTGGAGTTTCAGAAGGAGCGGGAGGCTACGCAGGAGGTGAGTCACAGGCCAGGGGCCCAGCCAGGGCTTCTCTCAGTGTCACTGCTGCTGACACCGGCTTCTCTCCCTCACAGCTCATTGAGGACCTGAGGAGAGAGCTCGAGCACCTGCAGATGTACAAGCTGGACTGTGAGCGGCCAGGTAGGGGCCGCAGCGCATCTGGCCTTGGCGAGTTCAATGCCAGAGCCCGTGAGGTCGAACTTGAACATGAGGTCAAGCGTCTGAAACAGGTAGGCCCTAGAGCCATGTCTGGTGGCTTTGTAGAGGCGGTTGGGTCAACCATGGGGGCTTCTGTTTAGAGGTCACAGGGAGGGAGCCACGAGCCCGTCTACCTCCTGCCACTTCTCCTGTCTCTTCTCAGCTACCTGATTGCCAAGGCCCAGCGTCCTGTCCCACACTCAGGCAAGCAGCTTGCCTCTGGTTACACCCAGTGGTTCTTGCACTCTTAGGCCTCTGTCCTGTTCTGGGTGTTGGAATAAGAGGACCATCCTCACGCTGCAGATGCATGCTGGGCTGGGTTAAACCTCTGTCAGATAGGGCCTAAGTCTTTGAGATTCTGCTTCTCATGGTGTCCCATCATTCCTGCTGTTGTAGCCTGTGTTAGCGTGGGACCAGGAGGGTCAGTGGCTCAAGAAGGGAGTGAAGTCCAAACTCAGCTGGGCCTGTGAACTAGAGGCTGGGCATGGACTATACCTGAGCTCATCCACCCACGCACAAGTCCTAGGGCCCATCTCCTCCAGTACAGCTAGCCCATCACCTACCCCAGGGGCTCCCAGGTTCTTGGGGTGAGCTAGAGGCAAGAATTGGAGGGGGCACCTGTGGAGCTGTAGCATCAGCTGCCTTCTGGGGCAAGGGCAACTTGAAACAACTTCCACTAAGAAGGTTCCAGAACCTAACAGCAGGAAGAGCCAGGAAGACCAGCCTTCCTTCCTGCACAGAAAATCCAGAATAGCACCTCCCTTCTGCCAGGTCCAGGGCTGCATGCTGAGCTGCTGGTGGCCAGAGCTCCCCACAGGACCCTAGAGAGGAAAGACCTTTGCCCTCTTGGTTCTCCCAGGCAGGGCTGTAGCTCCCCTTCCAGCTGAGGACACCGATGGGGGAAGTGTGTTCCAGTAGGCTCTGGATGCTTCCTAGAGCTCACGATGCCTTCGTTCTGTTGGCACAGGAGAATCACAAGCTGCGGGATCAGAATGATGATTTAAATGGGCAGATCCTGAGCCTCAGCCTCTACGAGGCGAAGAACCTCTTTGCCACCCAGACCAAAGCCCAGTCTCTGGCTGCTGAAATCGACACAGCGTCTCGAGATGAGGTAGCCTTGTCTTCTCGTTCCCTTGGACACTCAAATTTGTCTCCATGGTGATTTGTCTTCATTCTGTGGGTCCTGCCCCAGCTTCCACCTGCTGGGACCGGAGAGGCAGGCCAAGGCCTGACCCTAATACTCCTCCACTTACCCCTATCTTGGTGATGTCAGAGCTAAGCAGGCAGCAGCACAGGGGGAGGGGCTTAGCGCTCCTAACTCAGGGGCTCTGGGCCCAAGTCAGAGTGCAGCTCCAATGAGAGGTCCTTCTTGGACCTAACCCAGATGGAGGCCAGAATTCCCGAAGCATCTACTTGTGCACATGTGTTTACTTGGTCTCTTAGCTCACAGTCTCAGTGCTTCCCTGTAGAAATGACAGGCCACACCAGTGGCAGTGGGACGGGAGCCCAGCTCCTAGCTCGTACAGCCCAGCTTCTCTACATCAGATACCAGAACACTCAGTTGTGTTTTAGTGTGAAACTGAGCCCCCATGTTCCTGACTCCTCTCGCTTTAAGGAGAGCAGGTAACTCCACAGGGTCGGAGCAGCAGTTTAGCTGCACCTAATTGTCACTGTGAGAGAGCAGCTGAGTAAGGCAAGGCTGGAACAAGAAGGGTACTGTTCTGGGTGGAGAAAGGGCTGGCAGCCCTAGTCAGGATCGTGCACATCAGCCCTGAGTATAAGTGCATCTGACTAGTGTTCCCAACTTTGTGAAAATTTCCTCATACTTTAGCCTCTTCCAGGGTCAATGAAATTGCCTTAGGCTCTGGTCCCTGCTTAAAATGCTCAGGCTGATCTGGGTGCCTCTGTCATTGGTCACTGGCTCAGTGTAAGCCCGGCCTGGGCCTAGCTTCTGACCCACCTTTCTCATTCCATTCAGCTAATGGAGGCCCTGAAGGAGCAGGAGGAGATCAATTTCCGCCTGAGACAGTACATGGACAAGATTATCCTGGCTATACTGGATCACAACCCCTCCATCCTGGAGATCAAACACTGAGTCAGGGCTGGCTGCAGAGCGGCCGTCGGACCTGGGACCTCGGGGCAGGCCTGCCTGAGATGAAGATGCAGGCTTCGCCCACACTCACGCTGTAATTGTACCTCTGACCACCCTGTGTGTGTGCTGATGTATGTGCAGGACTGTGCACACACAGGCAAGGAGTGAGCTTGGGGCCATGGCTGTGGGTGACAACCCATGGTGAGCTGTGTGTGCACTTTGTAGCCCCTTTGTGAGGGGCAGGGGCGACTGGATGTGGGAGGAACACTCTCAGGAGTTAACAGCAAGGCCTGGAAGCTTGCATTTAGGATACTGATGAAATGATTCTACCTCTGTGGATAAGGGTTAGAAGATACTCTCAGGAGACAGGTTCTCTCTCCTCCCCCACTGGAGTGGGGACAAAACTGTTACATTCTCCAGAATTTGGTGTCCTTGCCAGCCTTTCAGGCCACCTTTTAAGCCGGGTTTTTTTTTTTTTTTAAGCTCAGAGGAGGAAGGGGTATTGGAGAGACCCCTACGGGCTAGCCATCTGGGGTGCAGGTAAACAGGTCCAGTGGACCGGGCTTCCAGAGCAGCTAGTGTGCACTGTCCGTGCCTTTGGGCTGAGTCCTGCGTAGCTTTCTGTGCCCTTCCCAGTTTTGCTCTCCTGCTCCCCTTTCTGGTTTGGCTTCGTTTTGCTTTGAAGATGGGAAATACAAGCAGCTTTCAGCTGGTTCAGCTGGGTGGAAGGAAGAGCAAGGAGGGTCAGCGCCCAAGGCAGGTGTGTGTTACACTGGGGGGCCAAAAGGAGTGATTGCCTGGGAGAGAGAGGTGTGTTTTCCTGGCTGCATTGTCACATGTGACATGTCTGGGTTCCGCGTGTTCCTTGGGGAGGACAGGCCTAGGGAAGTGTTTCCAAGACCGACACCCTTGCCTCCAGCTTTCAGACCCACCTAGAGATCTGGAAGGGCCCCAGTTAGAGAGCAGATACTGCTGACTGGAGGTCCAGTGGAGAACATCGGGAGAGCCTTAGTCTTCTGTTCTGTGAATATATGATGGGAATTCACCCCCCTGGGGGGTGTTAAAAATGTGATCTGGGAGTAGGTACTGTACTGGGAGCGTTCCAGTTTATCTCAGTTTTATACGGCTTGTGATTGGCTTCCTTACCCCAGCTCCTATAAATGCGTACGGTCTCAAGTCTTCCCCTTCAGTTTGTTTTCTTGAGCACATCTTGTGTTAAAAGGAAGGTTTGGGCATGTGGGGAGCCTGGTGAGCAGAAAGGCACAGTTGAAGGTAAAGAGGGGACTTGGGGTATGTGCCCTGCTTGGCAGAGACGGAGCTGCGGCCAGTTTCAGTCCAGTCACTGTGCTTTCTTTGGCTTTTGAGATTGCTTTTAATCATGTGCATGGAGTGCATCTCATGCTGCACGGGTGGTGGGTGTGCCTGCTTTGTCTGGATGAGCTGCCCCAGGAAGACAGGAAGGCCTGATCCTGGGATACAGGGTCTCCTTCCCTGGGGTCTGGGAAGATAGTGAAAAGCTGTAGGGAGTCTTGTGAGAAAGAATGGGAAATAAACCATGGTTTGAGGTTGGTCCAGATACCATGCTGGCAGAATGCAGAGGCCAGCTGAGTGTCAGTCCTGGTCAGAGGGGCCTACTCTCAGAGGTGAGTGTTTCAGACTTGAAATTGTATGGTCTGTCTGCTTCACTTGTGTGCTGGTTTCCAGAGAAGGCCACAGAGGCAGAGTCACAACATCACAGAAGAGGAAGGAATCTCTGTCAGGGAAACAGGCGGGGAAGGAAGACTTTAGGCCCAAGTTGTAGGGCTGGAAGAGTGGACTCTTGGAGGAAATGCTCAGGTTTGGAGACCCCTGTGGACCTGAATGCTTGCTATAGTATAGGCCTCTGGAAGAATGGTTTCTGAATGTGGTCTGACTTCCACACAACACACCTCAGGCGAAATCCAGCTTTTTTACTTTCCTCAGCCAGAATACACTTAGAAAACTTTGTGTCTCCTCTGTAAGATCATGTTTGCTGTTTCTCATAGTGGTGACAGTAGGTTTCTGGGTTTTTGTTTGTTTTGTTTTGTTTTGTTTTGTTTTGTTTTGTTTTGTTTTTGAGGTCTTCGTTGTAGCTCTGGCTACTGTGAGGCTCAAGGCAATTCTCCTGTCTCAGCCTCCAGAGTGCTGGGATTATAGGCAAGAATCACCACACCCATTTTACTTTTAAAATGCATTTTTAAAATGTACTGGGTTAGAAAGCCCAGGGATCCCAGTGCCATATCACCTGTGGGAGGTTCTAGAACTTTGCTTGGGAAGAATCTAATCTCTGTTTCTGCTGCCTCCCTGGCTCGTTTTGCAGTTGTGAGCTCCCCTTTGACGTTCATGAGTCTAGATGTTAGACTTGGCCTTCAGTTAGATTTGGATTTCAGATAAACAAGTGGTTTTAGAATCAAGATGTTCCATGCCATACTTGATGGTTTGGAAGCTTTTTAACATTCTGATCCTCGAAGGTTTTAACAGTTGGTACAGGTGTGGCCAGGCCTTGGAATGTTTTAAGTACGCCTCAGGTGACGCTAACTTAGGTCTCCTGTGAAGGAGGTGTTTCTCTTCCCAAGTTAGACAACTCCCTCAGGGAAGGGTCAGCAGTAACTTGCAAAGGTCCAGTTAGGCTGGGGGCCATGTCCTTGTATTCCACTGGAATCCAAACAAAATGAGCTACTGTCCCCCTGGTTTGTTTCCTTTTAGCTTTGAATTAGCCAGATTTTTTTGTTTGTTTGTTTAAGACCAATAGTTTTCTTTGAGACTCTACAGAGGAAGTTCCTTTTGAAAAATTTATTTCTGATATACTAAAAACACAAAGTTCAAGGACCAAGCAGAATGCCAGGCCTTGAGCCTGAGTCTGTCAGTTTGGCTATGTGCTGGTGTCTTACGTCTGAGGCTGGAGGGCTTGGGAGTGTAGCACAGGGATGGAGTCCCTGGCAGCATGGAGAGAAATTGATGACAGGACCAGCTCTGACTTCCACATACAACTGGTGGCACTGGGTAGCCCAGCACCTGTATCTTCAATGGCCTTCCCAAGTGTTGGTCATGCACAGCTCCAGGTGGAGGCTCCTAAAACCTGTGAAATGTCTGCTGAGTTCCAGCAGGGCTGGAGAAGCATGCCTGTGGCCTAGAGGATGTGTCATTATGCCACTAAGTGGTCCTTGCCCTGAGAGAGTCCAGTTGCTCCCACTACTCTGGAAGTCTTACCCTAGAGAGACAGGAAACAAGTGTCGGCATTTGACTGGGCATAGCCCATTGGAAAGTGGAGGCAGGTAGGCAGGGAAGAGCTAAACCTTGAAAGCGGCCTCAGATGCAGTGGCCACTTGCCTCCATGGGTTTTGTCTGTTTCCTGAGGGTGTCCCAGTTGTTTCCCTGTCAGTGCCAAATCAGTACCCTTCCCACACCCTGGAGACTCTAAGTTACGGTCTGATAGTTAGTCCTGGGTTCTGATGCTACAGGGCCTGTTGGTACATATCGGGCTGTGTAGGGGATCCGGAGATTCTACAGCAAGGCCCAAGGAATCAGGACTTCGCTCATCTGAGGGACATCGGCAATTCTGTCTGTACACATGACTGATGGACCTGGGAAAGATATAGGGTAGTCACCAGGCTGGTCACCAGATGTCCAGTGACTCTGTGTAAGTTCAGTTGAAGCTCTTTAGGGCCTCAGTGCTGTCCCTTATCCCCAGTCTTTTCTCCTACCCCACCCCTCACTGAGGCCCAAGGACTTCCCTCTTTGGTGGCTCCTCAGGCTGGTATCACTAGCATGCACTTGCTGCCAAGGGGCCTCAAGTCAGAGCAGCCAGATCTTCACGGGGCCTCCCTGTGCTGACTTCCACCCAGGCAGAAAGCACTTGCGATGATGTATCAGGAAAAAGTAGAGGTAGCTCCTTCCGGGAGGGACAGCTTTGTGGCTCTGCTGTCTTTTAGCTACTCAGCTAAGGAATAGCCTCTTCTAGAAAAGGCTTTGTTTCTGAAAGCATAGCAAGGTGACGGGCCTTGCCACCCTATTCACCAGGAGCTGCGTAGCTTCGATGTCCCTTCCTTGTGGGCTCCTCCTCTTCCCAACGTGACTGTATTGTAGAGATGTGTGCTCCTGAGGTACCATCAGAGGGAAGCACCCCAGGCCACCTCTCCTACAGGCCTAAGCTCTGATGGCCCTGTCTCGTGTTGGGACTGTCTGCTTTACTGTTCTGCACTGTTTCTTGTCTGCATGGTTTGGGGTCCTTGTGCCTTTTTTCCCTTGTCACCACCACACAGGATTCTCTGTTACCCACTGCCCCCTTTTGTACATCCCCTTACTCTATCTCCTCCCGTCCTGTGTGTACTCACGTGTACAGCCATATGCCTCTACTGAGGCCAGCTGGCAAACACTTTACCCCACCAGGCCCTGATTGCCCAAAGGACTCCCCTCCCCCCACTCTGTTGACTTGGTAACTTTTGTACAGGATTTTGTTACAATCTTAAGCATAGGGACCACTTAATCCCCATGAACCTGCAGCTACTTTAGAAGCCCTGCATCCCAGACAAGGGTAGCTTTGTGCAGACTAGCCCCTCCCACAAACCTCTTCCTCATGGGTTCAGATATTTACAGAAGACAGATCTCCTTTAACATGAGGCGCTGGCCCCAGCAGGGAGGTCGTAGGTCTGCAAAGCTGTGTGCATGGCACTTCTGGAGGAAGCCCAGCCACGTGGTTTCCAATGCTTGGCAGTACATCTGGGTTTAGGGCCATTGCCTCTCGTGTCTCCCCTGATGTGTGCTGAAGGAAGTCATTTGCCACTGTCCCTGCCTGCTGTCATCACCTGTCCATCCCTTCCTTGTCTGCTGGTGCTCAGACCAGAGTGCCATTAATCACCAGACTAATGTCAGGACCTGCACAGGACAGAGTGTGGTGAGGACTCACGGCCTGTTGGCTCCCAGCTTCAGCTTTTCATGTTGTGGGGCTGGGCCTTCTGGGGCCCAGGTGGAAGAAGCTCTAGGCAGATAGGTTCTGATTTTCCAGGGATTACATCTGGGGCTTTGCCCCAGAAGCCAGTAATTGCAAATGGCCTTAGCTTTAGGGTTGGGATCGAGGCTTCCACTTTAGGCGCCAGGGAAAGGAGAGTGGGTTGCAGCCCAGGCCCTGAACTGTTTGTTTCCACTCTGTTCTCTCCAGAAACAGGCTTTCAGTGGTGGGCACCTTCCAAGGAACTGTAATGTACAGACCACAGTGTAAATAAAAAGTTGGCTTTTTGTGCCTGACTTGTGTGAACTTCTGTGGGGGAGTGGGAGAGGGGATGGAGGTGGTGGGGAGAGAAAGGCAGGCCTTGTGTCCTGGCCTCAGGGTGACATTTCCCTTAGGAAGAACAGCCTCTTTATGCTGTGCAGTAACTGAGGTGGCTAGTGCTGCCCCCTAGAGGAAGGTTAAAGCAGGATCTGGGTCCAATCAGTCCTGGCCTGCTTTGCCTAGAGATGTGACTCACAGAAGATCCAGTGTTGCCCCCATTGCCCTCAGGACTGTGACTTAAAACTCTTGTAAGCCATGTTCTTAGCAAGGGCCTTCCAAGGCTTAAGGGGTCCTGGGGTCATGCTTCTCCCATGTCATCTATTTTGACCAGACTCAGGTCCCCCATTTAAACTGCTTTCACTCGCCTAAGATGAATTCTGCTGTGACATGGAGTATCATGTTGGGGCCCCCGGATGTCTAACCTTTGTTTTGTATGTGTTCTAAAATTCAAGAATGAAAGGGCTTCACAGGTCACCCAGACCAGGTATCCTCTCTAAGTAGGCCCTATGCTGTGGGTGCCTGGGGTTAGAAAGGCACCTCTGCACTGGACAGGTTTACCTGCTTCCTGGGCCCATATCAAGTGCAGACTCGGAGGTTTTGAACCTACTCTGTCTCCTCAGTGTAGTCTTTTCTTACCACCCAAGGTCTCCAGATTGACAAAGATACTAACTCAGTGAAGTTAACTGGAATGAATTTGAGGTCAGATAATCCAGTAAGCCTATCTGAACTATACTACATCTGCATGGACCTAAATAAGGTCATGTTCAGTTCACAGGTACATTATCTTTAGAAGCTGCAACTCACCCCCCCCACCCCCCACACACTGAAGGAATTGTCACCTGTACTACAGCTGAGTGAACGCAGCTGGAGATGTACCTCTCTACCCCGCCCCCCATCCCTGCCACCCACATGCTCACTGGGTCCTCCCATGTGGCCAGTCTAGCAGCCTGACCCTGGCCCCTGGAGCTTGAGTTTGCTGCCTCTGGAACTCCACTCAGGTGGAGCCAGCTTCTTGACTGCTAGACAGAAAAGAATTTCAGGGTGAGTCCATATGCAGCTGAGCTGGGTTCATTAAATAGCGACTGCAGTCAGAGGGCTAAACATGCATGAGACAGCCTCGACATCCAGAGAAAGCACAGGGGATGGGACTCGAGCGTCTTAATAGTAGCTATATATGTGGGTTTTGTGGCTTTTGAGGTTACAATGCTCAAAGAATGTATCAAACAAGTAGATTCAGTGTTTATAAATTAAGTGTAGGCTGGACATGTTAGCGCATGTCTTTAATCTCAGCACCTGGGAGGCAGAGGCAAGTAGGTCTATGAGTTCACAGGCAACAGGATCTATATAGTGGGGCTGTCTCTCAAACTAACACCATTTTAAATTTTTGAGACAAGGTCTCACTGTGTATCTCTGACTGGCCAGGAGTTCACTAGGTAGACCAACCTGGCCTCAAACTCAGAGAAGTCTGCTGACCTCTGGCTTGATAGTACTGGGATTAAAGGAATGTGATCCAGCTTCAAACAAAAATAAAATGTTTTTAAAAAATAAATTGGTTGCTGGGCAGTGGTGGCACACGCCTTTAATCCCAGCACTTGGGAGGCAGAGGCAGGCGGATTTCTGAGTTCGAGGCCAGCCTGGTCTAGAGTGAGTTCCAGGACAGCCAGGGCTACACAAAGAAATCCTGTCTCGGAAAATAAATAAATAAATAAATAAATAAATAAATAAATAAATAAATAAATAAATAGGTTAATGGATTTCTCATCCATGCAAAAACGCTCCTTTTGCAAATGAAATGGTGTGGTGGTTTAGGGAGCGTGTTGCTCAGGTTTAAAGGGAGAGGGGTTGCGGGTTCGGGAGCAGGAACGCCAGGCACGCAGGACACAGCGTGGGCCAGGGGCCCCGCGAAGTCGGTGCACAGGCCGCTGTTGTCAGGAGAAAGTGTTCCGTGGCCCACTAGAGCACAGAGAGCATGGGGCGGGTGGAAAAGGCTTCTCTCCCCGCCCCCCCCC
>NW_021621078.1:3192414-3198780 GCF_004785775.1 Grammomys surdaster | reverse complement strand
ATTTATTGACATGGCAGTGGGTTTGGATGGTGATGAGCTCTCCCAAAAAATGTCAGAAGGGGTTTGCTTATATTGGAAGCGGGAGAGGGGCGGGGCTTTTAGGTAATACGTAAATCTTGAGGCAGAGACCTCATGGAGGCTGTATGTTCGGTCTCTGGGCTCTGGGGGCGTGGCTGAACACCCAGGATTCCACAGCCCCACAAGGGGTATGTGATAAAGTTCACAGACCACATAGGTAAGCTAGGAGTTGATCAAGGGACGTCTCCACTGCAATCTCATCTGTCAGTAGGGTTGGATTTCTCTCGAAGACAATAAGATACACAGACTAGATTTGGGGATAGGGGACCCCTTTCCCTGTCATGCCCCCTTCTCCTTTCTGTTCTGCCTCAAGTCCAGCCCCATGGGGGGCCTGGGGGGGCATCATACTGCTTTGACTCAGTCCTTGTACTTAACATTGGAAGACTCCAATGGGGTGGTTCCAGGGCTGACAGCAGATACTCAAACCTACAGGTGCTCTGGAAAAATGGCCAGTGCTCTTAACCACTGAATTATCTCTCCAGCCCATGATAAATATCTTTTCAGTCCATGGTTTGCAATTTTATCTACAGCACAGAAGTCACAGAATTTGGGCACATAGATGGGCTATACTGGCTCACATGTGTTTAGGGCCACCAGGTAGTGTTGAAGTGCTTTGGGAAGGTTGGCTTACTACCAGGTGAGGACACTGAACCACCCCAGGGACCCAGCTCACCAGTCACCCAGAATTCAGGCTTGGCTGATACGGAGACTCGTCACAGAGCAGGACTTGACTTGTTCAAGTGAGAGGAGGGACTATTGTCCTGGAAAGGCCCCAAGGAGAAGGCATGGGATATGTGGAGCCCCGCCTCCCTAACAGGGTTGTCCAAGAGGCTGAGGCGGGAGGGATCGCCTAGGAGCGAGAGTGGAGAGGCAACAGACTGCACCTGGGGCTCACTCAGGAAGAACAGGAGGGGTCTGGGAAGGATGGTGGGCCCACTGCAACTTGGCCTGGCTGCCTGGGTAGGTTGATGAGGTCAGCAGTTGACCAAGTTTTCTGGGTAAACTAGGCTGTAGGCCTAGTAGCTCTGGAGCCAGCATCTGGCCCGTGCTTCCTGGCAGCTATCAGGGGACTGGCAGTGGACTGCAGGAACTTCTCTCACTCTTCTCACCCTCCTCAGCCCTAGGTTGTGTTTTGAGTCCCAGGTTTATGAACTAACTTTAGTGTCTTGGAGTTTTTTGACTTAAGCACTATGACATTGCAAATGTGACTTTTGTGTTTAATAATAATAATAATAATAATAGCCAAGCATGGTGGTGCATGACTTTAATGCTAACACCAGGAGGCAGGTTGATCTCTGTGAGTTCAAGGCCAGCCCAGTCTACATAGTGAGTTTGAAGTCAACTGAAGTTACATAGAGACCTTGTCTCAACCCTCCCACAATAAATAATAAAAATTGAAAAGTATTGAAGTATTGGAGTTTTTTTCTTGGTGTGTGTGTGTGTGATGTGTGGATGGTGGAGGCAGACATATACCACATTGCATGTATGGAGGGCTTGGGTATTAGTCTTCATTTTCTCCTTGTTTGAGATGTTCCTTTGTTAACTCCTGCGTCCACCAGGCCCACAAGCTTCTGGGATTCCTCCTTCTGCCTCCCATCTTCCTGTGGCAGTGCTGGCATTACAAACACCACTGTCTGGCTTTACAGGGTTCTTGGGATTTGAACTCAGGTCCTCATATTAGCGTGGCACTTGCTCAGTATTTGAGGTTTTGATAGACTTACACTGAAAGCACAATACAGTACAGGCTATAGGATGGCACTGTGCCGTGGAGACTGTGATGACCCAGGAGAGCTATCCGATCCACAGAACCCGGAAGAGCAGCTGTTCAGAGCTTGAGATGGCAGGCTCAGTGAAAGTACCTGAGTTGACAGGCTTTCCCAGGTTCCCCTCAGAAGATGCACCTGTCTCTAAAGGAATCCACCTGAGCAGAACTGGTCCCCCAATGTCAACCAAGCTGAGTTCCTACTGTCCAGGAGTCCCATGGGTAGTCCTCACTGTCTGTCACTGCAGGCTCACATTCAGGGAAGACTCCCATAGCCTGCTGCAGCTGTGGGTTATACTCACGGAGGATTCTGTCTTCTCTCGGTCTCCTGAGGAGGCCCAAATGATTAATCTCTCAATTCTGCTACTCCTGAGAGCCTCTCTTTCCTCTCATAGTATGTTACACACCTCCCCTGTCACTGGGGAGTTAGAGGTAGGCAGAGATCAGGAGTTCTGGGCCAGTCTGGCCTTTATGGGACACACCTTATTATTACTTATTTATTTGAGACCCTTTCTTAAAAAAAAAAAAAAAAAAAAAAAAAAAGCAACAGACCAGATACCTAAGTAGCAAAGTCAGGGAGAGAATAAGCAGTGCTAAGCATGGCGTGGAAAGCAATCTGACAAGACACCTGAAAGTGTGCTGCTGACACCCCAAAGGCTGCAAGTTGCCCCCTGCCCCTGCCTCAGTATTGGCACACTTATTTCGGTTTGACAAATAGGAAAAGTGTCAGGTTGCTACAGTACCAAAGGGAAAGGGAAAGGGGTCTGGCTGGCCTTTCTCACTCTGGGATCTAATCTTAGCAGTGAAAACCAAAGCAGCCTTTCAACGTACATTTTTATATATTTAGTGAGCACATGTGCAGGGCTGTGTGTGCCATGCCTGCAGGAGGTGGTTCTCTCCACTGTGGACTCTGGCCTGGCATCCGGTCCCTTTCCTCACTGAACCATCTCTAGACTGTTAACATTTTTTGAGAGCCTCAAATAGCCCTTACTGGTCATGAATTCCTGACTCTCTTGCCTCAGCCTCCAGAGTGCTAGGATTACAGTACATGTGCTGCCAGGCCCAGCTCCCTGTTCTATTTTTGATTCATGCAGGGCCACAGTTAATGGCTAACACCTATCTTGTGGATGAAGAGACTGAAATTCAAGAGCGGCAGTAGGGACACTGGGCATGAATTATGGTATGTACCCAGCACGTCTGCAGTGTTAACTACTCCACAAAGAGCCCGCCAACCTCAGGCCTAGATTGGAAAGGCACAGGAGCTGTATGTGACTGCCCGCAGCAGGGTAGCTCTATGACCCCCATGGTTTGCAGTGAGCATGGCTTAGTTTTCCCAGTCTGAGTTCAGCTGCAAGCTGTGCCTAGCTCACCTCACTGCTGTATCCCCTGAAGGCTAGCTAGACTGGATCCCTCCCTTGCCTCATATACAAAAAGTCACTCAGCACAGGTTAAAAGGAAGCCAATAACTATGTTTTAAACTGTAACAAACAAATAGAACAGGTAATCCAATTTTAGAAGGACTTGAGAGGACATTTCTCCAAAGACATACAAACGGCCAGCAAACCCAGGAAAAGGTGTCACGTCAGTAATCAGTACAGAGAGGATGGCCACTATTCACAGCCAAGAAAATGATAAAGAAAATGACAAGGAGGTGCTTGTGTGCTGTGGCGGGCGTTCTACAGAGAAACTGTAGATATCCCTTTAAAAACAAGCCGGACACAGTGGAGCCCTTCAGTCCCAGTATTTGGAAGGCAAGGGAAGGCAGACCTCAGACAGTTCAAGGCCACTCTGTTCTACAAATCAAAGAGCTGTAGGCTAGCCAGGGCTTCAGAGAGACCCTGTCTCAAAACAAACAAAAATTAACAAATAAAATGACTACAAAGCCTACACGCTTCTGAGCGCGTATCTCAAATCAACTTGCTCACTCTTCTCACTGGCGTATTATTGACAACCAAAAAAGTCCACCAGGCAGTGGCAGGTAAAGAAAATGTGGCACAGGCCTGTGAGAGGACGAGGTTCAGTCTTACAAAGCCAGGACATCCTTCTGAAGTTACAACACGAAAGCTGAGGGGCTGAAGTAAGTGGTCCCCACCAGACAGATGCTTTATCATTCCTCCGACATGAAGGATCTAAGGTTGCCAACCTCTTAGAAGCAGAAAGAATGATGGTTGTCAGGGGCCTGTAGAGAAGGAATATGGTGTCTAACAGGCAGGGTCTCAGTTGTGTAAAATGAAGTAGTCACCCTGCCTGGGACAGCAAACTGGATCACAAGTGCTGCGGCTACAGGTGGCTTGGGCAACTCAGCAAGACCCTGGCTCAGAACAGAAAGTAGACTGAACTGGAGAAAAACACTATTCCTCATGGAGAGGACCTGAGTTTATCTCGAGGCATTCACCCATCCATTACTAGTTTCAGGGGATCCCATGCCCTCCTCTGACTGCCTTGTTGGCATGACAGCCCTGCACCAAGAGGAGGACCACCCTCTCATCTCTCCTGGAACAGACGCCGTGGTCATAGGATTCAGAGACCCTAAAAAAAAAATTTAACTAATACTTTAAAGCCTTTTTTAATTAAAAATTTAAATAATAGATCTAGGAACTAGGGATGTGGCTCAGTTATCTTAGTGTAGCACGCACGAAATCAAGGGTTCGATCCCCAGCATCCGGTAAAACAGGCCTACTGGCCCAAGCCTGAAATCCCAACTCTTGGGAGATGGAGGAAGAGGGTTCTCTTAATTCACGGCATCCTCTGCAACAGAGTCTTAAGTCAGCCTGGGCTATGCGAGCCTCTGTCTCCAGTAACACATGACGATGTAAACAAAATGGAGGACCAAGGAGACAGCGGTAGAAGCAGCCGTGCCCCAACCCCTCACCCATTCCTCGCCTGGAACTGAACAAAACCTAAAACAAATTAAAGTCACGTTTGTTCTTCAATCCCGGTCTCCTTCGGATGTCCTCCCTCCATATCGGTAGTCTCCCCGTCCGGCCCTGTCCTCTTGGCCTCCGTTATTCTCGGCCTCCGCGCCGCGCCCGGCCCCGCCGTCCACAGGCTGGTTCCCCGCTCCGGGGGGCGCGCAGCCGTTCACGCTCATGCCGGGCCTCACGCACATCTCTACGGCCTCTCCCGGCTGTGTGAGGCCCGAGCGGAGGGGTAAGAGGGTGGCTCCTCGGCCGCCGAGGCCTTCCCGCCTTCCCGGTGTGCCGGAACGCCCGCTATCGGCACTACCCGCTAACCAGACGCCGAGCGGAAGGAGGCGGGGACGCGTCAGTCAGAGCTGATCGGTGGGCGGGCTTTGCGCAGAGGCGGGGCCTGAGTGAGGAGGCGGGGCCTGCCCACCTCCCCGCCCGCACCACCTCCCCTCCACTGAGAGCTTTCACCAGCCGCTCGGCTGTCAGGCGCGGTGGCCAAGTGGTAAGGCGTCGGTCTCGTAAACCGAAGATCGCGGGTTCGAACCCCGTCCGTGCCTGTGTTTGGGAGCTGTACTTTGTTGTTATGTATCCCGTGCTTTCCGCTCCGATACTTCTCTCTCTTTTTTTATTTTTTTTATTTTTTTTTTTTTATTCTTTCAGTCCCTCCTCTACCGGTTCGTGGCCAGAGCACCTGAACTCGTTCGAGTCCCGCACAGCTGCTTAACTCCCTGCATCCGCTGCCTTTCAGCTTGGGTCTGGGTCGCGTGGCGTAGGCGCGCCTTCTCTGTGAGCCTTCCTTTCCTACACGGTGGGTGCGTGTCGCCGCTCTCTCCTCTGCCTAGCCAACTGCATCACTGTTCCCCCCAACACTCCCTCCTCTTCCCCGGGCTCCCACACCTTTTTCAGCCTTGACGTTCTGTATCAGGCCCACTTGTGACACTCCTAAGTCTTCTGTAAGGTGAACACCCAATTTTCATATGGCAGGATATCCAGTGCTTCAGATTCCTGGTCCCATTTTGTCTGTTGTTTTAGGATATGGTGTCCTGTGTCGTGCTGGGATTACTGAGGTGGCCCACCATCAACCAGCTTCTCTCTTTGAAACTATACTAAAGGGTAGCAACTTTTCGATGTTTTCTTGTTTGATTGCCTGGATGTTTTTGTTTTGGAGACAGTGTCTAACTACATAGCTCTAACGATCCTAGAACTCCCTATGTAGACCAGGCTGGCTTTGAACTGTCCACACACCTCTGCCTCCCAAGTGTAATATTAAAGCCCCGAGTTATTATGCCAGGTCCTGTAATCTGGTTTCATGAACAGGACTCCACCTCTTCATTTCAATCCTGTATTTCTGTTAATGTGGCTCCTCCCTCTGTCATTCCCCCATCCTTCCCAACTTAAAGCACATTTCATTCCCCAGGTCGAGACAGGGTTTCTCTGTGTAGTCCTGGCTGTCCTGGAGCTCACTCTGTAGACCAGGCTGGCCTTGAACTCTCGAACTCAGAAATCCGCCTGCCTCTGCCTCTGCCTCTGCCTCTGCCGTCTGCCTCTGCCTCTGCCTCTGCCTCTGCCGTCTGCCTCTGCCTCTGCCTCTGCCTCTGCCTCTGCCTCTGCCTCTGC
>NW_021621078.1:3137644-3192404 GCF_004785775.1 Grammomys surdaster | reverse complement strand
GCCTCTGCCTCTGCCTCTGCCTCTGCCTCTGCCTCTGCCTCTGCCTCCCAAGTGCGCCACCTTAACTACATCCTTAACTACAGGAAGTCTGAGACCAGTCCCAGCTACAAGAGACCCTGTCAAGGAAGGAAAGGAAGAGGACTTTTCTAAATGCTTTGTGGCCTGAGAGTCTCAGTTCCTGCCTGAGATTTATAGCCAAGCCAGGGACCTCAAGGACTCCACAACCTCCTTATGATTGTCCCCTGTGCCACCAGGTTTAGCCATTGTGAGCCCATAGTAAGAAATATGTGACTCTGACTCCCCAAATCCAGTCAAAATCCTCCTTGGTGGCAGGACCAGAGCTGCAGGCTTCCAGTCCTCTCTTATACAGCCAGGATCTAGAACAAACTACAGTGTTTGTACTGCAGTGTTAGCCACAGTGGAGCCATAATAGTTTGTGGGCAACTCAACCTCCAGAAAACTTAAAGCAGCACAGTTTACTGCCAGGCCTCTTCCTTCCTGTGAGAGAATACTACTTGACTAAAAAGCAGAATTTAGCAGCTGTACCTCTTGTGCCTCCTGCTGTGAGTTTCCTGCTGTGAGTTTCCTGCTGGCCCTGGAGAGACATTTTCTCAAATCTTTCATTGTACAAAGCAATCTGGATTCCTAAACTATTCGACTCAGGTGAAAGTCGGGTTTCATGGGGTTCCTGCCCATTCAAAGACATTCAACAGGTACTCCAGAAGTTTCTTTCATGTGTCTCCTTTCCAGTCACCACTGTGTAAACGCAAGTAGCCATTTTCTCTGCTTCTGTACTAATCATTTACTTTGTTGACTTGGGGTCTAACTGGCCTGAGCTCTCAATGCCCTTCCTTCTCTTCATCTCCAGTTTGTTGTTTTTTTTTAAAAAAAAAGTAAGATTTATTTACTTTATGTATATGAGCGTTCTATCTGCCCAAAAGAGGGAGGGTATCAGATCCCATTACAGATGGCTGTGAGCTACCATATGGTTACTGGGAATTGAACTCAGGACCTCTGGAAGAAGCAATGAATGCTCTTAACTGCTGAGCCATCTCTCCAGCTCCTTCTCTATCTCAAAATATCTCAAAATCTTTCAGGAGTCTGTCAACCAGTGGGATTTTTCTCCTGCTCCTAGTCACATGTATGTGCCACCACACATGTCTTCATCCCTTCTATCTTTGATCCTGAAATACCAAAATCTAACATTTGTGTAAGGAGGCAGAGGTACTTTTCTTCCCCTTTTGTACAACCCTCACAACCTACAGGACAAATATATTTTTGAGTAAAAACATAACTAAATATTTTTTATAAATGATTATACTAGCAGACTCTGAAGGTCCAAGCCCCTCCTTAGGAACAAAAGCTAACTAACCTAAAGCCACCAGCCAATCAGGTCATTTCACAGCCTCAGAAATGACAAGAGAATTGTTTCAAGGTTACTCAAAGTCCTTTGTGGTTTGCTCTTTGAGTCAGAGATTCCTGTATCCTAAGCTATCCTTGGACCTGAGGCTGACCTTGAACTCATGACCTTCCTTTTCTCTACCTCTCGAGAACTGGGATTATGGACACATAGCAGCACCACAGCTGGTTTCATGTGGGACTGGGGATCAATCTTTTGTGCATGTTTAATAAGCCTACCTCCAGCCCCCAGATTTAGCTCTCCATAAGATGAGCAGAAATTTCTTAGAAAAGCTCGCTCTCCTGTTACTTGACTTTTGCATCTATCCCTTTGCTAGTTGTGGGCCAAGCAGGCACTGTGTTAGTCTGATAGACAACTCTTCACAACAGGAAAACTATGTAGTTCCTCAAATCACCAGAATCAGCCCCACTAGCCAAAGAGGAGATGCAGACACTCTCAAATGCTGCATTCCCCAGAGCCCCAGACACAGGTTCTTGTCCTATGCTTGGAAAGAGTGGGAAGCAGGTATGGACAGGGACAAAGTCACCCCCCCATCACTGATGTGAGCTGGACTTTAGACCAAGTAGCTCTGATAGAGGATATAGTCTTGTGGGTAGTTGTATACCCTTCCTAAAAAGTAATAAGTCACAGTGACAGACACACCCTACACATACACACACACATACACACAGGAAGGGGTTGGGGGAGGAGGCTTAATAAAGTCAGCGATCAAGCCAAGCTTCCAGGAGACCTAGTAGCACAGACTTATAATCCCAATTACTTTGGAAGCTGAAACAGGAAGATCAAATGTTTAAGACTGCCTGGGCTACAGAAAAATGCTCAAAGCCAGCCTATGGAACTTACTCAGACCTTGTCTCAAAAAGATGATTTAAGGGTCAAAGATGTAGGGCAGTGCTAGAGCACTTGCCTACCATGAGTGAGACCCTTGGTTCCATTCCCAACTCCATAAAAAAACAAAACAAAACAAAACAAAACAAAAAAAAACCTATCCTAAATGGCAGAGCCAAAAAGAGACTTGTAGAACTCTGTCCAAAGGCATGGCCTTCAACCAAGGACGCTGGGACCTTTCAAACACTTACTCTGCTCACCGAAAGTCATTCAGAGACTCCTGCGTAGGGTGACTATATCCCAGGTCAGCAGCGATATTGTGTGGACAAAGGTCAGCAAAATCAAGTAGCAGTCAATGACCTTTCCCTTCCTGCAGCTGGGTCCAGTCGGGCTGGGAGAAGTCACAGAGGGGAATACTTCTCAACTTGTCAGTGTGGAAGCTGAAGCCCATGGGGAGGAAATCACATGTGGAAGTCTTTGTGGGCAGTGGGGAAGTGAAACAGGTTCTACCTGTAGACAAACCTAGTAATCCCAGTGATGTTTCCCGCAGTAAACGGTCCATTCCTGCTGTTTCTCCCTCATAAAATTAGCTAGGCCAAGAGAAGACATCAAGATAAATTGCTACATATGCGGTGTGTGTGTGTGTGTGGGGGGGGCAGGGATGAGAGAGGTGGCTCTGTTGTTAAGAGCACTGACTGCTCTTCCAGAGCTCCTGAGTTCAATTCCCAGCAACCACATGGTGGCTCACAACCATCTGTAATGATCTCAACCTTATGTAAGGATCTGATGCCCTCTTCTGGTGTACACACACACACACACACACACACACACACATTTATATACATAGTCTTTAAAAAAGACACACGTGGTGACATTTCACCCACATGACGGGGGCGGGGGCATGCTGCCCATGGCCACAGGTTCTTTGTAACTCTTTGTTCTCTCTGGACACCAGATGACAGCAATACTTAAAACAATTAGATTTTAAACTGTTAGCTGCTGTTTCTTTTACTAACACTCTCATTTTTTTTTAACTAATTTCTCAAGGTTTGGGAAATGTTTCTTCCTATCTGTATCCCCCATGAGCATCTGCCTTGGGAGGTGCTGGGTCATTAGGAGCCCTTGCACGATGGAGCCAACAGACTGTGACAGCCTTTCAGGAATCCCTACCTTCTCTGGGTCCCTTTCTGGCCCTGGAGGCAGGACCAGTCCCACTGTCTGGCTTGACCAGTGCTTGTGCAAAACTTTCCTACAGGGCCACCCCAAGAAGCAAGGGATCCTGTCTGTTTATGGACTAGCTAGTGATGACAGAAGACCAGAGCCCTAGTAACCCTTCTTCTCTTGTGTAATGTGGCCTTGCAACCTGCCTGTGGCTACCTCAAATGTGCAGAATTTCCTTTCTTGTCCACCTTTGATTCCATTGACGGGATTAGCTACCCACCCCAGCTATGTCCTTTGATGTGGGCAGGGGATGGGGGGAAGTAGCAAATCTTAATCTCTAGAGGGCTTCTCCGGATTCAGTGCCTGGCTAAACCCATTACATCCCTGCTCTTTTATCCCCCCAGGACACTGGCTCCACTAGGCTCCGGAATCCTAACAGATCCGAAGGGTTTGTCAGACAGCAATAAAAGGCGGGGAGCCCAGGCAGCATCACCAGCCACGCCAGGGCACCCTCCTTTCTGCCGCTCTACTCCTGGGCTCCGAAATAGTAGGGATTACAGAAGCCTGAAGCCTGCACCCATCATGGAGCCTTCTGCCCTCAAGCTCTTCCGGAGCTGCTGTCTTTTGAACACCTGCCTTAGCGCATCTGTCTGTCCTAAGCGGGGACACGCAGAGAAAGTGCTCAGCCCCGCCACAGGATTTAAAGCATGCCTTGGGTAGTGGGGCCAGGAAAGAGGAGATAGGAACGTAGCCAATATCTAATGGCAGCAGTTGTCACGGCATTTTAAGTAAATGATTGCAAGCCTCCACCTGAAGACGGTTAGGGAACTCAGTCTCGATGGTTATGTGGGCTTCTCTATGGCCCCTGGAATCAATCTTCTGCTGATTTATTTTGGTAGAAGCCTGCAGATGGTCCACATCCAATTAACCCTTCGCGCGCCGGCAGAGAGGGAGGAGACAGAGAAACAGGTAGCGGGTTAAGTCTTCACCTCTACAGTTTTGGGTTACTTCCATCTGTACCGTAGCTTCTCTGTCCCACCCTTAAAGGAACCCAGGTTTTCAAGAGGTTCTTTCCCTGGAAACTGCACTGGGTACTTTAAATGGATCATCTCCTGGGGTTGCCAAGAAGCCCTCAATGGCAGGCATGGCCTAGGTTTCGGGTGGGGAGGTTGAGGCCCGCTATAGGGCGCTGCTCGGCTACGGGCGCGCGGCCCGAGAGCAGGGCGGCCGGCAGGGGGCTCCCGGCGCCGGTCTTCACCGGAGAAAGCCCCGGCAGCGGATCGGACCGGTCAGAGGAGGAAAAGGGAAAATTACTGAGGCTCGGGGGCCGGGAAGAGCTGCGTGACTGGGTGGAAGGCACTTGATATTGTTGAGTCGGGCGGCCCAGATCCTCTGCCCGGGGCGATTCTGGAGAGGGACACCCCACCCCACTCCCCGCAGGGTCTTTCCGCCCGGGCTGTGAGCAGGAGCGGGCGTCTCGGCCGGGGGCGGCGCCGGTGAGGGGCGGGCGGAGGGCGGGCCGGGGAGGAGCGCGGTCGGCTAGGCTGGAGGAGGCTGCGCTAGGCGGGCGCTGGCCGTGTGAGTCCTCCGGGAGCCGCAGCCTTCCTGATGTGTCACCAGCACGTGGAACCAGATCGCGCCGAGAGAGCAAGCGAGAGGAACCCCGCAACTTTCGAGAGGCCCCGCAACAGCGCACATGTCCTCCCCAGCGCGGCTGGGGTCCTGCGGCGATCTCCAGATCCCGGAGCAGGTCTGGAGAGGCCGAGGACCCTCGGCTGGGAGCGCACGAAACTGCGGGAACATCGGGGTACACGCCGCGGGCTGCGGTCGCGGTGCGGGAGGAAGCAGCCTGGGTCGCCACGGCTGGGTCCCGCCTCGCCGGGCTGAGCGCAGGTAACCGGGCGGCGCACAGCTGGGCCTCGCGGGCACCGCGTATGGGCGCTGGGAAGTTTCTCGGCGTGCAGCCCTTGCACTCGGGTGGATACGGGGTGGGGGGCGGCCGGGGGCGCTCACTCCCGGCGTCCCCAGCACTGCCTCTCGGGCCGCGTGCGCTGCGCGTCGTGTAACCCTTCGAGGTCTGGATTCGGAGCCACCGGGGCCAAAGCCGGGAGGGGCAGGTGACTTCTTTGCAAAACTGTCCCTAAGCCTCCGCAGTGCCAAGAACGGAGCGGGGCGGCGGGACTCATGCCCCGGGCAGCCCGTCGAGGGGCGCACGGCATCCTGAACTCCAAGACGGACGGGAGCTGAGAGCTGGGTCTTTGCGGGCAAGATGAGGGTGTCAGTTCAACTGGCCTACAAAGTCCCAGTCCTCGGTCCCCAGGACCGGCATTTTCTCCATGCTCCTCGCCGCCCGAAGCCCGCCCCTTCTTAATCCTCGTGCGCTCCGGTTGGGCCCCCACCTCCCATGTCCACCAGGGTGGAACCGACTGGAAAGACGAGCGCCGCGGGATGTCTGCGGTTTCGGGGGAGTCTCTTGCTTCCGCAGAGAAATCGCAACGTGCTTGAATGTCCGGGGTCGGGGGAGAAAAGACTTTTTTCTTTTGGACCGGCCTGCCTTGCTATGTGGCGCCAACCTTGAGCTTGGGGGTGGGGAAGATAGAACCTGATTTCTGGACTTGCTCTTGGATAGGCGGCCTCGGTGCGGAGCCCATGCCTTCCAACTCCACGTCTTAAATGGAGTCTGTGGACACGTCTCTGACCAGTCTTTTGCCCTCTTTCATAACCCATTACTGACCCACATCAAGTTTTATGCTAAAAAAAAAGCCCCCTCTCCCTTAAGTTCTATTGCTCTTAAAACTTTGCTTTCTACCCCACCCCCACCACACAAAATTCTACACAAAGCCCTGAAATCTCGAGCCCCTTTTATCATTTTGTGTTGTGTGGCTCTCTCAGCTGGCTTGAGAAAAACGTTTAGGAGCATACCCTTAGAAGAGTTGAACTCTGTGTATGAAGGGCAAGCTGACCAATAGGCCACCTCTGGCCCGCTTCTTCCTGGCGTTAGGAAATGAGAGAGGTTTCTAGAAGCTTGGAGGCTGGAGCAGGAGAAACCATGTTGGCCCACCACTTTGTACAAAGTTGTAAAAAAAAACATATAAGAGGTATTTACCCCACAGACTCCCTGTGCTTGTGGACCACGTGCAAAGTAGTCCCTGTACAAACCACTCCTAGGCTGCTATCCCTGTCCCTCACTAACGTGTAGCAGTAGCAACAGGAGAAGGAGCCAGGTGTGGAGAGAAGTTTCCAAAATGTAGGATTGGGCCGGTGAACCTGGGCTTTGTCCATGCAGCCCCTAGCTGGAATAGGCTGTTGCCTGAAAAATGAAAGAAAAGAGCTTCTTTGACCACGGTGTAGATTTCCTACCATTGACAGATTCCCATTTTGAGACAAAACTCTTTAGGGAGTGGACCTCAGGCACTTCTGGAGGCCTTGTTCCTAATTAAGAAAAATGCTTTCTTTGGGGTGCAGAATCAGGCTGGAAAAAACAAGTTATCCTGTTATCCCAGCCCCCAACATCAGTATTGGAAAGTAAATGAAGTGGGAATCTCTGTAGTATCGTGTGGTCATAAACCATCCACAGAAGTGAGCTGGAGCTGCGCGATGCAGAAAAGCTTGCCCGACTGGCTGCTTTGCACCCACCTTGGAGGGACCAAACTTTGGAATCTGGGACATAAGTCACTGGGAATCAAGAGCTCCCAGCATCCAGGGCCTGCAGTTCCTAGTCAGGCATGGCTGTGGCCAGGTGTTAGTTGTTTTTGTTTGTTTGTTTTGTTTTGTTTGTTCATTTTTGTTTTGTTTTTGGTAATGATTTGGTCCTTCATTGCTTTAGGGGAAGTGAATGGTTTGAGTTTTCTTTTCTTTTTTAAGAAAGGAAGGAAGAAATATTGACTGAGATAGGCACTAGGCTGGGCTAGCCTATCCTCCAGCAGCTGATTTCTGCTTTTAAATAAGCAAATACATTTAGCAAAAGCAAGTGCTTGGGGTGTGGAGGACTTTGTGGCTCTGCTATGTCTCCTGGCACCACCTCCTTCCTGGCCCCAGCATCTTACCCTATTCCATCCTTGGAAGATGGGCACCTTAAGACTTCTCAAGAGGATGTGACTGGATGGCTAGGCGTGTTTGTGCTGGAACCTTCTTCAGGAAACAGCTAAAGGCAAGGTGGAAAGCTGACAGGAGGGAAAGGATTTTAGCCAGACCTCCAGGGAGACCCGTGTGAATTCAGGTACTGCTTGCTGGCTGGGAGGGAGCATTCATTCCCTCAGCTCTTAAGTAAATTGCAACCCTGTGAATAATTAACCTCGCCCTCCTAGTGTTTTTTTTTTTTAAATAAAATCTCAACTTATTAAAGATTAAAGATCAATTTTTGCCTAGCAGGATAAAAATGATAAAAGGTAATATTGGGAGAAGCTAGTCCTCTGTTCTCTGCCTTCAAGTCCTGGCAACTTTGAAAGCTTTATTTTGTTTGTATTTATGTATTTTAAGTGCATAGGTGTTTTGTCCACATGTATGTCTGCATCACATGCATGCCTGGTGCCCGAGGAGGCCAGAAGAGGGTGTGTCTGGAGTCACAGATGAGTGTGAGCTGCTCTGTGGGTGCTGGGAAGGACAGCCGGTGCCCATAACTGCTAAGCTGTATCTCCAGCCTGAGAAGGCTAATACTTAGTAACGTTCACTGTGTTTCGTTGCTGCCTGCCCCGCTGGCCTCTTGCGTGTCTGTCTTCCTGGGCTTTCTTCACTGGGCTCTTTGTCCAAAGTGAAGCTGTCAGATTCTCCAGGGTAGTGGCATTCTGCCATCACGCCTGCACCCCCTTTATCTAGCAACTGTTTGGCTCTCCCTACCCTATTGGAGTGATCCCCCCTCCAGCTGCTCTGCTGCCCTCTGGAAGGCTGGTAAATATTTGGCTAGTGTCAGGACTTTTGCACAAAAGCACGGAGCTCCTGATCTGTGTAAGTCCCTACAAGAGAGTTATAGCAAGAGAGAAGAGTCATTTTAATTTCCAAAGGCCACCAAGGCACATGGTGGGTTTGGGTGTATTGGGGCTCCAGTTCTGATCCCTCTGTAGGCAGGGTGTAGCCTTGGCTAGGTGACTTGACTGTTCCCCAATTTCTTCTTTGTGAATCAAGGGTTATGATTTTTACTTTGGGAGGGTGTGGTGAGGTTTATATTTTAAAATGTATACAGTGGCTGGCACAACCTAGCAGCTCTCCCATGAGAGGTCCATTCTACACACACACACACACACACACACACACACAGTGAGTTGGGATGTGTTCATGGTGGTATGGCCATGTGCCCCCCTCGTATTTTGAATCTCCCTGTTTATATCTGTTGGTTGAGAAGGGTGCAGTGTGACTGAGACCCACTTTTGAGTCTGGCAGGTTCTCATACTGACAATTGTTTGCTGACACATACAGCCTTAGGGAAGTTATTTGTTGGACTTGGGGAAGAACATCAGGAATGATGGCTTCATGATCAAAAGCTGAGGGTGATATCTGGAGCCCTTCTCCTGCCTCAGGCTTTCTCCTTTGCTTTTTTACGAACATTTAGCATATTTTGTTTACTTATTTATCTGTATGCATATGCATGGATATGGTATATACATGTACGTATATGCATGTATACTTTCTACCACATGAATCCCAAGGATCAAAATCAAATTATCAGGCTTGGCAGCAGGGTCTTACCAGCTCTGGTATCACCAGAGAAGTGGAGATACCTTTCCTGGGACTTTTCATGACTTGTACTTGGCCATTTAGTGGTTCCAGAGTATCTGTGGGAAAGCTGGTCCCCCTATTGCTCACGCTGGATTTTCTGCCAGCCCTGAGAACATATGAGGTGAAGGGCCTCTCCCAGGGTCTCCCAGCCAATTCCCTGGCCTGAGTGGAGCTCCCAGGTGGGGAACCAGCAAGCCTGAGCAGGAGCACAGGAGCTGGGGGGTTCAAAGGAACCCTGGCCTGTAGATGCGCGAGGGCCACTTTGCACTGTTCTCCAGAGTGATCAGCCTGGACAGCTTGAAGACCCTTTCACCTGTACAAATCATGAAAAGTCCTAGGAAAGATATTTCCACTTCTCTGTTGATGCCAGGCTGGCTTACTCTTACTGGCTTAGTGGCAAATTCAGCATACTCTATAGAGGAACAAAATAGTTACCATCAGATTGGGGGACAAATCAGAACTTCATGAGCCTATACTTTCTTATGGCACAGTAATGCTTTTATTTAGAATTTCTAAGGCATTAATGATCATCTTTAAAGTCTCTAGTTGCCTTAACTGGCCCTACACAGAACGAATGGGCAGACGACTTCTCACCCACTATGGGTATGCCCTCCCTCCTTTTGGCATGATCTGGGCAACTGGGGAATTTGGAAATCACTGTGAAGCCAGCCCCCTGTGTTGGCTGCCCAGGAGGACTGAGGAAATGAAGGTACCTTGTGGAACCAGCTGTCCTGAGATTTTGATTTCAGTGTTGCCATCATGGGGCCTGAAAAGTACCTTCTCTGCCCAGTAGGAGCTGGACCCTACACTATACAGCCCCTTGTGGTCTCAGCCCTCCTGAGAGAGGACATGACAGAGGAGATGGGGATGGGCTTGGTGCAGAAGAGTGGGAGGGGTGTGGGAGGAATTTGGAGATGTGCAGCTGTTAAAGTTTGGGTCTAGGAAGACTTTGTGGTCCATGCTCCTACAAACCGCTTCCTCTCATGGGATCTCTTGCCCTGGGGAGGGTGGGGTTCAGGGTTAAGCACTGGGCTTCTCTTTCTCAGAAGCTAAAATCCCAATCTCCCAAGCACATGCATAAGAAATAACCCTTCAGGCTGGGCAAGATGGCTTACTGGGTAAAATCACTGCTGGGCATGCCTGATATCTATTTGAGTTTTAATCCCCTGAACCCATGTTGGAAGGAGAGAATTGATTCCCAAAGGTTGTCTTCTGACCTCTGTGTGTGTGCTGCAACATGGACACACCTGCATTTTGCACGCGCTTGCGCACACACCAATGATAAATAATTTAAACAATAGCCCTCCACCTTTCCCCTTTTTCCTCCTGATCCTCTGAAAACAGAGAGAGTGAATGGTGCCCACTTGCTGGTAGCATCTTGCTCTCCCAGGAGGCTGTCAGGGACCTACTCTGCTGCTGCAGCTGGGTCTGAGGAGAAGGCACCACCGACTGACTAGATCTGGGAGCTTGGTCATTATAGACACTGGCTGGTAATACTTCCCAAGACTCAGTTTTCCAATTCCATCCAAACCTGCTTTGTGGGGCATAATGAAAAAATGAATAGAAAGCCTGTGGGAATGCCAGGCACAAGGTGGAGGGTAGCCCATGGAGGCTGGTCCCAAGTGATACCAGAGTTCACTCCTGGGCTTGTGGGGCCGGTGAGCAAACTCTGGTAAGGTCAAGATAGGACAGCCAGAGGCTGGCAAGCCTGCTTGCTGACTTGATATCTGTAGAGAAACCTCTGGAAGAAAAGCCTTTGCCAGAGAGAAGTACCTGCAACCAGCTGGTCCGGGTGAGGGTGCCAGAAGTGCCTACTTTTCCAGAAGAGTCCAGTGATTGCTACTGGGGACTGTTGGAGGAGACAGATCCGTGGGAGGGCAGGCTGGTGTCTGACCCCTGACTGCTGACCTGGCTGTTGTGGGCTTCAGGACATAGAGGCAGGAATTAAATACGTCTTTGCTTTTGGACAGTTTTGGTTTTGTTTGTTTGTTTGGGACAGGGTCTCACTGTGTAACGTTGGCTGGCCTGGAGCTCTGCTGTTGCTCTTGGAAGTCTGAGAGCAACAGATACTTAAGTAGGACTTAAGTATAAGCAGAATGTTAAGAGTCCAGTGTTCTGGCCAGACCTCTCCATATCTGCGAGAAGCCAGCAAACCTAATGGTATTAGCTCTACCTGGTTGGTGTGGAGGGTGAGCCCTCCCTTCCCAGACCCTAGGACACATCCACTCACCCACCCTTACACCCTCTTCTCAATCTGGTGGCGGCAAGTGCTCATCTTTGGCCAGGTCTGGGAACATGCATGCACATACTCACGGTAACCTTGGCCAGATTTTGAGTGTTGAAACATCTGGCAAAAGATCTCGTTTCCACTGGCTCTTTTCTATAGACACGGGCTTGGAGGGGCAGAGCTGGAATGCTAGGAAAGGGGTCTTGGGATCCTAACGTGGACATGAGGAGTGGGAGTGGAGCAGGGGTCAGCCTCTGAAAATAGAAGCTAGAAAACTAGCCTCTCCTCTCTAGCTCCCGAGTGGGGGAGGGGCTGCTGCCAACCTCCCCTGGCACTGTCCCTGTCTGTCCTCTTGGTGGATTTCGTTGTAATTAGACAAGTTGTGACAAATATCCCATTGCTTTTTGGGCTGGAGACTTGTGAGAGCCCTGCCTGGAAACCCCGCCTCGTTCACTTGGAGCCGTAATTAGGCAAGAGAACAGTTCATGGGCCTCTGATTCAATAAAGACTCTTTTATGATGTTGGTTTTTCCCAGAAAAATAATACCACTTTGCTCCATTTATTGCATTTAATGTGTAATCATATTAGAGGCAGGCAGCCCAGGGGACTGAAGTTACGTATGTGGCTTTTTTTTTTTTCTTTTTCACCAAAGTCTGTCAGTGTCTTCAGAGAGAAACAGTGTCTCCGGCAAGAAAGAAAAAAAAAGTGACAGGGGGACATTGTTGAATGTCTTTGAGGATGTTCTCTCTTGTCATTCAAAAGATGCTTTCTCCCTTCAGGGTGAGAGGTGACTTAGGTTTAAAACCCAGAAAGTGAAACTATTGGCTCTGGCCCTGGGCACTCCCACCCTCTTGCTCTGGGATATCCCAAGTTGCTTACCCAAGCAGTGTGCGTGAGCCTCAGGTTGCCCCCTTCAATGTCCATATTTGCCCAATGAACACATGTGCTGCAGAGAGCCCATGAAAAGCCCTCTTCCTTTCTGTAATGTCCTAATCGACCTTTACCACACCACTGGGCTGTAAGCACTACTGTAGCAGGTGGCTGGAGCAGCTAGCCTTGACTAAATATAACCTGGAGTTCCCCAGTAGCATTGGGTTTATCAGGCAGGTGTGCCAGGCCCCTGCCAACACTAACAGAACGTCTGACCCAGGTACATGGTGTTTGAAGGGTATGCTCTCCCAGGTAGACCCCCACCTCCATCCCTCCAGCCCCCTACCCCTGCTATCTCCTTTGCCATCTTGTCCCCAGAGCGGTTCTCAGCCAGACCCAAAGTGTTTCCCAATCAGGGAGTAAAATTACTCCCACAGATCTGCCCAGTGCCAGGGCGAGGTAGAAATCACTAGTGGAATCAAGAACTTCTTTCCCAATTTGGGGTTTAGAAATCTTAGGCGATGAGGAAATTGCTGGTAGTCACTCGTAGGAGTAGTGTTAAGAAAGAGGGCTTGACATTTCAGAATGCTGAAACTGGGTTGCATTAAACAGAGAAAATTCATTTAATTCCAGGTCGGGTGGGAGCCACCCCCCAGAGTCTCTTCAGACATCCTATAGTGGGGAAGAGCTGTGCATTTTCTGGGAGATAGGTTGTCTTTGTATAATGGGACACATTATAATAAATACTTTTAGTTTGGCCTGACAAAATGTATCAGCAGGTAAAGGTGCTTGCTGCTAAGCCTGAGGACCTGAGTTCGATTTCCAGGTCCCACATGGTAAAAGGACAGCTCTAACTCCTGTGATTTGTTCTTTGCCCTAAAGGTGTGTGTGCACATGTACACACACACACACACACACACACTAAAATTTTTTTAAAAATTTTTAATCCACTTTAAGATTATTTTGGGAAACGTATACCTTAGGCTTTCTGGGTGTTTTATACTTTTGGAAGAATTCCTGTTATATTTTATATTTTTATTATAATTTATACCCCTCCCACCAAGAAGTATAATTAGAACATCTGAAACCAGATTATCCAATTAGCACATTTTTTTTTCTAATTAGCTTCTAGGAAGTTGTGATGAGATAAATCATTTTAGGTTTCCAAATGGAATTTTGGCCACAGGGAGGCTCTGAAGAAGTACACAAGGGAAAACCAAGAATGGGGTCTTTAAAGTTTCAGCTCCCACCTACCTCTCTGCTCCTGATAAACCCGGCCCATCAGGTCTGCCCCTCAGACAGCAGCAGTGACCAGAGGAGTTTGTCCTTGTCTGCATAGATTGAGTAGGGGAGTATTCACTCACGACTCCAGTATCTCTGATAATACTAACTGCGACTGTCTCCACTTTTAGCCGCGTTAGTAGCTGGTGTTTTGGAGGGAAAAGCTGTCTGGGAGTGTGTATTCATCCAGTGTGTCATTGCCGAATGTCTTGTGTTTGCTTTCTTGTGTCTACTTGCAGTAAGGCCATCTGGCCAGGCTCAGAGCGCTGCCCAGCCAAGGCCAGGAACATGAAGTCGAGGCACAGTGTCTGCATTCTGCAGCTGGTGTTGCTGCCACAGGCCCACACCCTATCTCCCAAATTCTCAACCCTACAGAACGTTGAAAACCCCAAGTTTCACTGTCTGTAACTAAATCTTTGGGAAAACTTGAACCAAACCGACTTGAGACTATTCGTCTGTATTTATAGTGGGGGGTAGGAATATTCATAAGCCTCATTGCAGAGGTAGTAACATGTTTGGTTACAGTTGCTGCCGCATTGGGTTGTTACATAATATATAGTAGTAGCATAGGTGTCATGCTCTAGTCTAAAACCTGGACCAGTCACAAGCACATCTGGCCTGAGAGACTGGGGTAAGAGGTTGTGGCTCTTATTGTAGTGTCCACTTAACTGAGGCAACAGCGGTGTTGTGCTCAGAGCTGGGGAGAGTCCACTTTCTAGGGTTCTTTTCTGGCTATGGTAGGAGGCATCCAGCCTGCAGGCGAGCTGCCCAAATAACCACATCTCTTCCAGTTTCGGTGGCTGGACTTTGCTGCATGGCTCTTCCAGCTGCTTGTCACAGGCCTTGCGAGCGAGCTCGGCAGGCTTTGCTTATGTGTCTTTTGTATGTAGCCAACGGTGCCTGGTGCGTGTGAGCAACTGTGGCTCAGAAGCAAGCAGAAGCATTTTTTTTTTAATTCCAATTACAAATATTTTATGCAGTGAGGGTCATGTCTTATAACTAAGGAAGTGTCTGTCTTAACAATGGTTCAGCTTAGGATTTCTGAACCTTACAAAATGTATGGGAATAATATACTTACTATGTGTCTGTCTGTCTGTCTGTCTGTCTGATCCAGCTTGGGGCATTGTATATGGTAATGTAGGTAGGGTCTGGACCAGTAAGCTGCATCTCTTGTCTCAATAAGCATTTACTAAAATCTGCCCTTAGAAGTTTCCTTCCACCGGGCGGTGGTGGCGCACGCCTTTAATCCCAGCACTTGGGAGGCAGAGGCAGGCGAATTTCTAAGTTCGAGGCCAGCCTGGTCTACAGAGTGAGTTCCAGGACAGCCAGGGCTACACAGAGAAACCCTGTCTCGAAAACCCTCCCCCCCAAAAAAAAAAGTTTCCTTCCTTCTTTTTTTTTTTTTTTTTTTTTTTTGGCTAGGTGTAGTGGTACAAATTCCAATACTCAGGAGGAGGCAGGCAGATAGAGCTCTTGAGTTCAATGCCATCCTGGTCAACAAATCAAGTTCTAGGACAGCCAGGACATTTACACAGAGAAACCCTGTCTCTAAAAAGCAAGAAAAAAAAAGGAGTTTGGTTCTTTAAAAATGTTTTTTATATGTATATGTGAATGCCTGTATGTATGCCATATACTCTGTACCACGGAGGCCAGAAGAGCACATCAGATCCCCTGTAGCTGAAGTTAACAGGTTGTGAGTTGCCATGTGGGTGCTAGGAACCAAACCTGGGTCCTCTGCACGAGCATCAAGTACTCTTAACTGCTGAGCCATGTCTCCAGCCTTGCCTTTAGAATTTTGACCTTTTCCTGGGCTGACAATACGCGGTGTGAATCTCTCTCATACTGCTGGATAGTGGCCGTGAGCTGCAGCTTCCAGACAGCCCCATGATCTCAAAAGAGGAAGAACCCATCCTCCACAATGTGCTATTGCTAAGTGAGGACGGCTGGTAGGTTAGCTGTGGCACACACATTTCATCTTATGGTATCATCGGCTTCGTGGTTGACAGGATCCCATGGAGGTTGAGGTGTGCCTCTGGTTTGTTCTGTTATCGTGGCCTCATAGTAGCTGTAGAAAGTGCATTCCTGTGTTCTACCAACATTTTATAGAAAGAGATGGCTCGGAGGGGGAAGCACTCTTGCACAAACTTTGGATCCCTAGGTAGTCCATGTAAGGAGTGACCAGAAGATCTCATCCCTCTGTAATGTACTCTCACTGGTCTGCAAACATGAGTGAAGGGACGCGAAGTGGTCTTGGGAGCAGATATATGTGTTTATATGGAAAGTACATCTAGGCCCAGTTCCAGTAGTACTGAGGAGCACCTGGGTCTCCACCCTCTGGGTGCTGAGCTGTGCCCCATGATGTACCAGCTGTCAGCATAGACCAGATAGTGCTGCTGCTGGGCGGCGGGGTGGGGGGGGGGCTGAGGAGAAGCCAAGTGAATGTTCTTACCAAAAGAATTTCTGGCAGAGAGAGATTGGTTATGGTAAAGCCAGCAGCTTTGCTGAGTGACTTGTAGATCTCCTGGCATGTTCATCGTAAGCCAGAGCTCTGGCCAAAAAAGGTTTTCAGTGCGGCCCAGGATAAAATCCAGCAGAGCCTCTGTTCTCCGACCCACAGCCTGCTGGCCTGGAACTGACTCATTGAGATAACTGGAAGGAGAACCAAGTCCTGCAGGCAATGGCCCCTGACCTGCAAACCTGGCCGCATAGGGCAAGCCCTTGCCCCAGTGGCTTCTCTCTGTAGGATGGATTCTCCTCATGACTCTTCGGGCCTGGCGCCTTCTCCCTGGGCCACTTTCTAGCTAGGGTGGGGCTAGTACATAGCTTTCCTTCTAAAGCACATTCCAAACAAGGGCTGATACCTAGTTAGCTTTTCTTTTCCTTCTATCATGGTTTTGTGGGTAACTGGCTATTTTAGGGATTCTGTTTGATGGGAAACCTCCCCTCCCTCCAGCTCCCTGGTAAGCCTTGGTGGCTCATCAGCCCCAGAAGAAAAGCATGGGCCAATTGGGCCAAAAGCATATGCCCATCATAGGCCAATTCAGCCAAAAATATATGCCAATCATGGGCCTGTGTAGAGTGAGGACTCTGAGAAGCCTAGTGACACAGGGTTGGGTGGCCAGGGTTTGCTAGTGGCTGAAATTATCATCTAGCATAGCAGGGAGGTGTTCCTCTGACCCCTGCCAGGGGTTAGATCCCACCTCAGGTTTTAAGCCCCTGCACCAAAATGGTAAGGAGCCCCAAGAGTTGCCAGGGAGACTGCTGTCAAGGAGGATTCCAGACCCACTCATGAGAGAGCGATGAAAGCACTCCTGGGACCATTTTCAGATGGGGTGGACCAAGAGGTGAGGTGGCATAGTGTTACACAGCGTGGTGTGTGTTGAGACAGTGGAGCAGAAAAATATTCTAGCCCAGGGATGGGCTGAGGTCAAGAAAGGTCACCCAGAAGAGGTGAGCTAAGCCTTGAAGCACAGAGGATGGTGATGACAGCTGGTCTTGACCACTTCAGCAAGAGCACAATTCTGAGTCCTTTATAGGATATTTTCTTGGGAGGTAGTGGGTTCCTCCAGACCACCAGTGAGACGGGTCGACTCCAGTCTCATGAGCTCAACCCTAATCTTCCAGGAGTGAAGTACCCTTGTAGGTCTATGTAGCTAGTAGGAAGGGGGCTAGCGTTGACTGTAATGTGGGGGACACACCTGTGCAGCAAGTGGCACAACAGGAGCTGTGGAGATGGGCTGCTTAGCAGACAAAGCATGACATGGTCACAGAGGCACAGGTGACATGGGTCCTAGTGTTTGGGGACCATCTGGGTTTTAGTTTACATGGCTGTGATCTTGGTCAGAGCAGGAAGCTCTGGGTGTTAGGTACAGTTAGGCAAGACTGGAGCTGGGCCCATCTCTCTTACCTGGAGCCTGGGGAGGATGATGTGTTGTCAGTGCTGGGGCACAGCAGGGCACACCTCACCCCTATTCCCAGGCCTCTTACAGAGTAAGAGTTCGCACAGTCCCAGCCAGGCCTTGGCATAGAGTAGACCGGACTTGTTGAAGCTGCCAATCACTTTGTCTACTTGGTTTCTGGCCTCACATTGCCCTGCAGAGTAAGGCTTATTACTCCTGTTGATGAAACATGGAAGACAGCCATGCAGGGAAATAGTTTTCAGTCACATGTTGAGAAAGCCTTGGCCTCCGGTCTCTGTCTTCCTCAGGGATGCCATATTATTCTGAGAGGCAAGTGTTCTGTGCACTAGGCAGAGCTCATGGCCTCACAGAGCCTGTCTTAACTGGACAAGTCCCACTCCCAGTGTCAGTGGGGTAGATGCTAGCCTTTGGGGAACCTAGGTAGAGTGGCCTGGCAGGAACCAAGTGTCTTGTTGGTGAATGGCCTTCAGTGACAGACCAGGTTCTGTGGGATGGAGTCCGATCAGGTCTTCCAGGTTTTGACAGCCTGGTGCTTCAAATTAACCCTCTGTTGCCAGGTGGCTCACCCAGGCCTGAAACAGGTGAAACTCCATTCAAGGGGAGCCTAAATAAGACCCCAAATCTGGAAGATCTTTTTAAAACTTTATTTTAGGAAGTGTGTGGTGGGAGGGAGACACTGAGTGAGAGTGCATATATGTGCACATGCTTGCTCTGCACACGTGAGGAAGGCGGAAGATGGTTTTCAGTAGTGGGATCTCCCTCCACTGTGGGGTCTGGGCATTGGATTCAGGTCACCCGACTTGTGCTACCAGTGCCTTTTCTTGTTGAGCCATCTCACTGGCCCTGAAAGGTTTTTCATTTTGTTTTTTCCATTTTCCTACAAGGGAAAAAAAAAAGTCAATTATTGGTCCTTCCTTTTTGTCATTTTCTGACACCTCTACACTTCTGAGAGCTTGCAATTCCCCAGAGTCAGTTTGATAGTTTAAACCTAAAAACAAAAAACAAAGAAACAAACAAACAAAAACCCAACTAACCAACCAACCAACAAAAAACCTGTAGAACATTCTCTGTCTTTGCTCACTGTTTCAGTAGAAGGGCATAGGGTAGAGCGACCTGAAGCTCTGGACTATATGTAGAAGGTGGGGCAAGGTACAACAGAGAAGCCTGAGGGCCAGCCTGGTCTCCAGGTTCAAGCAGCACCCCGCCCATGTTGTCTCTCTTGTGTTACTCGGTGATGGACAACCTATGGTTAGATGCCTTCACTAGCAGTCCTAGAGAACCCAGAGATGGCTTTCTCTGGGTTCCACGACAGAGAAGCCATCGCCTTGCCTCGTTAGATTGTATGAGTGTGCAGGTTTGCATGCCTGATGGCAAGGAGGAGCCCCCGGAGCTGGAATTAAAGGTGTCTGTGGGATGTCTGACTTGTTACATGGATGCTGGGCTGAACTCTAGTACTCGGGATTACACAGCAGCAGCACCTCACCCCAGTCATTTCTCCAGCCCTTGGCTTGTGGGTCTGATTTTGTTTAAGACAGTAGTTTCTCATGTAGCCCAGGTTAGCTTTTAGCTCACCGTGTAGCCAAGGCTGCTCCTGTATGACAGGTGTGCACTGCCTTGCCTGACTTGGTTTCTTTTGGGGGTTGCTTTTTAATGGGAGCTATCATGATGGTAAATGTTCCTTCTAGCCGGGCAGTGGTGGCGCATGCCTTTAATCCCAGCACTTGGGAGGCAGAGGCAGGTGGATTTCTGAGTTCGAGGCCAGCCTGGTCTACAGAGTGAGTTCCAGGACAGCCAGGACTACACAGAGAAACCCTGTCTCGAAAAACCAAAAAAAAAAAGTTCCTTCTGCCCTCTTTGAAGAGTACCCCAGGGCAGGGTGCTGTTAGAAAAGCAGGGCAGAGAACAACTTTCTAACAGTGTCGACTTTCTCAGACTCACACCTGTATATTTTTCTTCCACAGGGTGGGGGGGGGGGTGGCAAGAGGGGAGGCAGTGCTGGCTCTAGGCTTCCAGGCCGAGCTGGTTTTCTTTTTATCTGAATCAGGCCTAGCCTCCACAGAACCCTGTAGTGAATACACTAGAGGCTCCTCTTCCATTCTTGAGCACATTAGACCTGAGACCCTCACTTGACCCCTGGGACCAGCTGCAGCAGGGTGGATCCATGTCCCACCTGGGGGCCAAATGAACTATATTCCTTAGTTCAAGTCCATGGAATGCTGTGGCTGAATGCACCAGCTGGGTTCTGGATTGATTGCCTGGCCGGGGTGGGGTGGGGTGGGGTGGGGTGGGGGGAGCGGTGGATCAGGGTTGGTGGGGGGGAAGTGGTGGGTCAGGGTTGGGTAAAGGGACCAACGTTCTACTTCACCTCACGTAGGCTGGATGACCGACCACCTTACTTGGAGAGTGTTCGAGGACAGCAAGAAAAATGAGGGACTTTCAGGGGCAGCTGTGTTTCCTGACTCAGTCATAATGCCCCTAAAAATCCTTATTGTTCTTGCAGTGTGCATCGGGGCAGCTGTGCCACCAAGCCAGCCCTTGTCCTTCTGGCCCTTCTGGAATGGAAGAACCTTCTTCCTGTTCTTAGATTGCAGTGTAACCCCTCAAAATACGGACGGGTGGGCATGTGCTGGTTGTTGAAACAGTTAACGTGACTCACACATTAATTTGCATGTATATTCAGAACTTCTTTTCAGGGAGGGTCAGCATGGGTGGGGGAGGACTGGGGATGCATTCCTGGGCCTCCCTGTTTCATACGAGGGAAAGGGGTGGCTTTCTTACAGGGTTCCTCCACTCCTGCTTCCTGAGAACTGGGACAGGAACTTGGTTTTGTTTTGTTTTAGCTTCAAGTGAAGACTGTCTGAGAGCCAGTGGCTACTTTGATCTGGGCATTTCTCCTCATCTGTAATCCGAGAACTAGCTTCTTCTCCATCCCTGTTACTCCAGACAACACCTCCATGCTTAGCCTGTGCCTCTATCTTTTCCAGCCCCATCCTACATGTATTTTGACTTGGGGGCCTCTGGGTGTGGAGAGGAACTGCAAAGTAGCATACATGCCTTCCATCCATCCATCTGTCCTTCCGTCCATCTTTCCTTCTATCCATCCATCCTTCCATCCATCCATCCATCCATCCATCCTTCCATCCATCTATGAAACAGGCTCTCATGGAGCCAAGATTGGCCTCGCTCTCCTGATCCTCCTGCCGCTGCCTCCTACCACCGAGACTGTAGACATGTGCTCACAACCACCCTGGCCCTTTTCAACAGGAACCATTTTGTGGCATGCTCTTCTTTCCTACCACGACCATGCTACAGCCATGTCACCAAATCTCAAAGCAGCTGTTTGTCTGCCAGCTGAGGCTGGTCTGGGGGCTTGTCCTTGGATGGGCAGACAGGGTGGGGATGAACATTAAGTATCTTGGGGCCCACTACAGCAAATCATCCAGCGTCTCAAGGACCTCATGTCAGCAGAGGAAAGTTATCTTCAGGTCACCAGGAGGAGCCAGCTTGGAAGCACTCATCCTCCGACAAGACTCTCTGAGTGCTTGGTGTATGCTGGACCACCATGACTGTCCTGCCAGCCAGGCCTCTGTCTGGATGGTTTTTAAGAGGCTAGGTTTGTTCAGGCTCTGCCTGCTGGTGACTTGCTGGGTAAAAGTTGAAAGGATCTCCCCTTGCTGGGAAGGTAGAGTAAGGCTTTTCTGAAATGAGACTCGAATTTGAAATGCACAAGGGTGACCACTGTTCCATCAGCTCCTTGAAGCTTTGCTGGCTTTTGCTAACTTCAGTCACCACCCTCCCCTACGTAAAGCCCCTCTGCCCTTGGCTGCCCTGCCTCAAACCTCCTTGTTCCTTCCTGTGGTCCTCATTCTTTTACGAAAGCCTTTTCAACAGTACAGGGCTGGAGAGGTGGCTCAGTAAAGTGCTTATCACAGGTTCCACACTGGACTCATGGTGGCTCACCTGTGGAACGAAGACGGTTCCATGGGCCTGGCCAGCCACCCAGTCTAGCCAAATCCAGGTTCAGTGAGGGGCCTTGTCAAAGAATAAGGTGTAGAATGATTGAAGAAGGCACTCTGAGGTGGACTTCCCCCCCCCACACACACACAGGAACACATCCCCACACCCAGACATCAGGAGAACTAACAAGAGATCCACCTGCCTCTGCTTCCCAAGCTGGGATTAAAGGTATGCGCTACTATGCCTGGCACTAGTTCCTAAAAAGCAAACTGATTTTTTTCCCCTCCCAAATAGAAGGAATTGCTCTCAAATGCTGTTGAGCATTGGATCAAAGGGAAGAATGAGATTCATAAACACTTGTCCCTGAACTGTCTGTTCTGAGCCAGGCCTTCTCCACCTTTTTTGTGGCCACACCCCGTTAATAGGATGGGGACTTTTGGAGGGGAGGGACACGTGCCATGTGCACATGTGGAGGCCTGAGGTCTGCGGGTCTCCTGGGATCAAGTTGTCGTTTACTTGTGGAGCCATGTTGATGGCATCTTTTAAAAATGTATTATTCTGTTAGTTAGGTTTTCCACCTTCATATGGGTTCTGGAGAATTGAACTCAGCTCTGTCAGTCTTGCAGGGCAAGCACTTTTATCTACTGAGTCAGAGTGGGCTTCTAAGGAAGCCAGGCCTCTCACCCAGTGAGCTACAGGCATGTGCCTTCAGGAGCCTGGATTTCTTTCATTTTTTTTTTTTTTTCAAGGAGGGTATGGAGATGTCTGCCACTTAGTGCCTTCCAGCCAGGAACTCATGAGATCTTGCTGGAGGGAATGGACATCTCAGAGCGGATGTCCCTGACTGACAGCTCTGGCTGGCCTTTTGACCCTTGAATCACTTAAGGAGTGTTAAAGGCCCGTGTTCCCGGTGTCTGTTGATACAGCCTAGATCAGAGTTGAAGGAATCAAGAAGAACCTGGGGTGGGTGCCTGGGCTTGCTATTGGCTTTTCTTGTATGCCTTTGTGTTTTGGTTAGCAGCTAGGAGGAACCATCAGTCCACAGGCCAAAAAGAGGGAACTGAAGAGAGCCCTTTGGAGGATGGGACCATTTGCCTCTGGCAGGCGAAGGTAACCAGGGGACTTACTGAGGACAGTACAGGAAATGGCAGAGCTAGGATTCACATCTCCAATTCTGACTCCCAAGATGAATGACACTTCTGTAATAATAGTGGTATTCATTGTTAGTATATAAAAAACATAGTGTATGTTTATGTATATGTCTGGCAGTATGTATATTATGTGCATGCTGGTACCCATAGAGGCCAGAAGAGACCGTCAAGATCCTCTGGAACTGGAGTTATAGGTGGTTGTAAGCTACCCAGTGTGGGTGCTGGAAACTGAACACAGGTCCTCTGGAAGAGCAGCAAGTGCCTTTAACCACTGAGCCATCTCTCCAGCCCCCACATATAATATTAAATAGCAACCACTTGGTCATTGTATCCAGAGGTGGGTGGGAACAAGTATCTGACCCACAGTATGGTGGGTCACTCCTTTAGCTTCCAGATGGCAAGTGTCTACTGGTCTGACCCTCAGTGACCAGTCTGTCACACTACCACTAATCCAAGCTCTAGGTAGGGCACAGGTAAGTCCCCTTTACAGATAGGAATAGCTTGGGCTCGGGTCATCTGCCTCTGGGTGACAGTGTTAGAACTGGATGCCTCCTGCTTCTCTGCTCAGAGACAGCCAGGAAGGAACGTAGGCATGCTTGGGGCCAGTGTGGAGGGAAAGCCCCTGCTACTGGGGTGCCATGGTATTTGGCAAACTGCCTCTCCTCCTCTGCCAAGTCAGCTCTGGAAGCACAGCCTGAGGATGAGCCGAGTTGGTCGTCAGCACGGTGAGTTGACCGAAGCTCCATTGTTGGCTTCAGGAAGTGGGTAGCTGTTTTCCAGCAGGTCTGCAGAGCCAGCCAGCCAGCCAGCCAGCCAGCCAGCCTTGGAATTGGCGGATGGGAGTTGAGAACACTCTTTTCCTGGAGCCTCTGGGCTCTGGGCCAGGCCCTCAGGCTTCCTTTGGAGGGGGTAGGGGCAAGTGATGGAGCCATTCCTGCCCAGCTTGGCACAGGCTTTTCCTCTCCTCAGCCTGGCTCATGCCCTTTTCTCTGCCCATCCCTCTCAACAGCAGAGTGCACACTCTTGGCAATGGTATCCCTGAAGCCTGCTTTCCAGAAAGCAGGATGGCCATACAGGCTGACTGAGCCAGCACCTCAGTGAGGGGATTGCACAGCATTGGCTCTGGCCAGTTCCCAGTGGGGATAGGATGTGACCCTCAGCAGCCTTGTCGTACCTGGGCCACAGACCCCTCTGAGCTCAGGTACTGGGGTCAGATCAAGGGCAGCCACCTTGAGAAGGCTCAAATCCTCTCTGTGCCTGTTGCCTATTTGATAGCTACAGGAGTCCTCTATAGAAGGTCTATTTTTACATACAGATCTGACACGGTCTCTGCCTGCCTTTTCCCTTCCAGGAGGACCCTTGAGCAGCAAACACTCGTGCCTTCAGCGGGGAGCGCATCCCTCGGAGGGTAGTTACACTGCCCGACACTGAGGTGACATTTGAGTCTTCACATGGTCTTCTGCTGTTGATCCTGCAAGGCTGACCTCTCCTGACAGTCGCTTCTTTGGCCTCTGGCCCTGAACTCAGTTGGGTGGATGGCTCTGGATTGAGCTGCAGACCTTGCCTCTGAAGCCCAGGTCAGGAGGAGGTATCCATCCTCAGGGGAGTTTCAAGTTCAGATGCCGACAGCTGTGGGCTCTGGCTTAGACCTGGGGCCTCTGCACAGTTCCCCCTTCCTTGTCAGATGTCTTAGGGGCAGGCACCCAGTAGTTTTCTATTTTGCAGAACTGCAAAGAAGCAGAATTCCCTCTGTCCCCACCCACAACACTCCTCCACCCCTTTGGTCCTGGAGTTTGAATTCAGGGCTTTAGACATACTAGGCAAGTACTCTACCACTGAGGTGTATTTCCAGCCCGCCCTTGAACTCACAATCTTTTTAGCTCCATCTCTATAGTGCTAGCATGATAGCCATGTACCATCGCGCCCGTCTGCCTTCCTGTTTGACTCCTGGGTCAGGAGCCACTCTGGTTGGAGACAGGGTCTGTTCCTGATGGCCTGGCCATTGCAGAATTTTCTGGTAATGCCACAATACAAGACACAGTACACTGGATAGGTAGAGAGACAGTCAGGTGTCAGTTTTCCATGGGCCTTGTTTCCGATGATGTACTATTCCTCCAAAAGGTCATCCTTCGTTCTGTCTCACCAGGATTAGGTATGACCAGCCTCACCCCCTGGCTTTAGAGGTAGACACTGTATTCCAGGCCTGGGAAGAGGCTGCTGAGTTTTCCTGCCATGGGACTTCAATTGCATCTTTTCACAGGCGTTGCTCAGTTGACAGAACACCAGCTTGGAATTGCTGGTGGCCAAGTTGGAATGCACGTGAGGATGAAGCCAACAAGTAGAAAGAAAACACCAAGTGTCCTTTCAGGAACACACACCCTTGTATCTGTCACCATCAGGTTGGAACAGTTCTTACGTGCCCTGGACAGCTCCGTCCATCCCTCTGATGGCTGGTCCTCCACCCTTGACCCACCACTCACCTGTCTTTCTAGCGATTCTTGTCTTTTCTGGATAGTCACGTGGTATTGTGTGTCTACTTTCTTTTTTTTTTTTTTTAAAGATTTATTTATTTATTATATATGAATACACTGTAGCTGTCTTCAGACACACCAGAAGAGGGCGTCAGATCTCATTACAGATGGTTGTGAGCCACCATGTGGTGCTGGGATTTGAACTCAGGACCTCTGGAAGAGCAGTCAGTGCTCTTAACCACTAAGCCATCTCTCCAGCCCGTGTGTCTACTTTCTTTTAGTGTGTTTTCAAGATTCACTCCTCGTGCAGTAGGGGGCCAGCCGCTCCTTTGCAGGACAGGCAGCATTTGTTTAGCCATCTTGAGGATGGTGGCTTTTGCCAGATTTTGGTGGTTCTGAATAAAGCTGTTTTGAATGTTCAAGTATCATGTCTTGGGTGTATGTTTGCATGTGGACAGCAGGTTCATTCTCTAGTTGAGGAAATGTGTTTGTATCCGAGGTCACATCACTGACACAGGGAACCCAGGTAGGGATGGTAAATGCAGTTGAAGTGATGAATGTTGGGTAGGCTTAGTAAAGGGGATCACAAAAATTTACTGTAAAACCAGTGTGGCCAAGGGGTGCACAGCCCATACTCCTCAGGAACAATCTCCCTTTCACATGTAAGGCCCCAGACATCAGCTCCCTGACTCTTGGGAGTTAGGGGGGTGTGTAGTCTACCTGCTGCCTGGCAGTTGGTTAACAAACATGCTCAAGCAAGGACCATTGCCCATTTTTCTTCTCTGGTGTGCCCTGCCTTCTAGTCTCCATGTACAGAGGCCATTTTGCCTTCTCTGCTTGTCCTTTGCTGACCCCTGAACTTACTGGAGTGGCTTTTAGGAGTCTGTGGTGCTAAACTGATCTCGTGTTGTTTTCATGAAGGTTTTGTTTAAGAATCCTCAGTCTAGGTCCTCCTATACCCCAATATTGATATACTCGATGTTACAATCCCCCATTAGTGTGGCCAGTCTGAGGTACCCAGCCCTTTTCTGCTTTCAAGGAACTTGTGATCTGGCCATGAGGGAAATGATTTTAGCTCAGTTGTCAGGAGATTTTAGGTGTTTGGATAACTCTGGTGTCCTTCTACAGATCAGATAATGAAGCACCTCTAAGGAGGTAGCTTGGTCCTAAGCAAGCTGGAATTAATGTGGTTTCTCTGTGGCCCAAAAGGAAGGCAGAGCGTCAGTGGGTAGACCCTACTAGGCCCTGGGACTGAGGGAAACACCAACCATTTGCCAAGCTCTGTCCTTAGCTTACTGAAGTCCGAGCAAGGCAGCCTGGAATTTCTGTCTTGGAATGTTTGATAGAGAAACAAGCTTAGGAGAGAGGTCTCTCCTGAACAGAAAAGGGGTGTGACTCTACTGTTCTGCAGTTGGGAACCCCTTGAAACTGTTGAGCTGTCTCAGGTGGCGTCTTCCCTCACAGTCACGGCTCCACGTTGCCTTCATCTGTATCTCTACACCTAACACACTTTGAACTTGGTACCAAGGATGAGTACCAGGGACATCTCCCTCCATCCCTACGGCATCTGTTCTCTCCTCACAGTGGTGGTAGTTTACCTCTTGGAGATCTCTCCCCCACCCCCCGTCCCTCCCTGTCTCTCTTGTCTCTCTGTCTCTCTCCCTCCCTGTCTCTCTTCTCTCTCTCTCTCTCTCTCTCTCTCTCTCGCTCTCTCTCTCTCTCTCTCTGTGTGTGTGTGTGTGTGTGTGTGTGTGTGTGTGTGTGTGTGTGTGTGTGTGTACCTGTGCTGGGGATTGAACCCAGGGCCTTCCATGTGTTAGGGAAGCACTGAGTTACCCTTTACCCCTTAAATTTGTTTTGTTTTCAGACTAGGTCTCAGTTGCCCAAGCAGACCTTGATCTTACTCCAAGCCCAAGCAGGCTTTGGACTTGTGCTCCTCCTGCCCCACCCATGAATAGCTAAGATTACTGTCCTGCACCACCAGTAATGTAGTTATTGTTATTGTCAAATAACAATACAAAGAGGTCAAAGAGCAACTTGATGAAGTCAGTTTTCCCCTTCCACTTTTGCAAGGGTGCTGGGGATTGAACTCAGGTCTCTAGGCTTTCAAGGTAAGCTCCTTTGTTTGCTAAGCCATCTCATAGGACCACAGACTTTTTTTTTTTTTTTTGTACTCTGATCCTGGAATATTTTAACTGTCCTGAAAACCAAGTGGTTACATGATCTTCCCAAAGCCAGATCTAGCCTACCCTGATTGGTTCAAGGACTGGACACAATCCAAACACGATATTCCATATCACCCTTGTAGATCATTAAGCTGTCCATATCAGATTCCAGCTACCACATGAGAAAATGGGGCCTGTGGCTACCAGCTGAGGTCGGCCCCTTTCTCTCTGTGCTACAACTTGACACAGGCTAGAGTTGTTTGAGAGAGGAACCTCTATTGAGAAAATGCCTCTATAAGATGATGCTGTAGAGTATTTTCCTAATTAGTGGCCAAGCCTGTAGAGCATTTTCCTAGTTAGTGATTGATGTGGGAGGGTCCAGTCTGTTCTGAGAGGGGCCATCCCTGGGCTGCTAGTCCTGGGGTTAAGAAAGCAGATTGCGCAAGCTATGGAGAGCAAGCTAGTACGCAGCACCCCTCCATGGTCTGGGCATGAGCTCCTGCCTCTGGGTTCCTCCCTGTTTGAATTCCTTCAATGGTGAACAGTGATATGGAATTATAAGCAAGATGAACCCTTTCCTCCCCAACTTGATTTTGGTCATGGTGTTTCATTACAGCAACAGTAACCCTAAGACAGACACCCTGTGACCAGCTTATATAGGGCAATAGAGTACCACCCCCACTTAACCTTTGAATGGTTATCAAGATAATACAGGAAGGTGCTGAGAAATCAGATAGGAGACCAGACTCCTGCTCTATTCCCTTTTCACTCCAGCTTTACCAAGAATAAACTACTTCACCTACTTCCTGTGTGCTCCATGACTCTCAAGTTAATGCATCTGTCCACCTTGACGTCTGACTTTAGACCAGCATCTGAGGTAAGAACCATGAGAATCTAGCTCATTTATATCCCTCCCCTACTCCTCCTTTGCTTTTGAGACAGACCCCATTCAGCCCAGATGGGCCTTGAACTTGATGTGCAGCTACAAATGACTCTGAACCACAGATCCTCTTGCCTCTGCCTCCAGAGTCCTAGGTCACAGCCATAAGATGCTACACCAGTTCCATCTTGTTCCTTTCATCTTCTGAGTTCACAGTGCTCCAGGAGTCTGTCTCCTTCCTGCTTTCCTGTTTCCATGTCTTCTCTTTTGATTCATCCTTAGACCTGGTTTTGTTCTTTATCTGTCCTGCCCTTTTAAGGTAAGAATTACGGGTGCCCCTGCCAATCCTCTGCTTGATCATCGCCCACCCTTGTCATCTGTCACTTTTTAACCTTGTTACTGTCTCTTCCACTGCTCAACCAAAATCTTTACAGTTTTGGTCACAAGTTAACTTATAAAAAAGCAAGCTGGGGTATGGCTCAAGGCTAGAACACTCACCTTGCACGCCAGAGACACTGGGTTCCATCTACAGCGACTTAACCCAACTATGATGGTCAGGTATTCTTCACTGCAAACTCCCTTCACTTTGCTCCTCTTGTGTATACGTGTGGGTGTGTGCATGGGGGAATACTGGGGATGGAAGCCAGGACTTTATCCTTGCCGGGCAAATACCCTACCATTGAGCTCCACCTGTGGCCCTAAACTTCCCCTTTAGATGAAGCTGGTTTGATCGCCATTTGTTGGATATGGCTGATATGTCTTAACTTTCACGTTCAAGTTTTGTTAACCTTGTTGGAATGAGAATGGCCTGCATAGGCTCATATATTTGGATGTCTATCCCCAGTTGGTAGACTGTTTAGGAAGGATTAGGTGTGACCTTGCTGCAGGAGATAGGACCTTATTGGAGAAGGCCTGTCACTGGGGCTGGGCTTTGAAGTTTCAGAAAGCCCATGCCAGGCCCAGTCTCTTTCTCTGCCTACTGCCTTTGGATCAGGATGTAAGCTCTCAGCTCCTACTCCATCGCCGAGCCGACCTGCTTCCTGCCACGATGATCATGGACTAACCCTCTGGAACTGTGAGCAAGCCTCCAATGAAATGCCTTTTTTTTTTTTTTCTATAATCTGCCTTGGTTTCTTCACAGCGATAGAATAGTAACTAAGACATTGACTTAAATGAACAATGTCCACATACTTTCAAACACATGTCCAGGACATTCTGGGACCAAGAGAAAGGGTCGATCAAAGCCCTGTGCTCTGAACAGACCCGTGCCTGGCTGAATCCTCTCCTGCCACTGCCTTGAAATTCATGATGATATCTAACCAAATCCTCAAAAACTCTGTAGCCATCCTGTGCTCACATCTTGCTAGGGGAAGTCTGAACCTTCTGAGGAATGTAGCCCCTTCCAGAGTCAGCCAGGAAAAAAGACAGGGTTCTTGGGGAGGTGTTCAAGAATAAAAAAAAAAAAAAAATCCAAACGATGGGCCCTGGGCCCAAGTGGTAACGGTGGGATGCATAGACTTGTGTTGCTCTAGTGAGGAGGGATCCCCACATTACAAAGCCCAGGTCCCCAGGATCTGTCTATGTTCTAGGGCTTATGACTGGCAGGTCCTGCACTCAAGTCTGAGTTCCTAGTTCCTAGACTTTGGAGCCTTTGGCTCCACCATCATGCCCCGTGACGTAGATGCAGTCTAGCTCAGAATGCATGCAAAGCCAGTGTGCTGTGTTTGTTGGTAAGAAATCTGCCTGCTTGAAGCCACTTAGCCTAGAGGTCCAGTGAGAAAGGTAAGAGACTTTGAAAGTGTCTATTAACCAGAATCTCCTTGTAACCAGTAAGAGGGGAGGGGAGTCCTTTAGAGATGGATTCTAACCAATCAATGTAAAATGAGTGAATTCTAAGACCAAATGGATGTGGTGACCCACGCTTGAAATCCCAGCACTTAGAGGCTATAGCCAGAGGGTAGAAGCTAGCCTGGGTTACAAGGTGAGAGCTTGTCTCAAAACAAGAAATACAAACATATTTACACATACGTGTATACACATATACATGCTATATCTGTCACGTGTGTGTACCCAGACATCAATTTCACTTTTTTAATGAATTGATTTGCATAACAAGACTCCTTCTCAAAATAGATATCAAATACATACACACACAACAATGGTTGCTGTCACACACACACACACACACACACACACACATGAGACAGAGAGAGAGAGAAGTGCTCACCATGTGTTGTCTCCTGACAGAACTCAAGGCCGTCTAATGATATAGTCTTGCCAAAACAAACACTTGACCCTGACCCAGCCTCTATGCCTAACTGCCCATTTACAGGAGTAGCAGAGGAAAGGGAAGGAAAGGGACCTGTTCAACTACACCACAGAGCAGCAATCAACAGAGTCCAGACACAGCCAGACGCCACAAGATAGACTAGTTTCTCCCAGTAAATAAACTGCAAGCAAAGATAAAATGAAAAACCTTGAGGCCCGAAGAGGCTCAGGAGACAAACCAAGCGGTGGCATTGCACAGGCTTTGTTTGGTTCTGAACCTACACCGACAAAAGCCAATTAGGTATTAAACACAAATGGAGCATCAACCGTATTAGTATTTGCTAATATAGGGGATGATTGGTTGTTTTAATGCGCAGTAGTGGCGTCACAATGGTTCCTGGTAGGTTTTCGTCTGGAATAGTCCTTGTGGAGACACATAGCAAAATATTTATGTATGAGATGATGTCATGCCTGGGATTTGTTTCAGAACAGCCTCGAGGATGGATGTGGAGGGAGGAGGGAGTGCAGGAGGCAGCATGGACTGAGTGCAGATGACTGTCACGCTGAGCTGTGAGGACAGTGGGGCTTACAGTGCTAGGGAATCGAACCTAGGACTTTTCACGTACTAGGGTATATGCTTCTATTTTTAAAAAGGACCTTTCTCATCTGCCTGTAGTCCTAGCACTCAAGAGATCAAATTAGGAGAATAAAGAGTTTGAGGCTAGCTTGGACTATGTAGCTAGACTCTGTCTCAAAATAAAGAAATAAAAAGGCTCTCATGGCCTGTGGCAGGTATCTGGGGGAGGGACTTCTGAGGATGGAATGCTCTAGGAGCACACAGCACTGACTTAGTTCTACCATAGTACTCCTTCCTCCCCTGGCCAGCCCGGGCCTTGGAGGTTGTAGTCACTGGCGCCCGGGCTCACATCAAAAGAGAGCTTTCTTCACATCTGGATGAGCTCATGGCTCTGGACACTGTAATTGTAGAATTACTCTGGCCCTAGCCCACAGTTCAGGCTCTTTCCTCCCACCCTTCCTTTAGACACATGCTGGGCCATGTCAGGACATCTGGCCACCAGCATGGGCTGGAGAAGGTGCAGCAGCTGGTGAGTACTGTAGTGCATTCATAGACACATACACACACACACACACACACACACACACACTCCTTAAAGCCTCTCTGGTGCTGATAGGCCTGGGCCAGGCCAAGATCCAGCAACCTGGAGAGTCAGCTGGCTACTTTCAGTCCCAGCAGTGCTTCTGCATGAAGGGAACACTGAAAAGGCAGGGGCCCAGCTTGCTGCATGACTTTGGCTTGGGTTCTCCATCCAACAGGAGGCAGCTCAGTGTCTCTCTATGTAGGAGCACTGTTTTCTTTGGGGAGGAGCAATGCTTCCTGGATAATATTCTCAGATCCCTGCCTATTAACAGCCTCTGTCACCCTGGCAACCAAAAAGCTGCTATTTGCTTCCAACTATCCCTGACTTGCCGACCACTATGGGTCTTTAAGAGTTTTGCCACACTCATAAACCCCTTGTTGCTTGATAAGTCAAGCTGGAAGATGTTAGAAGCTGTGAATGATGTCTTGACTGTCTTGTAAAACTATGAAATCACAATGGTTCTTGAAGTGTTCTTAGGACTTTGCAAAGGATCCAAGTGCTGGGGACTGAGAAAAACCAAACACTTCAGTGGGATGGATGATCCTCACCTCTGGACCCAAAGCAGGGGGTTGGGGGCGGGGGAGTATTTGGAGAAGTGCAGAAATGCTGTGTGGCTCCAGGGTTTGGTCTGGACTACAAACCCGTTCAGCAGAGGCAGGCCATCCACAGTGGATGGCAGGGAGTGAGCAAAGCTCTGCAAATGGAGTAGCCTCCCTTCAGAGAAGGAGCAGGTTTTCCTTCTTAGTCCCCGTGGTCTGAGAAATCACAGATGCCTGTGTGTGAGTCAGAAACTGTTTCACTCCTTCTGGGTCAAGTGCAAGGAATGTAAGTGGACAGCTGGGGCTCCTTGCCCTGGTGGTGCCCAGCGGGAGCGGGGTCTGGACAGTGACCATGAAGGAGTGAGCTGCTCAGAGTTCTTAAGCTATATAAGGGCACCGCACGCCCAGTGTAAGTACAGGCCCTCCCTCCCGCCCACCTTTCCTTCCTTCTTTCTTTCCCCCTCCCTTCATTCCTTCCCCTCTTTCTTCTCTCATCAATTCAACAAGACAATCTATGCCATGTGTTTTAAGGATAAGCAAATTCTGACCCCCCCCCCTCATGGAACACATTTATAACCCAACAGATCCAGTGAGGAAAAAGAAAAAAGAAAAAAAAAAAGAGTCCTCTAAGGGAGAGTGTGAGATAGCTTGAGTGTGTGTGTGTGAGGCTACTGAGGGGCTGGAGCAAAGAACCTATTGGGTGGATATCTCAGAGGAGTTAGGCTTGAGTTTCCCAGGGGCCTGAGCTATCCACACAGCTGTCCTGCCAACAACCTCTCTGTCCTTCAGGAGACTTTTTGTCTACTGTAGTCTGCCAGGCACCTTCTGCCATGGTAATCCAGCAGATGGACAGTGGTTCCTCCAGCCAGTGAGCGTGTCCAGATCTCTCACTCTCAGAGAGAATGGTAGTGGGAGTTGGAGTCCTCCAGCTGCACCCCGCTACACAATGCTGTCCAGCTTCCTGCCTGTCCTTTCCAACACGTGGCCGGCTGGAGCAGTCTTGGCTTCCACTCATGACCGGGAAGGGTAAGTTTGGGCTTTTCATAGGCAAAGCTTTATCGAGGGTCACAGAATAGAGTCTCCTGAGAACCCACCCTCCATTCCAGCCATGGCAGGGGCTGCTCAGTTCTTCAGGCCAGCTGCCTCTGTGTAGCTCTCACACACAGGGTCCTCGGCATGTTCGTTCCCTTTTAAGCAAGCTGGAGTGTAGCCCTGGCAGGCCTCACAGGGAGGAAATGCCAGTCGAATTTCTGTCAGCCTGGCTCAGCCTCCCCAGGGACCCTCAGGCAGCCCTAATGTTTCCTCTGAGGCGTGTCAGTGGTGTGGGCCTGGCCAGCCAGGGTGGGCCTCGGGCAGGGCCTGTGACTCAGGGCTAGTCAGACTGAGGGAGGATGTCAGCGCTATTCACTAGGCTACAGGGAATCTCACTCTTCTATTTATAGGCAATGCAACTGCTGGCCCAGCCTGACTGGAGGAAATGGCCAGCAGTGCCAGCACATGAGGAGAATAGGAACCAAGGCAGAGAGGCTGCACACCATCCCCCTAAGCCTCTATAGGAGGAGGGGGACTTCCAGACTAGGACTGGCTCTTCCATGTCAGAAAGGCCAGTGTTAGGTCAGGCCAGGGCGATGAGCCTGTATGGCCACACAAGTCATCAGTTGAATAACATGCAGTGGTAGACATTAGGTGGCTTGTTCATGAGGAGGACAAGAACCTTCTAGACCAGTGATTATCAGCCTTCCTGATGCTGTAACCCTTTAATACAGTTCCCAACCATAAAATTACTTCATTGCTACTTCATAACTATAATTTTCCTACTGTTAACAATCATAATGTAAATATCTGATATGCAGGACATTTGACCCCAAAGGGGTCAAGCCCACAGGCTAAGAATTGTTCTAGACCCTGACGGAGGTTATGTGAAGCTAGCACCCAATGCCTGATAACCTAGAGAATTCACTCTGTTTGTGAATTGGATCCTAGGTTGCTCCCCCTGTCTCAGACCCTGCTCTTTCCAAACATCTTGCCTATATCCAGGCAAACTAATTGTTCTTAGGAAACTCCCTGATGGCTTGAGAACTGTCACATGAAGTCTCTTTGCACACCTTTCTGTATGTGTGTGCATGGATAGGCTTCTGTAACGTGGGGGTACTGGTGGTTGTGTGCACACATGCATATGGAGGCCAGATGTGCCATTTCCCAGGAGCCATTCACATGCTTTAAAACAGGGTTTCACCACATAGCCCTGGCTGGCCCAGAACTCACACTGTAGACCAGCTTTACAGAAGCTCAGCAGGTAGGCTAGGCTGGCTGGCTGGCTAGTGAGTCTCGGGTGTTTGTCTCTCTCTCTCCAGTCCTAGGATTACAATTGTATTTTACATGGGTGCAGGGGATCATGCCTATGTAGAAAATGTTCCACTGGCAGAGCTGTATCAGCAGCCCCTCACAACTGCCTTATAACGTAAGTCCACCTAAACAGAGATCAGAGCTGATGTTCAGCTTGCTTAGGGCCTTGCCTGACTTTGGGCACATGTACACATGTATCCTAAGGATAAGCGTGTCACACAGGAGCTGCTTGTATGAGGTATGTTGTGAGGGACCAAGTGCCATGACCTTGGCTGTTGCTCAGTTGATACTGTAGCCTGGTAGCTGTGTCTACACAGCTGGCCTCAGCTCTTATCTGAGCCTGCAGCTGATTTTTGCCGTGTTAAGATTCTTGAGGTCTAGGAGGGAGAATCTCATCCCTCTGTGACTCGAGTTTCCACATAGATCCTGGCATGTACTGGGTGCTTAGCAGAGCTCCCCACCCCCATGCCCAGGTAGCCTCAAGAGGCTTCTCTGTTCTCCGAAATGAGGAGGAGTTCTGCCTGCAGCGGGACTACTAGGCAGGGAGCCAGGCTGGGAGCTCTGACCTTCTGTCCTCATGCCCTTCTGGTGGGACACAATTAACTAAGTGGCAGACACTTCCAACAGGCCTACTGGGGCCAGTCCAGTTGAAATCATCCAAGAGCCACTGGGAAAACTGGAAATCTGACCTCTTCAGCAGGAAAATGTGGGAGGAGGTGCAGGTCTTCCTTTGTCTTCTTTGGGGTAGGCTCAGTCCCAATTTCCTGTCTGAGATACGGAAGTGACTAATGGGGGTACAGTACCACCCACTAGTCCCCTATTCCTGTTTGCCATCCAGGGGTCAGGGAACCCCTCCCTGCTCTACCATGTCAACTTTGAGGGCTGCTGAAGAATTCAGAGACTTGTTCCCAAGCCGAGGAGACGAGATGACAGGAGACAGTGGCAGGGAGAATCGGGGTTAGCACAAAGTAGTCTTACTGTTGTGACACCTCCCTGAGAAGGGCCTCTCCCAGCTCTCCGTGTGGTCCCTGACTTTTACATCTATTACTGCTCTTCCAGAATCTATCCTACCTCTCAGTCACCATCTCACCCTTCCTCTCAAACTCATGCACATCTCTTCCTGGAGGAGCTGCCAGCCTCAGGGCCCTTTGGGTCTTGCAAAGCTTGACACACGGCAGTCCCAGTGCCAAATGCATTCTTGTCTGCACAGACATGTTGAGAACACAAAGGGGCTGTCATGGGGCGGGGGCTGGCTCCTCAAGGCTCCTCAAGGGAAGGAGGCAATAAGAAGAGAAGAGGGATCCTCAGAGGTGAAGCTGAGCATGGAGCTGCTCTGGCAGTTGCCACCCCAGGGTGCTACAGGGAGCAGTCAGTGCTGAAGTTGTGTGGACATATCTCCAGGCCAATGTGTAATACTAGGTCGGGCAGTGGTGGTGCACACCTTTAATCCTAGCACTTAGGAGGCAGAGGCAGGCAGATTTCTGAGTTCGAAGCCAGCCTGGTTTATATGGAGACTGTTTCAAAAGCTGCCTGAGGGGTATGGAGGAGCTGAAGGGACAAAGAGGCAGACAGCACAGTCTTCCCTGTGAGAGCGGCGATGGCTGAGCTTGAAGGACTGGTGGAGGGAGCTACGGTGGGACACTGACTGGCCTTCCTACCCTCACCATGGCCAAACCACGCTGGAGAGGCTGACCAGAGCAAGGAAGAGGGAAAACCTTTGAGGTGGGACCAGAGGCCAGGCCCAGAGACCTTGTGCCTGTACCAGTTGGAAAGGTATACAGTGACACCATTTTCATGTACTCAACACAAGGTAAACAGGGTGGAAAAATTCAAATTGCCCTCCCCTCACTAGATAGCTGGCTGCTGGCTGGCTAACAGCCCATTTCTTGGGATTCTGCTTTCCTGGAGTAAAATGAGTCAAAAAGCTTCCCCCACCTGTGTAGAGCGAGCCCCTGGTCCCTGGACTGGCTGCAGGCTTGTCGGAGGCTCTGATCAACCCTTGGAGTTTACAGAGCTTGGTCTGCTGAGGGCCAGGTACCTGGCTGAGTGTGCCTGGCAGAGAGCCACAGCAAGTGTGCACAGGGGTTTATATGTCGGTGACCAAGTGGGCGAGACTTCTGGAGTGGGAGAAAGAAGTTACCAGAGGGAGATTAACATACATACATATTTAAACATGAGCTAGGAAAATCCTGGAATCCGGCAAAGCACCTGGGGGACCAGTCCAGTGTTATCCTTGATTCTGCAGAATCGAGGCCCAGAAAAATCAAACGACTCATCTAGAGTTAACTGGGGAAGAAGCAAGGGTCATACGAATACAGGTGTCCAATGTCAGCAACACGTTCTGAGAGAGACACCAAGACCCTCTGATGAGTGTACTGAGAACCCAGAGTGCTCAAGAACAGAGGGATAAAGTAGGCCAGACACAGAAAGACAAACATCAAAGGTTTCCTCTCATGTGCCGAGCCTAGAATGAATACAGCCATAGACGTAAATATAGAGGAAGAGAAGGGGCTGAGGGGATGAAGAGAAAGAGAATAGATACCAGATAAGAGGGTGAATGTGAGCAAAGTCTACACACATGAAAATCCCATAATGAAACCGACCATTTTTTATAATGAATACATGCTATGAAAACAAGAATCGAGGGCCAGCAAGATGGCTTAGCAAGTAAAGGAGCTTGCTGCCAAACTGAGGTTCAATCCCTGAATTCCACGTGGTAAAAGAGGAGAACTGACTTCTGCTAGTTGTCCTCTGGCCCCCACATCCTTCCTGTGGTTTGTGTGTGCACCCACATAAAGAATCAGAAAAAAAAAAAAAAACAATTCCAATAGTCCAGCCTTTTTTCTTTTCTCTTGTCACCCAAGCATACACATGTGGGTTCTGTCGAAGGGCAAAGGCACAGAGCAAAATCAATTCTCACCAGCTGGGTCCCCAGTGTTTGCTTTTCACCTAGAAGCAGAGGACCGCACCATTGAAGAACAGACTACTGTGGCAACCTCCAGGCATGCATGCTCCCTGAATACTACTTCCAGGCATGTGCTGTGAGCATTTGCAGCTTCTCACCCTCCCTGAGGGGTTCCGTACCTTCCAGATGGAGGAATCAACCCAGGAAGATCCTCTACGCACAATTAAGTCCCACCAGGAGCCTCAGGATTTCAGTCAAAGGCTTTTACCTGAAAAACATTTGAAAAAATAATCTGAGAGTATTTGTTCTCGGTCTTAAAAAAATACCCACCATGAACAATACTGCTTCCCCTTTCTTACATCAGTTTAGAAAAACACAACAAGATGGAAGAAAGTTGTTCCCAAAGCCTCAGGGGAGATCTCAACTTACCTTGGGTCTTAGTTTACCCATGGGTATTGAGCCATAACTAACCTTTATTAATCTGTGACTTGGATGACCATTTTAATATGATACCAAAGCTTATTCCAGGCTCCCTGCTTTCTGAGTTCTAATCCCTTGAATTTTTTTAAGAGCCTCTGAGATAGTCTGTGTACATTAGGGGTATGTGATAGCTGAATAATGAGACCCCCAAAGATGCTTGCTTGCATGTAATCCCCAGAGCCTGCAAACATGTTCCCAGATGTGGTGTACTAGTTACAAGGTATTACAACAGCCCCTGACGAAAGCAGCTCAAGAACGATGTGGGCTCACAGTTTGAGGGGACACAGTCCATCATGGAGGGGATGGGATAATGGCTGGAGCTTGAAGAAGCTGCTCACAGTGACTGCATCCAGGAAGCAGAGAGAGATGGATGATGGTCGCAGCTCTTTTTTTCCTTTAAGTCCCTTTTACTTTTACTTCAAAGCCACAGTCTGTGGCTGGCGTGGTGTTGCCTGTATTCAGGGTAGGTATTCCTCCTCAGAGAAATCTCTGGAAACTCCCTCACACACATAGCCCACCATGCAACTCCGACATGATTCTAAATACAGTTGACAATGAAGACTGACTGTCACGCAGTCACCGAGACATTGCAGATGGGACTAAAGAAGCTCAGGGTGGGCAGTGTGCTCATCATTTTATCACTGGGACAAGGGTCCTGAAATAAACTATGTAAAAGGAGGTGGGATTTATTTTGGCTCTCGGTGTTAGAAGAGTCAGTAATGGTAAGCCCATTGCTAGAGGCCATGGTTGGGCAGAACGTGGCAGTGGGCACCATGAAGTAGAGGAAATTGCATAACTCATGATAGACAGGAAGTAAAGAGGGACTCAGAAAGGGGTTAGGAACAAGATATGCCACTCAAAGGCACCTCTACTGTCTTAGTTGGGATTGTTCTTACTGTAGTGAAACACTTTGACCAAAAGCAACTTGGGGTAGAAAGGGCTCGTTGAGGATATCTGGCCACAATCACTTGATATGACTTGTATATCCCAAGTCACAGTCCACCAAGGCAGGAGCCAAACCAGGCAGGAAACTGTAAGCAGGAGCTGAAGCAGAGGCCATGGAGGAGTGCTGCTCACTGGTTTGCTCAGCCTGCTTTCTTATAGAACCCAAGACCAGCCCAGAAGTGACTCTACTTACAATAGGCTGAACTCTCCCGCAATGATGACTAATTAAGAAAATGCCTTATTGGTTCGCCTAAAGCCAGATCTTGTGAAGGTATTTTCCCAGTTGGGGTTCCCTCCTCTCAGATGACACTAAGCTCTTTTCAAGCTGACATAAAACTAGCCAGCACACCCAGTGAGCCAGTTCCTCTAGAAGGACCCACCTTCCCGTTTCCATCACCTCGCGGTAATGTCTTCAAATCAGGAATCCACCCAGGGACTTACCCACCAGGTAGGTCAGTCAGAGCCCCAAGATCCAGTCACAGCCTGAAAGCTAGTTGGCAGACAGCCAAGCCTTTAGCCCACTAGGCATTCAGGAGACACTTTGTATACAGGCCACAGTAGGGGGGTGGTCAGAGGTAGGAGTGGTAACGGGACAGAAGCAGCCAGAGATGTGTAAGTGCAGAACCCTACTATCCAGCATGAGGCTAGCTTAGAGGGCATACCTAGCCAGCCCAGGCAAGTCTTACCTGGACCTGTGAAATGGGTCTATGGCTGTTTGTGAGCCTCAACTCTTCCTGGCCTTGACTCCAATCCTGACATCCTCCAGCCCTTCCCACATCCCAGACCTGTCCTCTGGTCCTTTCTCTGCTCAGCAGCGTTCACGTTCTTGGTAGCTGCTTCCCCACCCAGGCACTGCTTCAGTTTCTTTCTGGAGAAAGCCATGGCAACAGTCGGCTCTGCAGGGGGCCTGAGAGCCGCTTTCACTAAAAGACTTGAAGCTTTCATGTAATCACTTGTGTGTTCCCTAGGGAAAAGAACTAAGAAAAGGAAACAACTTGGGGGGGGGTATTAAAAACAATGAACAATAATTACAGTATCACCCAAAACAAATCAGTCTCTAATCCTGAGATAAGAGATACAAATCCAAGAATCCACTATTAGCATGGTGGTGAGGTGTATCTGACATATCAGTTATGTGTTACTATTGAACGCTGTTTATGTATTTTCCTTAAAAATCTTGTTACATTTTATGTATTCCTTCTTTTTGTGTATGTGTGGGGATGCATACATGCTACAGGGTCTGCAGGTCAGAGAACAACTCGGATCAGTTCTCTCGTAATCAGACGCAGGCCCTCAGTCCTGGTGGCAGGCACCTTCATCTGAGCCACTCTGCCAGCCCAGACTATTTCTGCTTTACACCATCACATCACCAGTCAGCCCCAACACAGCCTATCTTGCTCAGGTCTTGCTTTGGGCATCAATGTTTGTATGTCCACAGCACCTCTCCTCATGGCTATATTGTCTCTATGCATGTATGGTATACATATGTTGTGTATGTGTGTATAAGATATGCACAACCATGCCTGGCCTGAGCTCGTTAGATTTTATGGAGTTGAGTTTAATTGTGTTACTTGCAGCTTTGTAAATCCTTTTGCACCCACTGAGGTGGTTTGAATATGCCTGGCCCACGGGAAGTGGCTCTACTACACACAGTAGGTGTGGCCTTGTTGGAGGAAGTGTGTCACTGTGTAGGCAGGCTTTGAGGGCTCCTGGTGCTCAAGTTTCACCCAGTGTGAAAGAGAGTGCCTCCTCCTGGCTGCCTGCAGAAGCCAGTCTCCTCCTGGATATCTGCAGATCAAGATGGAGAAGTCTCAGTTCCTCCAGCACCATGTCTGCCTGCATGCTGCCATGCTTCCTGCCACCATGGACTAAACCTCTGAAAGTGTAAGCCAGCCCCACTTAAACGTCCTTTATAAGAGTTGCCTTGGTCATGGTGTCTCTTCAAAGCAATGAAACCCAAACTAAGACACCCACCTCTCCATCTTAGTCAAGAAGGCACACCCCTAGAAGCAAGGGTGCTGGGTCATTATTCACACATTTTTTTGGGAACTCCTGATGCAGGTTCTTGGATTGCCCTCAAGTCCAGACCCGCTTCTTTCATGTTCTGGGCTGTCCAGTTGCTTCTGCGTTAGCTCAAGGACAGCTCAATATAAGTGGTGAGCCTGCGATTTCTAATTCGATAGGCTAATTCTCTCCATTAAAATGTATGAATGAGAAAAGAGTCTGATTTTCACATTTTCCAATGCCAAGTATTTCCTCGCCCCCATGTTCTGACATGTCAGGCTATTGATGCATTTGTTTGAGACAAGGTCTGGCCTTGAACTTATGGTGATCTTGCTGCCTCGGCCTTCCAAGTACTAAGATCTTGTATGTGTGCCACCGTATCCAGCTTGTTACTCCTGGTTCTTTCTTGGTTCTTTGGAAAGTGGATTAGATGCTGATTTCCTTGTAGACTAGAGTAAGATGTTCCTGGGTAGAGCCAGAGACGAAGCAATATCTCTGTGCTTCAGTTTACTCGCCTGTAAAGTGAAGGTGTTGTCAGTACTTTGCAGAGCTTGATGTGGGCAGGGGGAACCCTGCTGGGATCTGATGTGAGCTGAGATATTTGTATCTTGTCTTTTAAAAATGCCTTGTACATGCTAGGCAGGTGCTGAGCCACCGGGATACATCTTCAGCACCATGCGTCTTCCGGTTCCAGTCTCTGCCTACCCAGGGCCCAGGAATGTAAAGCAGGTCTCCTGCCTCACACCCCACTGCACTCTTAGTCCTGCCTGGGCTCTGTGCTCACACTTCCAGCTGCCCAAGGCTGATTGGCTCCCTAAGAACAGCTCCGGAGAATTCCACCTTAAAAGGTCCTTGAGCTCTCAGAAGGACAAGCAAACAAGAGAACAGAACATTAGAGCAAATAGCTCGTCGAAAACAAATACTTTTCATTTCATCCTTCTCTCTCTGCTCCACTTTGTCTCCTTGCCGTTCCCTTTTTTCATGTGAGCTGGGCCTGGGGATGGTATTATTCTTGAGATGGATTTATGTAATAATCTGGAGACTAAAGAAGCAAAGGCAAGTGTTGGGGAGATGGACAAAAATCTCTGCACCAACTCCAGGAGTTTGAGTCCCGGTGCCTCCTCGCCTCCCACCCTCAGAGCTGACTGGCCTTTCATGGGTTTTCCAGTCTGAGTCTCACATTCATTCCCCAAGGATGGGACTCTCTGGAGGTCAAAGGACCACATGGGTTCCTAAGCCCTGAATCAGATTTCTTTTCCAACTTTGCTACCACACTAGGCTCCTGGAGCTTTTAAAAGGCCTCATACCCAGTTAGGCCAGAACTCCAGTCATCTTGGATAATAGACACCTGAACTACACAGGACCAAAAGGCCAGTGCCCTCACCTGGTTTTACTCACTAAATCTCTCTATACCCACGATGAAATAGTCTGGTTGGAAAATGGTTTCCGTCCTTGTATCAGTCTGATGAATGGACAGGGGCTGCCTGAGTCACAAGGCTGAGGCCACAGGGTCTGGAACTGAACTGCACAGGATGTACTTTGATTGATTGATGGCGGCTGCTCGCAGGACAGTTGCGAGGGCATTGGTCTCTGTGTCAACACATAGATCACAACTCAAGGGATAGAGGTTGAAAATAGCCGGGGGCCATCCCCTAGGTAGGCACGGCACCTACCTGGCTTGGAAAAAGCCTACTAAAAAAAATTCTCAAGAAAGGTTGCTGGCCTTGTGGATACAACAGTTCTAGCAGATGCCCTGGGAATGAGACATCTCTACACTGAAGTGAAGGGCCTTGGAAACACGGGCCTTGGTGGTGGATGAGCAGTTTGGATGGAGAGCCTCAGCCAGCCTCAGCTCTTCCCATGCCAGGAGGAGGCAGTGAGAGGGACAGGCTCACAGTAGGACTGGGAGAAGGATATACTAGGTGAAGGCCAGGCTTATGTGTGGTTTTTTCCCCTTCCTTTGTCCTCCTCTGGGGAGATGAACAACTGTCCACACACTCTGCAGGATGCTAAGACAACTTATGACTCTGAAAACGCTTAAGCGCCCTACCCCCCACCCCCGTTACTCCCAACTACTGTCTCGGAAGCAGCTACCTCCACAGCTAAGGCCTGTGCTCCTCTTTTGCATTCACCTTTCCACATGCTTTAACTAGGGAGAAAGGACCTTAGCTCTCTTCTGTCAGGTCCTTGAGGCACAGCCCCTTGGGATGGAAACTCAGCCTTTCCTGAGCTGGAATGCTGGTGATGGGGGCTCCATCTCTCCGGCTCCTCTCCCAGGAGGTAAACATAGGGTCCTTTAAGCCACTGCCATGTGCCCTTGCGAGTTCCAGGATAGCCAGGGCTACACAGAGAAACCCTGTCTCGAAAAAAACAAAAAAGAAAGAAAAAGAAACAGAAACTGCTGTTTAAACTATTATTTTCTTATTTAACAACCACAGACAAACAAAAACCTAGGTTCTGGGCATGATGGTACACATCTTTAATCCCATCACTTGGGAGGCAGAAGCAAAAGAATCTCTCTGAGTTCAAGGCCAACCTAGTCTACACATCGAGTTCCAGGGTAGCTAGGGCTAAATGGTGAGACATTGTCTCAAGAACAAAACACAATTCAAAAAAGTAAATTGTTAATCTCAATGGGTAAATCTTCACCCAATAGCAGTCTAGAGGCATTTCTGTCCAGCCCCACTGCAGAGGACTCTGCGTGCTGCTGGTCACTTGTATGCCAAATCAATTGTACAGCTTCTTCCCAGAGCTGACCCGTGTCAGCTCTGTTCATGTTTCATTGGCCTAAATCAGTCACAAGGCTAGACAGGGTAATGAGGTAGGGACTCACAATCCTCTTGGGGGAAGACAGGAAATACTTGAATATAATAATACAATTTGCCCAAATGGTTATAAACTCAAGGGAGTGAAGTGGTTGTTTGATGCCTCACAAGCCAGAGGAGGCAGAGTTAAAGTCTGGGATGGATCCATTGGGCTCTAAGGCTCTCTTCCGAATGTTCCTCCTCACCAAAGAGGCGCTCGCACCAACTGGTTACTTAATGGGTCCCAAAGAAGTGTGTTTTAGGAAGTCAAGTTCACCGTGTTTGCAGGATATATCCCCTTCTGGTACTCTTTTTCCACTTTCTATATTTGTGTGAATGTGTGTGCGTGTGTGTGTATGTGCGTGTATGTGCATGTACACACTCACTCATGCTCGTGTGTGTGTTGCACTTGTGTGTGGACCCCAGGAGTCAACCTCAGCTGTTGGTCCTCAGGCATCACCCGCCTTGTATTTGAGACAGGGTTTCTCTCTGGCTTGGAACTGTATGCTGTAGCCTAGCTAGCCAGCAAGTCCCAGGAGTCCTGTTGTTTCGCCAGCCTCGCACCACTATACCTGGGTCTTTTTTTGGACTCTGGGGATCGAATGCAGGTCCTCACAGTTACCCAGCACACACCTTACTGCCTGAGTTAGACCCTAGCATCCTTGCATACTTGCCCTCACAGTTACCCAGCACACACCTTACTGCCTGAGTTAGACCCTAGCACCCTTGCACACTTGCCCTCACAGTTACCCAGCACACACCTTACTGCCTGAGTTAGACCCCAGCCCCCTTGCACACTTGCCCTCACAGTTACCCAGCCCCCTTGCACGCTTGCCTTAGGAGCAGCAATCACAATGCTCCCAACTATTCCCCTCTTCTTCCCATTTTTTTTTTATTTTTTAAAAGAATAAAGATTTATTTTAAATTTTGTATGTATGTGAGTATCTCTGTGGGTTCGTGCATGCGAGTTGCCTGAGGAGGCCAGAAGAGAGAGCACTGGATCCCTGGAGCTGGAGTAACAGGCAGCAAGAAACAGAACTTTATGGCTTCTGTCTTAGTTAGGGTTGTTTGCTATGGAAAGACACCATGACCAAGGTAACTCTCGTAAAAGTAAACATTTAACTGGGGCTGGCTTACAGTTTCAGAGGTTCAGTCCATTATCACCATGGTAGGAAGCATGGCAGCATCTAGGCAGGGATGGTGCCGGGGAAGAAACTTAGTGTTCTGCGTCTTGATCCGACTGCAGCTAGGAGAGACTGCCTCATCCATACTGGGCAGAGCTTGAGTATCAGGAGCAGTCAAAGCCCACTGCCACAGTGCTGCACTTCCTCCAACAAGGCCACACCTCCTAATAGTAGCATTTCCCATGGGCCAAGGGCATTTAAACCACCACAGCCTCTACAAGAGCAAAAAGCTCTTTTAACAACGGACCTATTTCTCCAGGTACTCCTACATTTTATAAAGCAGTGTGGGGGACACACATGTGCCACAGTGTTCATGTGGAAGTCAGGGGGCAATCTGAGGAGTTGGTTCTCTTCTTTCAGAAGGGTTGCAGAGATTAAACTTGAGCAGTCAGACATACACTGGCAATGTTTTGTCAGCTGAGCAATCTCACTGGCCTTTTTCTGCGTTTGAGGTTAGCATTTACTACTTCAGTGGACACTAGGAAATGAGGCCGCTCCAATCTAGGATTAATAACCAGCCCATGAGGGATGTGGACTGTGCCCGGCATGCACAAGGGTACTTCAGCAAGTAGAGAATGTGGTTTAAATGGCCAGTGGGGTCATTTGGGGACCTTTCAATGAATTCATTGATTTTTAAGGACACTGGCCAAAATGGGGAAGCAGACACAGTCTGTGCAGCATGCAGGAGCTTCGGCCTTTAAGTGTTTTTGCTTGTGAGCTGTTTTTGTTTCTTCATTGCCCAGGCCATGAATTTGATTTTCCGAATCAAACTCAGAAGGCAGGTTTTTTTTTTAACATTCCAATCTGTGTAGTGCTTTAAATCTTAGAACACGTTTGCTGTTCTGACAGTCTCACTCTGTAACCCCATCTGGCCTTGACTTTGTGGTTTTCCTGCCTCAGTCTTCAGTGCACTGGGATAAGTATGCACCAGCATGCCTGGAGTCAGAAAGCATCTTTGTGTGACAAGATCTCACATATCCTAGGCTGCTTTGAAACTTGCTATGTAGCAAAGAGTGGTCTTGAATTTAATAGCTCTGCCTCTGAACATTAAGCTTACCGGTGTGTCTTGCTATGCCTGACTTCAGAGATCTTTTAATACCCTCACTGTATCTCCTCAAAAACTTCTTTTCCATTTTTTTGTTTTAACTTTATTGTATAATTCTTCCGTCAGTTCACTAAGGTTTGCTTGATTAGGAAAAAGCATTTCTGGGCCGGGGACGTGGCTTTGTGGGTGAAGTGGCTGTAGCCCCAGCCTGGTATCAGATGTGGGGCTGGAGAGATGGCTCTGTCTTTAGCAGCACTTGCTGCTCTTGAAAAAGTTCTCAGCTCGGTTCCCAGTACCCACAAGATGGCTCACAACTATCTGTAACTCCAGTTCCAGGGGATCTGACTCCTTTTTGACCTGCATAGGCACCAGCATACACATGATGTACAAACTTTCCTCCAGGGCAACTGTCAGCACTTAAAAATAAAAAATAAGTAAATCGCTGGGCGGTGGTGGTACATGCCTTTAATCCCAGCACTTGGGAGGCAGAGGCAGGTGGATTTCTGAGTTCGAGGCCAGCCTGGTCTACAGAGTGAGTTCCAGGACAGCCCGGGCTATAAAGAGAAACCCTGTCTCGAAAAACCAAAAAAAAAAAAAAAAAAAAAAAAAAAAAAGTAAATCTTGAGGGAATAAAAAAAGTCCGATATGAAGGCATACACTTGTGGTTCTGCGGTGAGATGGGAAGGGGAAACTGAGGGAGAACTGACCAGAAACTAGCGTATGCAGCACCTGCAGCCACAGACATGAGAGAGCTGGCTTCAAAACAAGGTGGAGGGAGAGGACTGACTCCTCCAAACAGGTCCTCTGATTTCCACATGAATGCCATGGTACATATGTGCCCTACTAACACACATATTTATACATACATGTACACCCACACAATAAATAAATGGCCAAACAAATCTTTCAAAAAGAAAAATAGTCCTCAAGCAGGTTAAAACATAATATGACTAAATGAGACAGATTCAACAAAAAATGAAAAAAAAAAAAAAAGAATCCTAGAACCACACATGCATACATACATACATACATACACACACATACACATAAAAACACATAGACACACACATATGCATGCATACACACATATACACACATACATATACACATATACATATAGAATATATACACATATATACACACATCACACACACATACATACATATACACACATATACTATATATATATATATATTCATACATACACACACATGCATGCACGTACTCACGCATGCACACATACACAGAGGCCAAAAAAAAGGCCTTGACTGAAGCTTAGAAGGACAAGAACATGTAAAAGAAAGTATTTGAAAACAAACAGATAAGGTTCACATTCAGAATACACTTTCAAATTTGAAAATTCTTTCAAATTGGTAAGGGGGAAGAAAAGCACACACAAAAAAAAAACTGGCTAAAAAATTCGTAAGCACTTTATAGAATGGTGCATACAAAACAGCCAGCTAGGAACTGTAAAGACCTTTGGTGTGGCTACTCATGACGGAACTGGTGAAGAAAAGATGGCAAGATAGAACTACACAGCCAACAGACTGGCTGAAACTAAACAGTGGTGATTGCAAGTGTTAGCAAAACGCAGAGCAACAGCTGTCCCACACGCTGCTGCCAAGGGAGCAAAGCGATGTGACCACAGCAGGCAGCTACTCCACGTATTCTAAAACAGAATCCAACTTCATTACCAGTGCGTACCCCTAGAAATGCTGTGTGTGGGGGGACCCAGTACTCGCTAATTGTCTACACAATACCCAAGCTAAAACAACCCTGGTGCCCCCCTCCCCAGGAACGGGATGGATAAATATATTTGGCACATTTAGATGAAGGGTCAGGTATAGCCACAGGGAGCAAGTAGAGGACTCTCACAATGTGATGCAGATCAACATACAAAAACAAGTGTGTGTGTGTGTGTGTGTGTGTGTGTGTGTGTAAGATGGGGGTCTCCCCCATTCCTGGCTAGTCTCCAGTAAACCTGTATAACACACTCTTTACCAACTAGCTATACCCACAGTTCCTGGAACAACGTTTTGAAATTTCTTTTTGAAATATAGCATAGGCATACAAAGAAGAAAGATGAAAGCCACCTCTGTGAGTTCACATAAAGCGACCTCCCCCATCCATAAACATCAAGGAAGAGAAACAGATCTAGCCGTCTGCCTCTGCCTGGTCACCCCTCCCCGTGGCTGGTCCTAATGCCAATCATTTCCCTATCTTCTTTATTTTATGTGTTTGGGTGTTTTGTCTGCGTGTATATCTGTGTACCACATGTGTGCAGTGCCCACAGAGACCAGGAGAGAGCATTGGATCTCTTGGGACTGGAGTTCCAGACAGTTTGAGCTGCCAGGTGGGAGCTGAGAGGTGAATCCCTGCCCTCCTCAGCCTCCCGCTTCCTTGTCTGTCTTCTGCTTTTACCTACTAAGAATCTATCCCTAAGGGTAGTCCAGTTTCGTCTCGTTTTGAGCTTCACATGCATGGAATTTAAGCACGCGCAGCGAGCTGGGCACAGTGTTGACCACCACTCTTGTTTTGCTTCTGCTTTCAGAATAATTGTCAGCCTGAAGAAGACAATCACAAAGATGGGATTAAAGCCCAAGATGGACGAAGAAATGAGTCCTCGTGATCAGAGATGTGTCAACAGTGTGAGTTTAAAGATTACATTTGTGCACGTGTGTGCACATGGACGTGTGTGTGCACAGATGTGAACGCACGTCTGTGCCATGGCATGCACGTGTGCAGGTCACAGGATGACTCACAGGAGTCGACGCTCTCCTTCCATCATGTAGGTCCCAGAAATTGAACTCTGCTTATCAGGCTTGGTGGAAAGGGTCTGGTCCCACTGGGTCATCCCACTGGGCCCCAGATCAGCAGTTTTGTAAAGCGAATCAAAAATTCCCCAGAATAGAACCTGTGATAGTTTGAATATGCTTGGCCCAGGGAGTGGCACTATTATGAGGTGTGGCCTTGATGGAGTAGCTGTGACATTGGGCATGGGCTTAAGACCCTCATCCTAGCTGCCTGAATCTTCCACTAGCAGCCTTCAGATGGAGGTGTAGAACTCTCAGCTCTGCCTGCACCATGCCTGCCTGGACGCTGCCATGCTCCAACCTTGATAATAATGGACTGAACCTCTGAACCTGTAAGCCAGCCCCAATTAAATGTTCTTTATAAGACTTGCATTGGTCATGGTGTCTGTCCACAGTAATAAAACCGTAAGTAAGACAGTACCCAAAGCTGTGTATAAGCTAGGGGAGCATTTCTTTAGTGGGCAGGGCTTACGTGGAGTCTTCCAGATGCGGTCCATTTCACACATGTGTAGATCAGAGGGCTGAGCGTACCAAGCATGGTTTGGGCTAGGGTATAAGTGAGGACCTTTATAAACTTGACATAGTTCAATAATTTTTCTGGAAGAATGGTGGACAATTGTTACAAATGGAAATTTTTACAAATGGAAATTCATCTGAGGCCTGCTGATGTTTCGATGGGAAAGGACCTCTGCCTTCAAAGCTAGTGTCAGTTGGTGAGGACAGGGCAGGTGAGGCTGCAGTAAGGGCACAGCCCCAGTTGCAGTGACTTCAGGTAGAAGGCCTGCTTGCTGTTCCTGGTGTCAGCCCCAGTGCATTGCATCTAGAGGCTCTGCCCTACCTTGTCCTGGGCCCCAGGCCAAGGAAGTAGTCTTTATCCAGAGTGTGGCCGGACATTATAGTGAAGGGAAGGAGTGTAATGAGTCATAGGTTGGCTCTAAAAGTGTCATCTAGAAATGACAAACCAAGTGTCATAGCTTCATTTCAGAGATGGTGGGCAAGTGCCTCTGTTCCCTAGGGTGGGGAGGGGCATGACAAGGAGCCAGTAGTTCATGGCAGCTGGCACCACTGGACACCAGACATTGTCTGCCAAGCATTGAGCACACGACACAAGCTCACCTACAGAAGCTCTGGGCAAGAAGATGTTAAGCAGGGCTTCAGTCCCACGGCATCTGACTATGGTCCCAAGAGCCAGTCAGAGTCCTCCATCAGCCCAGACTGTGGCTAGGACTAGAGACGAGGGAAGCAGATGTTGGCTGCAGGCAGGATTCCTTTTCCACATCCGCTCCTCCAAGGCCTTTGTCTTTCATCACTTCCTATTTTCCTCTTTCCTGGTCTTCATGGGTTTAAGGCACAGAAATCAAGTACAGAATCTCACTTGTCCCAGAAACACACTATGCAGAGGAACCACCCCATTATCTCACAACAGAGGGGGAGTTGCCAGTGTGACCATATAAACAGACTGTTTCAGCTATTTTAGTAACTATAAGTAAGAACTTCTAAGCATCAGTAGATAACAATCTATATGATGGCCTGTTCTGAGGACCTGAAGATGATGAGAAGGTGGGACGGGGAGCAGGGGTGCTCTGGGTGGTGTTAGCTTCTAGCCTCTGAGAGCTGGGAGTTGTACAGGGTGCAAACATGCTGATTCAGAAAGCAGGTTGGCCAGGCCTGGTGGGACTCGCCTCCAATCCCAGCTCTTCTGGAGGCCAAGGCAGGAGTATCACAAGTTCAAGGCCTGCCTGGGCTGCAGAATGAGTCTGCAAAGTGAGTTTAAGGCCACTCTTGGGCAACTCTGTGAGAGCCTGTCTCAAAATCTAAAGTGATAAGAGAGCCGTGGCTCTAATTCAGTGGTAAACCATTCATTCACCATGTGTGAGGCTGTAAGTTTCAGGGCTAACTGATGATGATGACAGAGGAGGAAGGGGAGGAGGAAGAAGAGGAAGAGGAGGAGGAGGAAGAGGAGGAGGAGGAGAAGGAAGAGGAGGAGGAGGAAGAGGAGGAGGAAAAGGAAGGGGAGGAGGAAGAAGAGGAGGAAGAGGAAGAGGAAGAAGAGGAGGAAGAGGAAGAGGAAGAAGAGGAAGAAGAAGAGGAGGAAGAAGAAGAGGAGGAAGAGGAGGAGGAGGAAGAGAAAGAGGAGGACAAGGAGGAGGTGGAGGAGAAGGAGGAGGAGGAAGAGGAAGAAGAAGAGGAAGAGGAGGAGGAAGAGTTGGAGGAGGTGGAGGAGGAGATCAGAAAGCCAGGAAACCAGTGTCTGGAGACTAGGTGGTATTAAGGACTAGTCTCATGCTTTTAAACCCAGCATTATATCTGTGAATTCCAGGACAGCCAGGGCTATACAGAGAAACTCTGTCTTGGGGGTGGGGCGGGGGGAAGGATCAGGACTAAGGCAACATATTTATAGGCCAAGGTAGCAACTGGCATGTTCCTCAGAGCTACAGTGTGTGGAAAGGATTGTGCAGAAATCTGCCCCCACATCCTGTCACCTGCATGGACCCCCCAGAAGCCCCTGGATGAAGCTCCCATATCATATCAGGATCTGGCAGGCCAGAGAAGCCATGGTCTTCAACACGAGGAGGCTTTGAATGCATACATGCACACACTCATACACTCACACATGCACACACACCGTTTCTGTCCATTGCTTTGTCCCTCAACTCCCCAAACCCTGACCCCTCCGACAATGCTATCCACCTTGAGGAGCAGCACACATTGCCAGGGTTCCGATGCAATCTCTGTGTCACCCTGAAAGATCTTAAGGGAGATTCTTGTTCTTGCCTGGGTGGCCCTGGGTGTGAGATACTGTATCACAGACTTGTGTTGAGATACTAGTTAAAACACAATAGAAAAGGTTTAGAGTGGCAGCCAACAAGCGCTGAGCCTCTAGCCTCTGAATCTCAGAGAAGAATCTGCAAGCTGCCCAGAGTATTTCTGTAGATAACTGGCTACAGAAAACTCAGGGTAAACAAGGACAGGCTCAACACTTGTAGGTGCTGTGATTAGAGTCACCAGTCCAAGCAGGTGTTAAGGTAAGCAATTCAAAATACAATATAGTAAAGCTTCAGATCATAACACAACAGGGCTTATTTAGTCATATTAATACCGGGGTAGGGTGGAGGTGGAGTAGGGTGGGGTGGAGGTGGAGTAGGGTGGGATGCATTCCTCACAGGGGAGGGAGCTACATGAGAGACACGAACAGACCTAGAAAAGACCTGGAACAGCGGTCTATAGAAGGATGTGGGTGCAGAAACAGCTGGGCAAGTTCATTTCTCTTCCAACCACTGAGCTCCTGGGAGCTTGAGGTGGATGGAGGAGAGACGGCCTTCAGGGTAAGCCAGACACGTCAAAGAAACCTGCCTGGTCCAGATCCATTCTGTAATGCAGGACACAGAGCAGGATGTCCCAAACAGAGCCATGTGCCCAGCAGCTGCCCCTCTGTGGATGTCTAAATGCTTCCTGTGTGGGAGGGATCTTCTGCTTCCTCCTCCTCCTCCCCTGACTCCTCCTCCTCCTCTGATTATCATTCACCGTTTACTAGTGTTGCACTGTTTACTTATTAGCTTGTTTAACTTAGGTCCCTAAAGGGATTTAGAAAACGTCGCTCTAATTATGTACCTCTGCCATAGTTACTGTTTTTTAGCTAAAAGAAACCGAGAACAGATTCAGAAAGTTCTTTTGCTCCTCCTCCATCTAAAAGAAAGCCTTCATTTACCTTTTTGTATGGGAAATTCATGTTTGTAAAGAAAATTTTCATTAATAAAGTTACCCGAACCTCATCACGGAACACTTCTATTTGTTTAACATGACAATATTATTCACCTGAAGGCCTTCCATTGCTCGCTCGCTCTCTCTCTCTCTCTCTCTCTCTCTCTCTCTCTCTCTCTCTCTCTCTCACACACACACACACACACACACACACACACACACACACACACACGTGTCTCCACATCCCTGGCCATCCACAAACCCCTATCCCTTTCATGAATGGGTAGCACCTCAAACTTCAATCACCTGACTAGTTCTTTGAGTCTGGGTTTCTGCAGATCTTCTATTGAGTATGCATGTAACTGAGATGCTTTCTCTGTGTGCATCTGTCTTATGTTACTGTAATTTAAAAGGCAGCCAAAAGACTAGGGGTGGGAGAAAAGGAGCAAAGTTTCCCTCCATGTCTCTAGGAGGAAGAAGTTCATCTTTCCTCCCTACAATAGAATCAGGCGGCAATTTCAAAGTTCTTGCTAATTTCCCCAGTTAGGTAGGGACTTTCTAGGCCTAGTATCAAAGGGAGAGGTCGCTAAGGTGGCTCAGTGGATGAAGCACTCACTGTATACACCTGATCACCTGTGTTCCTTGGTTAACACAGGAAGGAGAGAGAAGCAACTCCTGAAAGTTGTCCTCTGACCTCCAGGTGTGCTGGGGCATCTATGTTTGTGGACCCACAATAACAGTGACAATGGTCTTAATTAAAGTAACAAGGAGAGAAAACTCAGGAATACACAGGTGGGTTTCCTCTTGCATGCTACACAGTTTCTGACCTCTGACACAGGACAGAAACAAATAGCCTAGGCTGATGCTAGGGTCGACTGTCTGAGGGCAGATGTGCAGGAACATAGCCAACTGAGAATGCTCTCAGGTGCAAGTCTTAATTGCAAGAGCAAAGACAAGAACAGGCATTTGCCTGCATTGCTGGTGGGATCTGGAGCCTTTTAGTCATGAGGATGTTTTGTTTCTATTAAGAAATCTCTTCCTCATGGTTCAAGGGGACTTTCCGTGTAGGCTGCAGAACAGTGACCAGTTTGTCCCTGGAGACATCCTGTACATGCTGGTGCTTTCTCTCCTGTTAAGGGAACAAAGGACAGGCTCATTTTCTATTCTGTTGACAGGGAGGAAAGAAACTCTCAGAGGAAAACATGAGAATCCAGGTGTCTGGTCCCCATGAGGGCCATTATTTCTAGATTAGAAACATTGTCATGAAGATTCGAGATGCTCTCAGGCATCTCTGTGCATTGCGCATGTACAGCGTCTACGAAGGCCAGAAGGCTATGGGATCCCCCAGAACTGGAGGATTGTGAGCCTCTAAGTCAGTGCTGGGAACCAAACCCAGGTCCTCAGGGAGAGCAGCAGTGTTCCTAACTGCTGAGCTAGCTCTCTGTATCCCTGCTGTAAATACTTACTATATATTTTCAACCCTAAGGCAAAGATAAACATTGTAAAAAAGAAAGGCACAGAAAAGGGTCCTGGGGAGAGGGGGGAGATAGCTTGGTTGGTAAAGTGCTCTATGAATTTGAGGGACTGAGTTCCATCCCTGTCACCTATGTAAAACTAGGACAGTGCCACATGCCTGAAACCCCAGCACTGGGGAGGCAGACACAGGAGGATCCTCGGGACTCATTGTCAGCCCCTCTAGCTGTGAACTGACAATCTCTAGCACCAGTAAGAGGCACTGTCTCAAAGAATAAAGTGGAGGGATTGAAGATGACACCTGACACTGAACTCTGGCCTCCATGTTTATGTACGCATACACACACACACATGTACATACATACACACACACACACACACATACACACACACATGTATAAAAAGTGTCTGGATGGCCGGGCAGTGGTGGCGCATGCCTTTAATCCCAGCACTTGGGAGGCAGAGGCAGGTGGATTTCTGAGTTCGAGAGTTCGAGGCTTGCCTGGTCTACAGAGTGAGTTCCAGGACAGCCAGGGCTACACAGAGAAACCCTGTCTCGAAAAACCAAACCAAAAAAAAAAAAAAAAAAAAAGAAAAGAAAAAGAAAAAGTGTCTGGATAATAATATTAAGATGACTTTAACTATACATAACTTATTTATGGTATATTTTCCTTTATATAACTTAAAGAAATAGACATGTGTATATTAAAAGCACCTGATGTTATTTTCTACTAATAATGAATAGATTAATGAAATTAAAAAGACAAGGGTTTACTATGTAGTTGGGGCTGTCCTTGAACCTCCTGCCTCAGTTCTGTTCTCCCCAGGTACTGGAACTACAGCTGTGTCACCTTTCTTTGCGGGGAGGAGGGGACATGTAGAGTCTCACTACATAGCCTAGGCTCACTTCAAACTCTCAATCTTCCTGCCTCTGCCTCCCAAGTATTGCGATTATACGTGCCCATTACTACAACTAGCTTGAGAGGATTATCTTACTAAAGTACGTGTGTGTGTGTGTGTGTGTGTGTGTGTGTGTGTGTGTGTGTGTG
>NW_021621078.1:3090709-3137634 GCF_004785775.1 Grammomys surdaster | reverse complement strand
GTGTGTGTGTGTGTGTGTGTGTGTGTGTGTGTGTGTGTGTGTGTGAAAAGTGGGTATTACATTTAGGGAATGTGGTGGTTTGAATATGTTTGGCCCAGGGAGTGGCACTATTAGGAGGTGTGGCCTCATTGGAGGAAGTGTGTCACTTTGTGGGCTTTGAGACCCTCCCTCCTAGCTGCTTGGAAGCCAGTCTTCTGACTGCCTTCAGATCAAGATGTAGAACTCTTAGCTTCTTCTCCAGCACCATGTCTGCCTGGACGCTGCCATGCTTCCTGCCATTATGATAGTGGATTGAACCTCTGAACCTGTAAACCAGCCCCAATTAAATGTTGTCCCTTAAAAGTTGCCTTGGTCATGGTGTCTATTCTCTGCAATGGAAACCCTAACCAAGACAGAAGTTGGTACCAGGGACTGGGGTATTGGGGTGATAGGCTTGACCATGGATTTTGTTTAGAGGAATGTGGACTTTGGGACTTTGGATTTGGAAAGTCATAGAATGCTTTTTTTGGGGGGTGGGGGGCTTAATGGTCCATCCTAGTAGGAATATGGAAGACATTGATGCTGAGGATAATTTGAACTTTGGAGATTGTTCTTATGTTGTGGTGAAGAATGTTGCTGCTTTTTGCTCTTGTCCAAAGAGTCTGCCTGAGGCTAAGGTAAAGAGATTTATATTAATTGCATTGACAAAGACTGTCTAAGAAAGAAAGAAAGAAAGAAAGAAAGAAAGAAAGAAAGAGAGAGAGAGAGAGAGAAAGAGAGAAAGAAAGACAGCACAGAACTTGTTCTCTGGTTTACTCTCATGAAGAACATGTTGGTCAAGCATAGAAAGCTTAGAAAGGAAAAATACAAAATGGATGGCTTAAAGAGTAAAGGGGCACCAGGAAGTGGAATGAAGCTGAATCCTGCGTTCAAGGATATTAAATGGAATTAAGGGAGTGGTGACCTTGAGGCCAGACCCCACTCAGCTAAACTCTATCATTTGCAGTTGTATGAGGGAGAGTTACATCATGTTAAGTGTTATTATGACCTAATAAAGAGATATGATTGTGTGTCAAATTGAGAAGGGATCGATTATGATGGCTATTCTTGGTTTTCAACTTAAGAAACTTTAAGGTCGGGCTGGAGAGACGGCTCAGCGGTTAAGAGCACTGACTGCTCTTCTAGAGGTCATGAATTCAAATCCCAGCAACCACATGGTGGCTCACAACCATCTGTAATGAGATCTGATGCCCTCATATGGGTGTCTGAAGACAGCTACAGTGTACTTACATATAATAAATAAATAAATAAATCTTAAAAAAAGTTAAAAAAAAATTTAAAAAAAAAAAAAGAAACTTTAAGGTCTATAATGAAAAGCTTAGGTCCAGGCATGGTGGTAAAGGCCTTTAATCCCAGGAGACTGAGGCAAGCAACTATCTGAGTTCAAGGGCAGCCTAATACAGAGCAAGTTCCAGGGAAAGAAAAGCTAGGAATAGTGGTGCACGCCTTTAGTTCTAGTACTCAGGAGACAGAGGCATGCAGATCTCTGGGTTCAAGGTCAGTCTACAGAGCAAGTTCCAGGACAGCCATGCTTAGCCAGTGCAGGAGTACACAAAGCTGGTGATGATGTAATAGAACAAGGGAGGGGAGGGGGGAGACATGGTCCAGCTCCAGTAAGCAGCAGAATTTGGCAGCTTTGAACGTGTGGCTCTGGCTTTAGAGTCAAGAATAGAAGGGACTACCAGGACAATTGATGGTAGTTAAGTGGAACAAAAAAATTAGCAGTGATTAAGAAGAGACCAACATCACTGAGGTGAAATCTTCTGGGAAGTATTCTCTGAGAGCACAAAGAAGCTGTGTTCCAGAGATAGCCAAGGTTGTACCTCGTGCTGCAGCTGGATTTGGAAAGATGTAAGTGCCAAGGACCAGCCTCAGCTTGGAAAGGCGTTCCTGAGAGAAGGGGCGTTCTGGGAGCAACAAAACAAACAACTCAAAGTCAAATCATGGGTCCAAGCTGATGGCCTGTGTTCTGCTTTAGATGGCTCCCCAGACATGTCTATGGAGATAGCTCTTGGCTCTGTAGTCTGCTGGAGACAGTTCTCTCTTGCTAGAAAAAGTTTCTAAAAGCTCTCTGGATAGCTCATGGATTTTCCAACCAAAGTCAGAAAAGCTGCTATAAAATTTCTTGAATTTTCCAACTTAGTCAGAAATCCTGTTAGAAGAATTCTAAAAGTAATTCTTGAGTTTTCTGATCAAAATCAGAAAGTCAGAAAACATTCTAAATGATCCGTGTTTGCTCTTCAGACAGTTTTCTCTCTGGATAGCTGCTAGAAAACATCCTAAAAGAGCTGTGTTAGCACTCTAAGTGAATGTTAGGATTTCCGACCAAGCTCAGAAATCCTTTTAGAAAAAAGTCTAAAAGAGCTATAAAAAAAATTCTAAAAGAGCTATGTTCACTCTCCAGAGATCTCCAGACAGCCCAGCTCTTACTAGAAAATTTTCTTTAAAAAGAACTGCTCTCAGCCGGGTGGTGGTGGCGCATGCCTTTAATCCCAGCACTTGGGAGGCAGAGGCAGGCAGATTTCTGAGTTCGAGGCCAGCCTGGTCTACAGAGTGAGTTCCAGGACAGCCAGAGCTATACAGAGAAACCCTGTCTCAAAAAACCAAAAAAAAAGCAAAAAACAAAAAACAAAAACCAAAACAAACAAACAAAAAAACCCAAAAAAACCCTGCTCTCTCCGCTAGCTCATCTCATGCAGATCAAAAGCCCAGTTTTTAATTTACATATCACTTCAGTCATTTACTCCAGGTTCTCTCTTGACCATCTCATGAATCAGCATTTCATGACCTTAGCCCCCTGACTCTCAGAAAAGGACAGCAAGTACATTTTTTTGTTTTTGTTTAAAAAAAAAACATTGCAAAAGAATTCAGAGATCTGCCTGCCTTTGCAAACTTATCTGGATGGGAATCCTGTCTTGAGGCTACCATTCCAACCACACCTGAACCTAAATTAGCTCTGTCCCAGGCTGACCTTGAGCTCAGGACTCTGCCTGCCTTTGTATCTTTCTGACAAGCTGGCTCACAGAGCAGCTGCCTCTGTTCTTTTAGATCTGTGAAGCTCCTTATACAATTCATATCACATCCTTATAATTTTGCATAGTTGAGAAGTTATATATTTTTGAACTCATGTTTTTAGACTTCTTTCCCACAGCCTTGAGGGGCTGTCCTAAAGGTCTCAGCACTTAACATTTTGTTGAGACATTAGCCATACCCTCAACTCTTGGACTTGTCCTGTCTCTGATTATCATGGAGTCATTAACCTTGGAAGAGAGGACATCCCTCAAATGAGGAACATGAAAATATGTATTATTATATACATAAGCCTTATGCCAATAGCAATGACTATCAACACTGGTGGAGGCCCATGCCTTGCTGGCTCTGTTCCAGGGGTGGCAACCGTGTCATTCTGTCTCTTACATAGCCAAGCAGGGATTGACATGTAAGAATCACCCAAGTAGAAATGGTTTTGAAGGCATGAGGGGGTCATAGAGAGCAGCTGAGGCTTGGCACAGTGAGAAGCCAGGGAAGACCATTGGTGAAGGTACAGCTTCAGCCGCAGTTGATGGCTCCAGACCATAAAGAAAGCCTATGAGAGGCTATTGGTAAAGCCTAGTTGCAGCAGAAGACCCCAGTGAACTGGAGATGCCAATACCATGGAATGATCACCAAGAACCGCAGCAGCAGCAGCAGCAGCAGCAGCAGCAGTAGAATGGAGCTGCCCTCTGTAGCACTCCAAAGTCTGCTTAGGCCTTGGAGTGCTACAGAGGGAGAGCTGGAGATATGACTCAAGCCCTTTGAAGGAGCCCAGAAGATCAAGTTGAAGTTGCCTTGGAGACCCCAAGATGTTAGAGATGCCGAGCTGTGAGATACCTGCTGAGAAAAGCTGTTAACAGGAGTGGAACCAGCCCAAGAGAACAGAGTTTGTTGCTTGCTGACTGCCAACAACAGTCAACAAGAGTGAAAGGAGCTGGAGATCTGAAGAGTGCTTTGACATCAGCCATGGAGACAAGAAGTTTGGAGTTTGCTCAGCTGATTTTGGTCTTGCTTTGGTCCAGTATTTCTTCACTATGACATCTTGGAATGGTAATGTATATCCTGTAATATTGGAGGTATGTGATCTGGTTTTGATTTTATTGGGAATTACAGTTAAGTGATTAGATGAGTCTCAGAAGAGACTTTGAACTTTGGACTTCTAACATTGTTGAGACTGTTACAGAATGTGGGACTTTTGAGGTTGGAATAAATGTATCTTGCATTATGCTATGTGTAGGCATGGCCCCCATAGACTCATGTGTTTGAACAAGCCTACGGGGATCAGGGAGTAGAATGTGGTGATTTGAATATGCTTGGCCAAGGGACTGGCACTATTAGGAGGTGTGAGCTTGTTGCAGTAGGTGTGGCCTTGTTGGAGGAAGTGTATCACTGTGGGGGTGGGCTTTGAGACCCTCCTACTAGCTGCCTGGAATCCAATCTTCTCCTGACTGCCTTCGGGTCCAGATGTAGAACTCTCTGGTTCTCTAACACCATGTCTGTCTGCATGCTGCCATGCTTTGTGTCATGAAGATAATGGACTAAACCTCTGAAAGCAGTAAGCCAGCTCTAATTAAATGTCCCTTATAAGAGTTGCATTGGTCATGGTGTCTCTTATTAGCAATGGAACCCTAACTAAGATAGGGAAGGAACACAGCAGTCTGTGTACAGTAAACTGTCTCCACTGGGCTTCATGTGTCTCTAAGACATCCCATTTTACAGATGCACCATAATTAAATAAGCCCTGCACCATTGGATAGCTTTTAAAATTAGCTGAAGGGTGGCTCTGCAAGATAGCTCATAGGTAAAGATGGTTGTTGCTAAGCCTGACAGCCTGAGTTTGATCCCTGGAACCCACACAGTGGAAGGAGAGAGCTGTCTCTTCTAGTTTGTCCTCTGCCCTTCACAGGAGAGCTGTGGCATGTGCCACACCCAAACACCCCAAATAAATACATGTAAATTAAAACTGTCCGGATGATGCTACAGTGAAAACATTTGTATATAACATTTTACTCACATCTTAAAGTGGGATTGTCACCACCAGTTTGGGAGCGATCTGCCTTGTTGCCTCCCTTATGCCTTATGGTGGTATGCATGCTGCTGACCCCGGGCAAGAAGCAGCGGAGGCAACTAGTACTGCTCTTACTTCTGGCTTCACCACCTGCTCATTCCCTGCCCAGCAGCCCAGAGCCTGCCTGCCATCCCATCCATGCCAGCCTCCAGATGAGGCACTCCAGAGATAGTGTCATTGCCCACAGTTCAGCCAAGCCTGGGAGCAGAGGCTCAGAATTACAGGCTGAAGTGCCTTCAATTACAGGCCCCTTGAGACTCTAACTGGCTTGTGGAGAGCCAGAAACAAGCCACCTCAAGTGGAGTGGCTGTTTACTTAGTGCCTCCTCCTCCCTCAGCCCTGTAGGGCTGATTTGGGTCACCTAGCAGCATTGCAACATGACCTGAGCCACTCCACTTGACAAGCGGTACTTTGTGAGCCAGAACACACTCCCATAGACCTTTGCCCTTTGCACAGCCTAACAGGCTGTTGGGCTGTGAGCACCTTGCACACTAAGCTCATAGTCTGCTTTAAAAACCCTACAGCAGTTTGACCCTCTCTCCTCCTCCCCCACCCAGGAGCCTCTGGTACATACTTGGCCAGATGTCAGTCATTGCCTACCTTCCCGACTCCCTGCTTCGCTGTCTGCACTTCCCAGCTCTTTTGTTTGTTGGTTTTTACTTGTTTTCTAGACAGGTTCACTGTCTTAGCCTTGGATATCCTGGAACTCACTCTGTAGACCAGGCTGGCCTCGAACTCCCAGAGATCTGCCTGCTTCTGCCTCCCGAGTGCTGGGATTTAAGGCGTGCTCCACCATCTCCCGGCTGTACTTCCCAGCTCTTTGACTGACTCTATTTATGTCTTCTGTCACCCAGTCTTCTTTAAAGAAGTATTTATGGCATGTGAAAGAAGCACCTAGAATATATCAAGAATATATATCAAGAATATATCAAGTCGTATGAATGAACTAGAAATGGGTAAGGAGGGCCAGAGAGACGACTCAGCAGTGACAGTGAGAGCAGCTCTTTCGGAGGACCTGAGTTCAGGTTCCAGCATCCACGGCAGGAAGCTTGCAACTACCTACACCTTCAGCTCCAGGAGATCCAATGCCTCCAGCCTCAGTGGACAACTGCACTTATGTGCACGTACTCACACAGAGATGAAATTAAAAGTAATAATGTCTTTAAAACTAAGAATAAATAGTAAAAGTGGGTAAAAAAAATTAAAATGCAAACAGTAGAGGAGATGGCCCAACAAATGACAACAACAGGGCCTTAACTTCACTGAGGAACTGGAAATTTTATACAGCGCTATGATACTGTCTTACATCTATCAAGCTGACACAATTTTTCATAACCCAACACCACCAAGTATGAGGGGGCCCTTGTATATTTAGATAAGCACTTATATTTGGATTTCAGATACTAGAAGTATGAATTTTAAACCTGCCCAGGTAGAGTAGGGAGATTGCTCAGTACACAGCCAGGTATGTACTTTCTAAGCAACCAGCAAGACCCAAATTCAGTTCAGCTTAAAAAAAAAAAAAAAAAAGCCCAGCATGGTGACATGTCTGTAGTCACAGTGTTGAGGAGGCAGAGACAGGATCTGGAGGATTTCTTAGTCTAGCCCAACTAAGAGGAATAGAACTCTTCAAGGCAGGGTCTCTTACTGAACTGAAACATTCTCAATTTGGCTCAAAAAGGGCCTGAACTCCAGCTCCAGGGGGTCTATTTCCATCTTCCAGCCTCCCTCCACAAACATCCCCCACCCTCCAGAGAGAGACACATAAATAAAAATAATTTAAAAAAAAAAGATGGCAAATGATAAAGACACTGGATGCTGATCTCTAGGAACTGTCCACACCCGAGCTTCCCCTGAATTCTTTGTTTTGACTGAAAGAGTTGATGGGATCAAGGCTGTGTAACCTTCCAGCCCAGACCAAGAGATCTGAAGCTTCCACCTCTGTGTCTGGAGTGCTCCTCCTTGACGCCAAGCCTCGAGGAAGTCCCAGGAAGCCATGCAGAGCCTTGGACCTTTCTGCTGTCCTATTGTCCAGCCAACACCTCAGGAGAAAGAACCTCCTGTGGGAACTGAAGTAGATTTATGTTATTGTAAGTTCAAGGCTACACAGCAATTGGTGGCCAAACTCCAGCAGTTCTACTCAAAGTTTGTATTCAAAACAAGTTCTCTCTCAGGGGCACAGTGAGGCAGGTTCTTACCAAAGTGTTCTCTGTGGTGACAAAAACTCAAAAGTCCACTAACAAGAATATGGTTAAATAAACTGTGCAAAATTCACACTATGCAATACTAGGTAGTTCATAATACTAACCAGTCAGGCCCTGGGCTGTGGCTCAGTAGTTGAGGGTGTGTCTTTCGTGGCCAAAGGTTAAACTACCTGAACCAGAATAATAGTAGTCACGGCTAAAGACATCACTCAGAATAAATCTCAACAAAATAGAATGGAGGGCAGCATGATGGTATTAACCATACAAAAATACAAGGATGCCACACACACCCCCCCACACACATATTCACAGCCTTTAGGAGGTGGTCAGGGGCTCAAAGCAGAGTCTATATAAGCAGACCCGTCATGCTTTCTTTCTTTTTCTTTTTTTGTTTTTTTTTTGTTTTTTTGTTTTTTGTTTTTTGTTTTTCGAGACAGGGTTTCTCTGTGTAGCCCTGGTTGTCCTGGAACTCATTCTGTGGACCAGGCTGGCCTCGAACTCAGAAATCCGCCTGCCTCTGCCTCCCAAGTGCTGGGACTAAAGGTGTGCGCCACCACCGCCCAGCAAATGTGTAGCCCAGGCTGGCCTCGAGCTCGTGATCCTCCTGCCTCTGCCTCCTTCAGCAAATCCTACCGACGTGCGTCACCACAACCGGCCATGCTTTCTACTATGTGGGAACATAGTGAGATGTCACCCTCTATGAGCCAGAAAATTCACCCTCCTTAGACCTAGAATTTGCAGGCACTTTGATATTGGATTCCTCCACCTTCAGGGCTGTGAATATATTTTCTGTTGTCTCTAAGTTACATAGCCTGGAGTAGTTTGTTATAGCAGCCTTATCTGACTAAGAAAGCTTATAATGTTTAGACGATGCTTGAAGATCTGGTGTCTGGAAGACTAAGGGAAACATTGAAGCAGGGCAGGCAAGTTCCACAGAGCAGGAGGTGTGGAGTCCATACCCCTGCCCCAGTCCATTCCTGCCATCCCTGGCCCCCCAAGTCTAAGAGTGACAGTCCAAGCTACCAAGGCTGGATCTCCCAGGTCCTTCAGGCCAGGACTTCTAACATCTCTCCATTCCCTGTTTTTGCCTGAGTAATTTTTATATGACCCTAAGTATATAGGTATACAAAGTAGGTGTACAAATCAAACATTTACTGATATCAAATCATTGTTTTAAAACAATTCTTTGGTATATATGTAACTTAACTATTTATTAAAGATTAAAAACAAATGTATATGCTAATATGTCCTTGCTTATTTTACAAAAAGAATGAACTATTGACCAAACATCAATGCCCCAGGACACAGGGCATCTTCACTGTTTATGGAGTTGGCCAATATTTTGATTTTATCATTGTCAATGTGAAGAATTGCCTTCCATAGAAATACATAGTAGGGCTGGAGAGATGGCTCAGCGGTTAAGAGCACTGTCTGCTCTTCCAGAGGTCCTGAGTTCAATTCCCAGCAACCACATGGTTGCTCATAACGATCTGTAATAAAATCTGATGCCCCCTTCTGGTGTGTCTGAAGAAAGCAATAGTGTACTCACATAAAATAAATGGATAAGTCCCTTAAAAAAAATACATAGTACAAGATGGCAGACGTATGTTTAGTTTCATTTGAGAAATTGTTGGAAATTCTGTCCTAGCCTCAATCTAAAATTCTTTAAATATTGCTTCTGAAGCTCAAGGCAGCAACTCAAACAGCAAGTTTTAAAACCAAACATTGGAACACAATCCAACCCAAAGACACACTAATTTGATAGATACTGAGGAATGAAGGTAGAAAAACAGGGAAATACTTTGTTTTCCATAATTAACCATTGCATTCCCATAAGAGAAGATGACTTTATATGTACCATTAAAACACGATGGTCCATGACATACCATGGTCTCTAACCTTAGCTGAGGTGTTCCAGGCAACATTCAGAAGCAATCAGTGAGTGGCTTCAAGGATCTGTGGTACACAGAACGTGAGTGTTGGGAGTTTAGAATCAAGGCTATGGAGAAGTGCTACAAAGTCACACAGGCAAGCACCCCCAGAAGCATCTCTGATTCATTAGTGTTTGATTTTGAATGAATATTTCGGTCTATGCACATCCAGAAACCATTATTGTTGCCAAGTTGTTTTTTCTTTTTAAACTTCCCACATCTAATATAAGAATCCGGGCTCCCAGGCCGGTGAGATAGCTCAGTGGGTAAAGGTGCCTGCTGCCTGACCATGAAGCCGAATAACCCGTGTTCGATCCCAGAACCTCGTAAGTGGAAGAAAAGAAACGAACTCTGTGAAGTTATCTCCAGATTTCCACCCTCCCCTATACATGCTCACACACACACACACAAACACACAATAAAAAGTTTTAATTAATTAAGTAAGCTGAGCTCTAGGGGAGGGTCAGCTCGGTATGAACTCTGATCATCCCTGCTATTTGATTTTTAGGAAGGATCTCTTTCTGTGGCCCAGACACGCCTCAAATGTAAGACTTCTCTGTCTCCGTGTCTGCAGTGCTAGATCGCCAGGCGTGTGCTACCAGGCCTACCTGCGGAAGATTCTGATCAGTTCTTTGTTCATTCTGAAGGGGCTGATCATGCAGAGGTGTTACCAGTGGCTAGGGGCTGTGCAGAGTTTCCCAGTTGGTGGCTTAAGAACAAAAGAAAGGGATACAGATTTGCAGTGCCACAGAATAGTTGATATGTTGTCAGGAGTGACAGAAGCCACAGGAGTTAGAGAGTACACAGGGCTTTTTGATGGCTTCCTTTGGAAGCTTGCTAAGGATGCGTGTTGAGTAGTTTTCTGTTTTGATGGGCAGACCTTTATTACATAATTTCCTTCCACAGGTCCTGTTCCTTTCTCGTAAGGCATCTGACTTTAGTCATCTCTCACTCAATTATGCAAAGGTGTCACTTAGAGGATGCCATTTGTCTTATGGTGCCTTCACTCAAAACCAGTCTAGGCCAGATCTGGTCCTCCTACCCTTATACAGACCATAACTGGAGTACTGACTCGATATAACCTATGTTGATGTCTGTTAAGGAGAAAGGGATCTTATTCCATTGTTCAGAGAGTAGTGTGCATGCAGCTTGGTGCAGGTGGAGATCTTAACTCCTTAACTGGTTCCCAGACACTCTGTTCAGAGAGGTAAACTGTGTATATAGGCAACACTGGTAAGGGTCTCAGGCTGTCAAGTATATTATTAGAAGAGGGATGTTTGTACAGTCCACGCCAAGTAGAGTCCCAGTTTGCTCAACCATCCCCTATGCTTGCCAGAGACCTGCAGTCCCAAGAGAGCCTACAGCAAAGCTGTCCAGCTGCTGCTTTAAGAAACAGAAAACATCCAAAGACACCTCTCCTTTCTCTCCCACTTTCTCCTCCCTCTGTTTCTACAGCAGCCACATCCAAGCCCTGCCACTCAGACCATCTCATCCTTCAGTTTGTTTGGAAGCTGGTGCTGTACTCACCCAGGAGCCCAGTGAACATCACCTCTGCCTACCACACCAGGCCTGGAAGAGGCAGCTTTGAAAGCCAGGGAAGAATACAGGCTCTGGAGTGGTTGTCTCATAGCTGAAAGAAATTAAGAACAGACCCTGGAGTGGTCTTTCATGCCTCCGCACCCCTGCCACCACAGTCACCTAAACAGAAAGCCTCACTCTGCCCTTTTGTAGGAGAAATTCACGATTTGGGTTAGGTTCCAGGACCCCAACTTCCCTAGGCCTCCGAGTCTGTACTGCAGAACGGGGGTGGGGAGCACGGGGACCTTTGACTAGCGTCTTCTGGGACTAAACCATTGGCATTTCAAGCAGTTTATCCTGTTGTGAAGAGTCACCCTACACGTTATGAGGTACTTAACATCCCTGGCTCCAGGCCAGTCAATGTCAGCTGTGCCCTTGGTTCCTGGGACAAGAATCTGTAAGCAGATTGCCCAAGAGAGCTATCTCCCAGTGGTGACAGCTAAACTTCCTGTGGGCGATGACTATGTCCTTGAGCTTACAAAGGCTTTTTAATGAGTTTACTCCTTCCTTAAATTGTGTGTGTGTGTGTGTGTGTGCGTGCGCGTGCGCAAGTGAGTGACAGTACCCACGAAGGCCTGAGGCTTAAGATCCCATGCACATGCAGCTGGAGTTGTAGGTGATTGTAAGCTGCCTAATACGGGTGCTAGTATCAAACTCAGGCCCTCTGAAAGAGCAGTACAGGCTCCTAACTGCTGAGCTGTCTCTCTGGTTCCTGGACTTTTGTATTTGATGACCATAGTACACATACTTCCTGCCACCCCCAGACAGCCTGTGATGATGTCCTCACCAGGCTGCAGGCAGGGTGCCATTAGCTTGCAAGTTTCAGAGATCCAGACAGTCGAAGTTGGCTGTGGTGGGGTGAGGTGTAATGAAGGGGGGGTGGCCATATCCAGGGTGACACCACAAAGCTTCGGGGCAGAGTGACATGACTCTTTCAGTCAGACTGGCCTGACTCCAGGCCAGTCTGCCCTCTTCTGTCACCCAGCCAGCTGGCACAATCCTGCCAGCTCTGTCCGGAGAGGACTGTGGACATGTCTACATATATTTACTTCATGACCCATGGCCTCTCCAGAGTTCTGGAGGTTCTGGAAATGCTGCTAATACAGACACTGGCCCCTTGGGCGAAAGTGTTACCCTCTCAGCCCTTTTTCTCATCTTCACTTAGACGTGATGCTCATGTTGAAAGCAAGGTGTAGTTCGTGATCGCACAGCAGGCAGTATGCTGGGACTTGGCTTCCTGCCTGTCTTCATCTCACCCTTGGTCAGAATTCTAGCGTGAGACAGAGCAGGAACTGAGCAGGCCCTCCAGTCCATTCCTGCTGGTCCCTCTATGGGGATAGCTCACTGGCTTCCAGTGTCCTCCAAACAATATGGAATTGTACAGTTTTTATCCAATTACCCTATTTTTTTTTTCAATGAGAAGCCTTTTCTCTTTGTTATGTAAAATCCACCAAGTTGCTAAGATTGACACTTTTCTCTATTTTCTGTTTCCTCCTCCTAAGGATGGGAGGGTCGCCGGGCAGTGGTGGCGCACGCCTTTAATCCCAGCACTTGGGAGGCAGAGGCAGGTGGATTTCTGAGTTCGAGAGTTCGAGGCTAGCCTGGTCTACAGAGTGAGTTCCAGGACAGCCAGGGCTACACAGAGAAACCCTGTCTCGAAAAGACAAAAAAAAAAAAAAAAAGGATGGGAGGGTCTCTTCCACCCTTTCCCCTTACCCAGCAAGCTTTCTTTCTGAGAAGGATTGATTACTGAGGTGCGGGAGGGCAGCCAGGAACAAATATCACCATTAAAGAGGCTCCTCCAGTTGTACAACCAGGAAGAGATTTTTCTCCCCACTGTCCCCACACAAGTTTACTTCCCTGGGAACATATTAGTCAAGCCAACTGGGTAACACATCTTTAAGAACAGTAGAGACCCCACTTACTGATCGGGTGGTCCAGTAGTGAGCACCCTTGGGCCTGTCTGAGCCATCCCTTGCAGATCAGGCAATGGGTGCACTCTCAATAAAAGCCATTCCCTCCAAATGAGACCAAAACCCACAGCTGCCTCTGACTTTTCACCCTTTCAAGGGCTCGCTGCCAAAGCCAAGCCAGCTTTGATTGATGTGGCTTAATCCTATTGTGTTGTTCTCATAAAATTCACTAATCCGCAGGACACTAAAGCTCAAAGCCTGTGCATGGCCTCTTCCTCCAGGAAGTTGCTCAGCTGCAGGAGGACACTCTGCCCTTGAGAGTTTATGGGCTTTTTTGCTCTGTGTTACGGATTTGGTCCCCAAAATTTGAGTGGCGATTAATTGGCTACTGTTACAGCTCTGTCCTCAGTAGACGTTACGTTTACCTGGGCCCACTCTTATCTATGCTGTCCCTCTACAGCTGTGGATTTTAACAGTCGGACTCCTTCTTTTAGTCTCACAGTGTCTGTCACAAAGTGAATGATCAAATGAGTCAGGCTTTGTCACCTTTCACGTTAACCTGACCACCGGCTCCCAGCTGAGCCAGGATGGAAGCATCTTTGAGGGACAAAGCTTCAGGGTCACTTCCACAACTTAAACTACTATTGGTTCACACCCAGCGGCCACATGAGACTTAGTGCATGAGTCATCAGTGTTGAACTTGATCTCAGAATATATCCAGAAAAAATACTCACAAAATTTATACAAACATACTCTCGAAATACTGCTTTTGTGGGTGTGGTACTGGAGATGCTACGCAGGCCTTGTGCACACTAGGTAAGTATTCTCCTACTGAACTATGACACACCCCACCCCCACCAGGTAGCCAGGCCAGCTAAGACTTACCGATTAAAGGCGGGCCATTCTACGGAGCTCAGTGCTGGACACATGACCACTAGCTTGGCATTCTCGGGGTCCTCGTGCCTGTTAGCACATTTCTCACCCCAAGCAGGGGAGCCTCACTCTTACCCAAGTCCTTTGGGGCTCTGGGCATGTGATTTCCTTACCTTAGATCTGCTGTCTCTTCCAAGCAGCCATCTCTGGGGTCCTCATATTCATGGAGGGAGCAATGAAAGGTCCTTCTTGGCAGATGACTCAGAGGCCAGAGGAACCAAGTGCTTCTGCCTCTCCCCCACGCCTCTTACATTCAAGCACTCGCTATGGGATCAAGTAAAGATCTAGCTGGACATTGGAACATGGCAATTACTACTCTAGCAGATACTTACAGTCTCCTGAAACCCTTCACATATAACCTTCCTGAAACTCTTCTTATAGCAACAAGAGTCACAGGCATGAAAATACATGCAGGAAAATATCATGCATATATAATAAAACTGTATTTAAGATCACAATCTGAACTAGGTATCTTCAATCCTCGTGACTCAGAGATTCTGTGGTTTTGAATTGGCCTACTTGATAATATCTACTCATAATACTCAAATGGACACTTTCGCTAGTGGGCTCAGTGGGAAACTCTCATAGCATTCCACACCTGCTGACTGCATAGCCGATCCGGCTCCCCAGTTTCCTGTCACTCCAGGAGCAAACCAACATCCTTCGAATGGAGTCATATTGTGGTTTAACTTATCCAGAGCCATGTATAATATATAGTGCATAAATACATGTAAATAAATACATGTATGTAGTACACATGCATCTGGTATGTGTGTATTGTGACATATACATATTGTCAATTGGACAGGATCTAGAATTACATGGGAGACAAACCTGTCTGTGGGTAAGTTTCTAGATTAGGTTAGCTGAAGTGTGGAGACTCTCCCTAAATGTGGGTAGCTCCAACTCATGAGCTGGGGTCCCAGACTAAATAAAAAGGGGAGTTACCTTAGGTAGGGTTTCTCTTGCTGTGATAGAACACCAAAATCAACCCGGGGAGGAAAGGGTTTACTTCAGCTTACAGTTCCATGCATCGTCCATCACTGTTAGGGCAGGGACTCAAGCAGGTAGGAACCTAGAGGCAGAGCCATGGGGAAAGACTGCTTACCGGCTTGCTGTTTGTCAGCCTGCTTTCTTATAACACCACCAGCCCAGGGGCGGCAACCTCCACGATGGAGTGGGCCCTCCAACGTCAATCATTGACCAAGAAAATTCCCTACAGGCTGCTCTCACAGAGGCATGTTTCTTAATTGAGGTTCCCTCTTCTCAGATAACTCTAGCTTGTACTAATTTGACATAAAAACTAGCCACTGGTGAGTAAAGGGCTTGCATGTAAGCATGGGGGCCTAGGTTTGAGTCTCCATGATCCACCTAAAGCTAGAGACAGTAGTGTGGGTCCAGCATTCTTGTGGCAAGGTGGGAGATGGAGATGGGATAATCCTCAGAAGCTGGTGGTTCAGCCAGTCTTCCAAAACACAGTGACAAATGACAAGTGGAAATTTAGTCGTCTGATGTGCATGCAAGCATGTGTGCACAAAGATTGTAAAAAAGGAGAAATTCAGCTGGGTATCCCTCCCGACTTCATCTTCCTCTGCTCCCTGACTCCAGACTCAATTGAACTAGTTCAAACTCCACCGCCATGATTTCCCTGCCAGGAAGAACTGCAGCCTCCAACTGGGAGAGCCTAAAACAAACCCTTCCTGCCTTAAGTTGCTGTTGTCAGGAACTTTGTCTCAGAAACAAGAAAAATAAGAAATGCGGCCGGGCTGTGGTGGCACACGCCTTTAATCCCAGCACTTGGGAGGCAGAGGCAGGCAGATTTCTGAGTTCAAGGACAGCCTGGTCTACAGAGTGAGTTCCAGGACAGCCTGGGCTACACAGAGAAACCCCGTCTCGAGAAAAAAAAAAAAAGAGAGAGAGAAAAAAAAAAAGAAATGCAAAGTGCATAAGTGAGTGGTGTCAGAGGAGACTTCCCAGAAGAGGACCCCAAGAATGGGCTGGACTTGAAGGGTGACTAAGCATTTGCCATGAGAACAGAAGAGGAAGTAAATTCCAGGCAGGCAGATAGCTCATGGGTTAGCACTGAAGAATAGGGCACATTGGGGGCATTCTGAGCTACTCAGGGAGCCTGGGGTTTACAGGGTGTGGGGAGGAGATGGAGACTGGGCTTCAAGAGTAGGCTGCAGCTGCTGGGGTGAGGAAAGGGCCAAGCCCTTCCCCCCAATTCTTTCCAGTGGTCCATGAGACCTCGATCCACACACTCCTCCACATCTGGTACAACCTACTTTCAACTGAAGGATCTAACTTCCCTCAGTCAGATCCGTGTGGTCCATACCACATCAAGAAACTAACCTGCTGCCAGGTGAAGAAAACCAGTGCAGTTTCTTCTAATGACTTAGGACAGCACCTCACAAGGATATTAGCTGGGGTTTCCCAGACACTCTGAATGGGAATACAACCACGAAGAAGCCTGACCATCTTGGTCTGCCCAGGCTCCCGAGGCGAAAGACCTCAGACCAGGACACTTCAATGCAGGGTGTTTCTCAGAACCCGAAGACTAGCTCAGGGTAACTGACAGATGGCTGTCTGGCTGGGTGCTCACACACCCTAAAGAATGTTTTCTATTCGAGGAAGACTATAGTCCTATGAAATCAGCTCCTCCCTCTGTAAGCTTAGGCACTTCCCTAAAGAGCTCACTTGGGCTATACTCATGTATGAACTGGGGGTAGAGAGATGCCACACAATTCACCTCATAACACAGACCTCTGAGGAGCATCCCTGAGTGGAAAGGAGCCCCAGGCTGCTCTTACTTGGCAGTGGGGTTGTGGTGAGCCTTGTGGTCAGATTCCCAGATTTCTCCTTGCTCTATGACTCTCTGAGGCTTTTTCCTGGGGAACAGCAGAGGAGAAGGCTTTTCAGCTTATAGAGTCCCCAAGGAAAGGTCAGGTCACAAGGAACTGTTGTTTTCCTGCTAGCTTCTCCATGAATGTGCTTGGTGCAGAGACTGTCTGCTGCCATGGAGACAGCTTGTTGTGATGATAGGCCTGGGAGACCCCCTGCTGGCTCTGCAGCTACCTGGGAGAAGCTGGGTGCTGGAGGGCAGGGGAATCGAAGGATTTGAATGAGAGACAGGTCCAGGACCAACAAATTTTCAGCCGCATCAGATAAGGCAGATAAGGGGAAGCAAAGGGTCCCACCAGTCACTGACCTCAGGTGGTTCCAGTGCTTTCTCTTCTGACTTGTGTTCCCTGTCACCTGGCCACAAGTTGAAGATCTTTCTATCAGAGTTAATTCCTGTAGGCTGAAAGTTTAGCAAAAATCAATCTGGGGCTGGGAAGATAGCTCAGCTGGGAAGAGGCTTGCCATGTAACCACGGGGACCTGACTTTGCTCCCCTAGAATACATGGGGGTGGGGAAGCAAACCAGCTTTAGTGGCATGCACCTGTAATCCCAATGCTTGCAGGCAGAGACAGATCAATTTCTGGGATTATCTGACTAGCAGCCTAGTCTAATTGGTGTGCCCCAAGTCTCAGTGGGAGATCTTGTCTCAAAAAACAAGGCGTGTGGTTCCTGGGGAACAATACTTAAGGTTGACCTCTGGCCTGTACACACACACACACAAAGTACACCTATATGCACACACACACGTACATGCTTTACAAATTACTTTAAAGGAAAAAACCAACCTAGAAGCTCCAAATCTTCAGATATAAGTGCAGCTCTCACCTCTATCAAAGAAGCTTCTTTTCTCAGTAGACAGAGATTGTGACAAAGTCACAATTGGCTCATATTCAGAGAATAGCTGTGAGGTGCCCAACCCTAGCCAATGAATGCATCTATAGCATAACCTTTATCCATAAGGTTTGGAACCATTACAGAAGAAGGGAAAGTTCTCAGAGCCAGATGACCAAGAAGGCTGCTGAAGCTTGGGTCTTTCAGTATGACAGGTGAGCTATAGCTGTGAAATCTGAACAGTGTGACTGCTTAAATAAGACCCAAACACAGCTGATCTGTCAACATGGACAGGGAAAATGTACAGCACCCCCCACTTAGATGAAGAGCTATGGGCAATTAAAATCCACTGGGGGAGGGAGAATTAGTCTTCCCAAGACATGAGTCCCCTAAACGCTTATCCAATCCCAAGTGTTTGGTGCTAAACATAAATACATATAAGTAACAATATAAACAGACTCAGGAAGATACATTTATATATGTATTCATATACATATAACAATAATAATTAAAGAATAATTAGAATAAAGGCTATGAATTTAAAAGAGTTGAGAGTTTGGGAGGGCTTGGGGGGATGAGAGGAAGGGAGGAAATGATGTAATTATATTCTAATAAGTTTACTAAAAGATTAAGGAAGTACTATCAAACTATTAAATAATATTACAAATATTTAACTATGTTTTTTATTTAGTTCATATTTTATTAGTTGTTAATATAGAATATATTGCAAACAAAAATACCCCAAGGTTTCAGCTGACATTTAATGATCAAACTCACGCACATGATCCTATCTGGAAGCCCCATGTGATGGCTCACATGTGTAATCCCAGCACTCAGGAGTTAGAGGCAGAACATGCAAAACTGAGTGCAGAAGACTCCACTGAACAGCTCTCCTTTTTGAGGATGAGGGATCAGGGCAGAATAGCAGTCCAGGGAGCCTTTGAAAGCCAGCCTTCTAGTGTCCTTCAGATGAAGATGTAGAACTCTCAGCTCCTCCTGTACCATGCCTGCCTGGACGCTGCCATGCTCCCACCTTGATGATAATGAACTGAATCTCTAACCTGTAAGCCAGACCCAGTTAAATGTTCTCCTTTATAAGAGTTGCCTTGGTCATAGTGTCTCTTCACAGCAACACAAACCCTAAGACAGCCACTAAGATGACAGTTTTAGGGACTCCTGAGCCGTGAGGACGGATCCTGTACATCCCCTGACTGGCCTGAGTCCCTAGATGGGAAGTACATTGGGGTCAGGCTGCCTGTGACTCCAAATCTCTGGGATCCAGGGCACTCGGTGGGTTAGTAACCCCAAGTATAAGACCCAGTCTTGCTTAACACTGTCCCAGCTAGAGCTTCTTTGGAGTGTCAGTCTGCAACTCCCTCTCTGGGAGCTACTCATTTAGTGACCCCTGGGTCATCATGTTTGTAACCAGCTCCGTATCCATGTATATGATTAGCTGGCAGCTAGTCACCTGGCCAAAGAGGAACCAATCTATCGCCTGTCTGCACTAGTTATTTTTATGTCAATTTGACACAGGCCAGAGTCATTTGAGAGATGACTTGAAAAATACCTCTTTAACCACAGACAAGGCTGTGGGTCATTTTTTAATTAGTTATTGATGGAAGAGGGCCCAGCCCGTTGTAGGTGAGGCCACTACCGGGCTGGTGGGCCTGGGTTCTGGTAGAAAGTAGTCTGAGCAAGCCACGGGGAACAAGCCAGGAAGCTCTGCATCAGCTCCTGCATCCAGGTTCCTGCCCTGCTTGAGTTCCTGTCCTGACTTCCTTCAGTGATGGAGTATTGATGTGGAAGTGTGAGCCAAATAAACCCTTTCCTCCCCAGGTTGCTGTTGGTCATAGTGTTTCATCATGGCAACAGTGATCCTAGCTAAGACACTGTCCAAGGGCCAATCAATTTTGATCTTTCAAACAACTGAATTTAGAGATCTAGTAAAGGTTAGGTACTAACTCTGCATGGGGTGAGAGTTGTCCAAAATAAGGTGATCAGGGATGATAAAGAAGCAGAACTCAGCATCCCACGGATGGCTCACAGGAGCTTTGGAGATCTGTGAGACACTATCAGAAACCGGTTCATAACAGGAGTCTGAGAAGGAACAGAAAGAAGGAAGGCACACAGAAGATATCTCAGAACATGGTGGCAACCTATGTAGCCTACACATATGTAACAGATATGCAGTTTGGTCTTCATGTGAGTCCTGGACACCTGGAGCCAGGGCTATCCCAAAAGCTGTTGCCTGTACTCAGGATATGTTCTTCTAGCTGGGCTGCCTTGTCTGGCCTCTGTGGGAGAGGAAGTGTTTAGCCTCACAATGACTTGATGTGTGTGTGTGTGTTGGGGGGGCCTCATCTGCTCAGAGAAGGGGATGGGGGAGAGGAGAAAGGATTTGGGGGGGTGTCACTGAGAGAGGGCTGTGAGCAGGATGTAAAGTAAATGATTAAAAAAATTAAAAGTAAAAATTAACAAACAAAAAACAAAGAACACAGTGGTTGAGTTTTTCCAGTATTTGGTGAAAGATAAATTTACATACTCAAGAATCTCAGCTGGTCAGTGGTGGCGCACACCTTTAGTCTCAGCATTTGGGAGGCAGAGGCAGGCAGACTTCTGAGTTCAAGGCCAGCCTGGTCTACAGAGTGAGTTCCAGGACAGCCAGGGCTACACAGAGAAACCCTGTGTCGAAAAACCAAAAGAAAGAAAGAAAGAAAGAAAGAAAGAAAGAAAGAAAGAAAGAAAGAAAGAAAGAAAGAAAGAAAGAAAGAAAGAAAGAAGAGAAAAGAAAACCAAGGGATCCTAAACAGGGTATGTGTAAATTACAAACCTAAGCATATAACCAGGCTACCAAAAACCGAACAAAGTCAAAATTGTGAAAACAGCTAGCAACAATGTAGCATACTTCATACAAGGAAACAATTAGATAAATATCTACTACAACTCATCAGAAAGACAGGCGTTTCTTTAAAGCACGGGAGAAAACAAGAAAAAGACAACTGTTAATTCAAAATGAAATATCCACAAAAATCTTTTTTTTTTTTTTTGTTTTGTGAATGAAAGGGAAATATTCATTCAGAAAACTGGAGACTATGGGAATCCAGTGCAAAGGGGTCTACGTAAAGAAGAGTCTTGGGGTGGGGGATGATATAGAGTGCAAACATTACAGGAAAGTACAGAGGGCCCAGAAATAGCAAACGTACAGCAGGAGTCTAACAGCTTCCAGTAGCTCCAGTGGCCCCATGGCTGCTGAACACAGGATTCTCAGGCCTCAGATTCCTATCCAGCGCTTACAGGGCTTCTGGCACCAAGCACAGGGGTGAGGCAGTAGGAAGGAACCCAAGTCAAGGGCCATCTTCTCATCTGGCCTTGAAGTCAGTACCCTTGTCTGAGTGGACTGGAGTGCTGCTAACTTCCAGACAGGTAGGACTGTGCGGTAATCACAGGGAGAGGCCAATGGTCCAACGACATCCCCACACCGGCTGTCTAGGCTTGCCAAGCCTTTCGGAGAAGACTCAGGCAAAACAGGTTAGATAGAATTCTTGAGTGAGGGCTTAGGGTGCTCTTCCTCTGGCAGCCAGAGCCTGCCTAGCAGACTGGTGTATTCGGTTCACACGGTGTTCCAAGATGCAGGCTTTGGGCCCAGAGAAGGGCACACGTGACAGACTTGGGTGTTTCTTTGGGACAACTTGGCCCTTGGCTGAAGGGCAAAGGCCAGAGAACACAGCCCCTATTAGCTTACCAGTTGTTCCCCAGCTTGGTTCTGCAGCCACATTACCCAGACTCCTTTGCCAGCTGACTTTCTGACACTACCCACAGAAAGCCCTGGCAGGAGATGTACCTGCAGGAGAGGGCAAAGGTACCTTCTCTTTTTGTTGTTGCTTGTCCTCTTCCTGTCAGCACAGCCCAGAAGTGAAACTTGTCCTTGTGTCCAGCTTCTGTCAGCCTTTCTGCACAGCCAGGTGGCACAGCTCCTCTACACGAGGAGCAGCAGCCCTGGGGACCAGTCTTGGCTCCTAGGTCCCTGTCACCCTAGCCTGCATCAGGTTTCCTCAGCCCCAGCGCTGCGAGTTATTTCTAATAATTTTCAAGGGGCTTCTCTGAGAATTCTGTTTGTTTTTTTCTGTGCTCTATAACCAAACCCTTATTTTAACTTTCCTCGGTTGAAATCCTGGTGTGGTTTCTGTTGCCCTGACCTGCCCCAGCTGAGCTAGAGCCAGAGGGTCCTCCGGGGAGCCTACAGGGATTACCAGAAGCAGAGTTGGATGAGAGGGAAGGGAAGCGGCCTACCTACCACGCCCTGGTTGAGTTTGGGCCAGTCTCCTCATTTTCTTGGGTCTCAATCTGAATTGACAACCCAAACTTGATTCATCAGTCTCTGTGGTCACAAAAGGGGGATTAGGAGTATTGAACTACCTTGGGTAACAGAATAAAATTATTCTGGGAATTTCCAGGAAAATAATTTTGGAAGGTGAGAAAGCAGAGACCAAGCTCTGTGGCATGTGGGCTCCCCTCTGCCGCCCAGCAGTGTATCTCCATCGCAATCAGAGGGCCCTTGCTCTGGCCTCAGCTTCATCCGCTCAGGGTGGCAGACAAGATGACTTGGAAACCTTTGGTCTCTTATCCTTACAGCTTTGCCCAGAGAAGAAAAGGCTTCTCGTGGCTAATTCAGCTCTTATCTTTTCCAGAGAGGGCTCTGACTGTCCGGTCGCACATGTCACTGTGCCTGGTGATCTGAGGAATGACAGCTGTTAGTCAGTTAGAAACCATCTGGGTTTTAGAAACCTGTATTATTTCCAGAGTGAAAACCCCCTTTCCACAGACTGGCAAGCAGAGGCACAGGAAAAAGGGCTGGGCCACCATCCTGTGACTTTTGTCCAGTGAGCAAAGCTGGACATTATATCAGTGCAACCTGGACTATAAGACCTTTGCTGGCCTAGGCGCCAGAGACGGTGATGCAGTCACAGCCATCCATTCAGCTATTGCCCAAACCAACACATTCAGAGAACTTCCCTTAGCCTAGGTGCTACAATTAGAGGCATGGCTAGCATCTATCTGATGGGTTCTGGGTTATGACTGTCACAGCATCTGCATGTCTGATCCCCTGGGGAGAAAGCCTCTGACTGAGTAGGCTCTGGTTAAATGACATTCCATGACTCTTTCCCCTCCAGCCTCAGATGCCTGCAGGCTTTGCTGTCTTTGGGAGGAAATGTGGGGGGAAAGGTAGAGCCGACAAATGACCAAGGGCCAAAAAGGGTCCTCCAAGAAAAGGTGAAGACAAGATGTCCCGTTGAGTGCTGGCAACTGCCCAAGCCCACAGTTGTACTACACTGCTTCCTGAGTATAGCCCTATTGACTAGCAGTATAAAATGCTTCCTTACCTAAAATACCTGTTTCTAATCTTATCAAAACTCTAGTCCTGGGGAAGCGCCTACACATCCTTCAAAACCCATGCCAGTCATTTCCTCTGTGTAGCCTTCCTGCTTCTCAGAGGTAGAACCTCCTGGCTTCACAGACCAGGGTTGATTGTATACTTTGCCTTGTACACTGACACACCTAAAATTCTTCCAGAACAGCTGTAACTGCTAAGAACCACCTCAGGGGTGATTTCAAAATGTTCAAAGTCCAGGTCTCACTTCATCTAACTCATAGAGTCTGGGGTGTGATCAGGTGTCAAAAATGGAAGTAGGTGCCCCTCAGTGTGTGTGCTGTTCAGCAGGGCGTGGAGGCAGCTAGGAAATGCCCGGTGGAAGCCAACTTTCTCCCGTACACTAGGGCCTGACCCTGGAGTGCTAAGGGAACGAGGGACAGAAGGAATGGAGGAGGGGCAAGGGCACTGTCTGGACAGCAGGGCAGGAAGCAAGGTCTCAGGGCTGATGTTCCTGGGCTGTTTAGCTGTAGTCCTTATTGGCAAGGCCCCCAGTTCTGGGGTTGCAGTTTAAGTCCGGATTCTGCCACACACTAGCCATGTGCACCTCCACAAATCACTCGGGCTTTCTGTTTCCTCTGGCTAATGGGGAAGGCCTCTCTCCGAGACGCTGAAAAAGGCCTCTTTCAAGCATCCAGGCGCATGAGAACCAGCTGGAGCCCTGTGAGACATAACTGATGATTCGTGTGTCTGGGCAGGAGCCCGAGTTCTGTGGTTCAAATGCCCTTCCCCAGGTAGCAGTGCTGCAGGGACCAGTTTTGAGCTGAGAGTGTGGAAATCAAGAAGCCCTTTTTAGAGACTGAACTGAGCAGATCCTCTGCAACGGCGGGACTGCGCCCCTTCTACAGAGCATGCGTGTGCTGGGCGCCGAGGCCAGGGGCTCTGAGGCCTGTCTCTTTAAAGAAGACCCTATTTTTTCAGTCTGAAGCAACAACAGCTGATAGTGCAGTGTGTAAACCCAGCTTAGATGAAGTTACTACACACCCAGTAATTTAAGACACTGTTGGTGCATTCCCTTATAGGAGTCAGTACCAGAACTTCTGAAATGACTCTTACCGTATCATGTGGCTAAAGGGCAGGTTCCTGCTGGTGTCAGCAGAGAAGTATTCTTGGCTCTTCTACCTCCTCAAGGCTGCTGTCACCCCTTGGCTTGGTGGCAGATTACTTCTATCTCTGCTTATATTGTCAGATTGCCTCCTCCGCTGACTTCCTGTCTCCTCATGATCCAGAGAACACCTGGATAACCCAGATGCTTGCCCTATGTCAAGATATTTAGTGTTTTTGCCTCCTAAAAGTCTGCTCTAGCATGGGTGGCCACAGACTCACAGGTTCAGGGGACTAGAAGACTTATATCTCTGGGGACCATTATTTTGACAACTGTCCAACCCTTTCAGACCTCGAGTCAGATCCTGAAAGTCTGAGGGTGCTTGCCACCTTTGGGGAGTCCATCTTCCATCAGGATCTCAGAGGAAAAGGCCAGGCCTTGCCAAGCTGTCAGTGGTGGCCATGAGGGTGGCTAGCCATCCTCGACACGGGCCCTCCCACTTCTCACAACTGCCCAAGTGCCGGGGATTGGATGAGCAGCCCATGGCCTTCCTGCTCTCCTGGAATCCCTGAGCAGCCTCTGCTGGTCATAATGCACGCTGTTCACAAGAGCCAGGCTTAGGGTAGCCTCTTAGGCAGACAGCAAGGGACAGAGAAAGGGACAAGGCAGCAGAGGGGACAGGTGCTGGAAAAGAAAGACACATATCAAAGATAAAATTAAAAACAAGAAAGGGGCTGGGAAGATGAAGCTTTATCTCAAAAGCATGAAAACTGGAGTTTACCATGCAGAATGGACAGGAAAGCCTGAGGAGTCAGAGACAGGAGGATTCCTGGGTCTCACTGGCCAACCAGCCTAGCCTAATTGCTAAGCCCTAGGTCAGCTGGTGGGAGCGGGACAAACAGAACAAGCTCATGGTTTGCCTATCATCTCCTTCAAAAGCGAGGACAAGCCTTAGCTTGCAGACAGGGGACCAGCCACCCTGACTGTTCCGAGGGTGAGGGCTTTCCTGGGAAACCTGGGACAAGCTGTTCACCCAACTCACAGGGCAGCTACACAAAGCCCATCGCTGGACTTGGCGGCTGTCTACACCGCTGCCCCAGGCAACCGGGCAGTCAGCCCAACACCCTCCTCCCACTTCCCCCTCCGCTGCTGGTTGGGTTCCTTGCTGTTACAGAATACTGTCCACATGAAACAGTGTCTGTAGGTGACAGCTGGAGCTGAGTGACTGCAAGGAGAGATGGCTGCTGCGTCATAGTGGTTCAGGGTCTCTGTGACTTAGGAACTCAGATTTTTCTAAAGTAGCTAGCAGGACAGAGTTCAGGCTGAGGTCCAGGCTGGGAGGGAAGAATCAAATCCACAAAGATAAAGCTCTACAGACAGGCCAGTGAGGGGGCTCGATGGGTAAAGCTGCCTGATGCCAAGATGACCCGAGGATGATCCCTAGGACCCATGCGGTGGAAAGAACCAGCTCTCAAAAGATATTCTCTGTCAGAGGTGTGCTGTAGAGTATGTACACAGACAGACAGACAGACAGACAGACACACACACACACAGAGAGATACATACACACACACAAATGCAATAAAAAAAAACCCCTATTGAAAAAGTCTACTGCCCTTCAGAAGCTTGCCACTGGGGAGTGGCTTCCTAGAGTCAAGGATCCTCTTGCTGAGGCCCAGGACTGCCTCCTGGAGGAGGTGCTTGGGCTACAGAGACCCTGCGTTATCTGTCTGCCAGCGATGAGCTCTCTAGCACATCTGACCTGTAATTCCTCAGTCATGACAAGATCCTAATGATAACTATGGACAGAGTCAAGGTGGCCCGACTAGCACCAATGGGAAGACAACCTCTCAATTTGAAGACTAGTGAACAATGAACTCAGGGCTCTACCACCCAGGCTCAGGGCCTTCCCTCCTTGGGTAGACGCTGGCTCTGAAACCCCCTAGGGGATGCACCCATCCAGTTCATACCACTTCTTGTTGGCTGTGTTATAGACAGACGACATTCTGGTCCTAATGTAGAACACTCAAACACCCCAGTAGGCGTTTCATTCTTTTATGTAAGTGATTTCATTTCACTCTCAAACCCTTTCGGGTGTACATCTCTCACTTCCCATTTTACAGATATGGAAACTGAGATCTGAGAAGCTTGAGGAAGTGACTCAGACTCACACTGAGTCAGACCCTCAGCTCTGTACTCCAACTACATTGTTCCTCACTGAAGCAGGCTCTGGGACATTCTGTAGATGAAGGGAAGGGCAGTTCACTCATGCCAAACTACCACAGTCACACAGCACAGATACCTCCTGACTGATGGTCCCCCATCACCAACTGGCAGGATATTTTTTTCTAGAAGCTGGGTTTCCCTCCTACTAGACTCAGCATCTGAGAGAAGAGGTACGGAGTCTCTTGTCTGACTCACCATCACTTGCCTCTTCTCTCAATGTGGATTGATCCCCCTATGCTGCTAATACCCAGTGGTGGCCTCCTTCTGAAAAGAGAAGTGTCTGACATTGAGCAGAGATCGCTATGACCAAATAGGAAGGTGATGGATGTTAGCCAGAGCCAGGGAGAAGTCCCCAGGCACACAGCTGGCTGCCCTGACTAAAATCACACTGCCCAGGTATGGCACTTCTGTACTGTTTCCTAGAGGCCTGGAATCCACCCAGAAGAGGGTACAGAGCTGGGCTCCAGACCTCGCTCCCTAGATGTCCCCCCAAATTTGTTTATTGACTTTTTATAAAGTGGGAGATTTTAAAGCCCCACCCTGACTACAACATTGGTCTCCAAATGAAATGCCACCACTGAATGCAGCTGAGGCTGTGATCAGTCTCACAGGCCATGAGGAGGGAGGGTGGTAGGAGAAGGCAGCGGAAGAGGGAGAACACACAGGGGCTCTGGTGTGCCTAGTCTGGTTACAAAGAAGCATTATGATGATCAGCAAGAGAAGAGGCAGACGGGATGTAGTAGCCTTGCCCATTCCATGGGATTCTCTGCAGTACTTAAGAATGAGGGTGGCTGAGGAGTGGGAGTGCAGGCCTTTTAATTCCAGCATGGGGAGGCAGAGGCAGGCAGTGTCTGGTCTATAGAGCAAGTTCCAGGACAGCCAGGGCTACGCAGAGAAACCCTATCGCCAAAAAAACAAAAACAAAAAACAAACAAACAAACCCACAAACCAAAACAAACAAAAGAACTCTGGAGAGATGGGGCAGTGGTTAAGTGGTTAAGTGATTAGCTGCTCTTGCAGAGGACTTGGGTTCTATTCCCAGCACCTACACGGTGACTCACAACCATATACAACTCTAGATGCAGGGGATCTGAAGCCCTCTTCTGGCCTCCAGAGGCATCAGATGTGTACCTGATGCCCAGACATATATACAGGCAGAACACCCGTACACATAACTTAATAAAAAACAATAATGGGCCAGGTGGTGGTGGCGCACGCCTTTAATCCCAGCACTTGGGAGGCAGAGGCAGGTGGATCTCTGAGTTCGAGGCCAGCCTGGTCTACAGAGTGAGTTCCAGGACAGCCAGGACTACACAGAGAAACCCTGTCTCGAAAAAAAAACCAAAAAAAAAAAAAAAAAGAAAAAAGAAAAAGAAAAAAACCAATAATAATGATCACACAGATGTTGATGGCTCTGCTTAAACAATCATATTACGGGCCAGGGAGATGGCTCAGTGGGTGGTGATGCTTGGCACAAGCCTATGACCAGAGTTCAATACCCCAGTGGAATGTGGATGAGCAGAAAGAGACGCTTCAGGCTTAGACTGAGAAACTTCCCTGGAGGTTCTTGACCAAGAGCAGCCATCTCTTGGCCTTGCCATCTGCATCTGTATACCTGTGAGACTCATACCCACCACCACCAAGAAAAGCAGCCTAGAACAACTTGTTGGAAAGAAGGCTCAGTTGGCAAAAACACTTGCTGAGTAAACCTGGTCACCCAAGTTTGATCCCTGGAACCCACATAATTGTGGAAGGAGAGAACCAACTCCATGAGGTGATTCACTGGAGAATTGGGGCATGACTATTGCTCATACCTATCACACACACACACACACACACACACACACACACACACACACACAAAACTTTAAAAAAAAAACCAGCTTCAAGTCAAAACTTTGGTTTAAATGTCTTGGTCATCCTTTCTGTAGAACAAGGCATACTTTTGTGGAGGAGACCTCAACTAAAGGACCAAAGAATTCATAATTTCTGTAGAAAGTGACCAATTATGTATATACAAAATACCCAAGGAAACAAGGTGTCCTGCCCTCAGAATGCAGCCCTGATAACACCCAGTCTCAGACCTCTCTTCCCCACAATTACAAAAGCATGTCTTGCTACTGTCTTCTCCTCTTTTCTTTTCCATCATGTTTGTGGCTGATTTGCTATGACAACCTCACACCCGGGTGAAACACAACCCTTCAAAGTAGGCAGAGGAGAAGACTTGCCCAAGAGCTGCTGCATGAGCTGTAAGATGTCGGTGAAGGGTGTCCTGATGTCTGGAGAGAAGTGACTGTCAGCACAGTGTCAGCTGCAGCAGAGCCATCCCTCCAGAGCAGGTGAAGGAAAACATTCTTAGGCATGCAGAAGTATGTGGCTCAGAGACTCACTAAGGAAATTCTGTGACGTGACCTCCATCAATAGAAGGAGGATGGTCTGATCAGGTGAGGGGACAGAGCTGGGGCAGCAGATGCGGAGTAGTCGGAAGTAAGCATGGATTGCATAACCAAGCCGGTCACGGAGGGGTAGGCTTGACTCCGTATTGCCTTTGCTCTTGCCTGGCATTGCAAGGTTACGCTTAGATTGCTCAGACCCCAAGCCAGCAGGACCCCAAGCCAGCAGGACCCTATGCTAGTGTCCGTACAATGGGAAGCAGTCTGACCCCCGCCTGACATTCCATTACTTCCTATGTTGTCCCTCCAGGCCCTTTAACACCCTCATCAGGGCCAGATGTCCTGTATGAAGCCCTCTGTTTGATATGCCTAGAATAATATCTGCCTCACTGACTAAGTCAACACAGGGCTGAACACACACACAGGTACACACACACAAGTACATAAAAATAAATACTAAAATGACAGAATACAATGATACATATAAACATTAAAAGGAAGTCAATGTGTAGTATACACATTAGCATATTTATTTTATCTTTTTGAGTCAGGGTCTCACTATGGAGCCCAGGCTGGCTTGGAACTCACTATATAGAACAGGTCAGCCTTAAACTCACAAAGATCGTCCTGTCTCCGCCTCCTGAGACCTGAGATTAAAGGTGTATGCCACCATACCTGGTCATATTCATTTTACTTATATTAGACACAAATACTAAAGCTAAAAAAACAAAAAAAATCTTACAAAAAGATGAGAGTGTCACTTCATAACAGTGAAGGGGTTAATTTACTTATGAACCAATAATTATGAAGAATATGCAAAAAATGAAAGAATTGAAAAGGAAAAATACAAATTGTATTCATAGAAGAATCCTAAGTGGAGCTGGGGATGTAGTTCGGTTGATGCCCAGCATAAATGAAACCCACAGTCTGACCTCTAGCACCAATAAACCGGCACTCTGGGAGGAAGAGGCAGGAAGATCAGAAGTTCAAGGTCATCCTTGGCTACAAAGCAAGTTGGAAGCTAGCCTGGGGCACTCTTTAAAAGTGAATAAAAAAGAAACGTAAGAAGAACAGAATGTAAAGGCTCTAGAGTGGACTAGCGGATCACTGGCAGTTTGGTGTTTAGACCAGGGCTGCGGCGAGGGAGGGCTCAGAAAGTAACGTGTTTGCCTTGCAGGCAAGGGGACCTGGGCTCAATTCCCAAAACCCATGTGTAAGAAACCTTAAATTAGTTCAAAAAAAAAGAAAGAAACCGACATGTTGGGCTGGTGAGACAGGCCAGTGAGTGAGCGTGCTTGGCACTAGCAACCTTAGTTGGCCATCCAGAACCAATATGGTGGAAAAAGAAATTAATTCCCATAAGTTGTCTGTCCTCTGACCTCCGCACATGCCCTGTGACATGTAGATGCTCACTGCAAAGAAAGATAACTTTAAGAACCTTTAAGTGAGGTTGGACAATATTACTAGATGCAAAACATATATATAAAGAATATTCATCTTCTTGTATCCAGCAACCAAAAGTGTAGAAAAGTATTCTTAAAAATTTCATTTCCAAAAAAAAAAAAAAAGTGTCTTGTGGCCTAATTATAAATCTCTATAGAGAGACACTTAAGGACTAAAAAGGAAGCTGGAGAGGTGGCTCAGCAGGGAAAGGCAGTTGCTGCCAAGCCTGACCACCTGGGTTCCTGGAACCTACTATCCTCAATGAAGTCATTTGTAGTAGGCATGCTGAGCTACGGGGTGGAAGGAAGGAACTGACTGCTCCAGGTTACCCTCTGACTTCCACACATGGGTCCTGGGAGATGCATATGTGGGTGCAGCCCTCTTTCCAAACCCTGAGAACATAAAGGGCTCTCAAACTGCCAGGGTAAGACAATAAATCAGTTAAGAATGAACCACAACAACAGGCTAGGTGGAGTGGCCCATTCCTATAAAGCCAGCACTCTGGAAGCTGAGGCAGGAGGATAACAAACTTGAGATCAGTGCATACATAGTGCATAGTGACACTTTGTCTTAAGACAAAAACATGGGGGAGAAGGGGTGAAGGGAGTAGTTTGAACAGACATTTCACTGGGAAGATATATGAATGGGAATACACACCTGAAAAGAAGTTCCAACATCCCCGTGGAACGATGGCAGCGTGTGTGCCCTGGGGAGGAGCAGCTGACTAACTGTAACAAGAATGGGGTAGTCTCACTACTGGCTATGCCTGCCATCTTCACTGGAGTATTGGTTTCATGGATAACACATACGTCAAAAAACACTGAATGGTACACTTTCAAATCTGTGCTATATGCTGTAAGCCAATCATGCCTCATTAAAGCTGTTTTTTTTTTTGTTTTTTTTTTTTTGTTTTTGTTTTTACAAAGATTCCAGTCAAAACAGAAACCTACCACGTTTGTGGGCTAGCAAACTCAACAGCTTCCTCAGTTTGATTTATAGGCTGAAGGCCGGAGAATTCCATTGGCAGAACAGAAAGTTACTATAAGTCTGCAGTGTGGTGTGTTCTCAGGGATAGACCAGCGAGCAGCCTAGAAGAAGAGGTCCAAAAGTAATCACGCTTTAATGAGCACCTGGTATATGACAGAGACGGGATCAAGGCAGGGGACAAAGGCGGGCTCTGTGATAAACAGTGGTGGGATAGGCAAGTCTTTGTGCAGGCAGGTGACAGCTGGAACCCTGCCTCATGCCATACACAGATCAATTCCAGCGTCTGAGAACGTAACTCAGTGGTACACTGCATGCTTAGCACGCTCTGGGTTCACTCCCCGGCACCAAAATGACCAAGTAAAACCAAGACAATAATCAGTCTCAGGGAGAGTAAGAGCTTAGATGTCCGAGGCCACACTTTGAGTAGGTAATACAGAGTGTCCTCAAGATGTCCAGGTATAGAAATAACCTGTGGCGGTAAAAATGCATTTCCCATAAAGGAAACGTTAATGAGGTCAAGTATGTAGAAAGAATATCTTGTGTATTGTATGGATGTACCACCTGTCAGTTAAAAACCCCATGGCCTGTGGCTTAGACAGGAAATAGAGATGGGGCATCTTGGGGAGAAAAAGGATTCTGGGATAGAACCAGGAGCAGGGAGATTCACTGAGCACAGGTAACCAGCAACATGGCAGAATGTAGGCTAAGACAAATGGGTTATTTTAGTTATGATCTAGTCAGAGAAGAGACTGGCTGTATGGCCAAGGTATTTGTAAATGTATTTTAGTCTGAGTCTAATTTTTGGGAGCATGGAATCAGAGGTAGAACCAGACCTAACACCAACATTTCTTTATTAAAATTAAGAACTGTTCTTCTTAACATGGAGAAAAACTTCACACACACACACACACACAGAGAGAGAGAGAGAGAGAGAGAGAGAGAGAGAGAGAGAGAGAGAGAATGAATCTTTAATTTGTTGAAATCAGCCGCCAACTGGGGAGAGAACATATGCTGTGCAATCAGGAGGACAGGAGTTCAAGTCCCCAGAGCCCACATAAAGAACCAGCATGGCCACACGCACATCTGTAACCCCAGCACTAATGGGGTGGTATTGCTGAGACCAACTGGCATTTACTGGCCACTCGCCTTGCTCTAGATTCAATGAGAGACTCTTGCTCAAGGGAACAAGGCAGTGAGGAATAGAGGAGGTCACCTCTGGCCTCTGTACACATATGTGTTCATACGCACACACATGTAAAACAAAATAAAAAACATTTTAAAGAAATGGAAGCTGGGCATAATGGCATAAACCTTTAATCCTAGCACTTGGGAGGCAGAGGCAGGCACAGAGAGTTTACACAGAGGTTTACATAAAGAGGTCCAGGATAGCCGGGCGGTGGTGGCGCACACCTTTAATCCCAGCACTTGGGAGGCAGAGGCAGGTGGATTTCTGAGTTCGAGGCCATCCTGGTCTACAGAGTGAGTTCCAGGACTGCCCAGGCTATAAGAGAAACCCTGTCTCGAAAAACTAAAAAGAAAAAAAAAAAAAGAGGTCCAGGATAGCCAAGGCCACATAGACACTGTCTCAACAACAAGGAAAAACGTGGAACCCAGAGCTGGAGAGATGGCTCACTGGTTAAGAGCACTTGTTGCTCTTGCAGAGGACCTGGATTTGATTCTCTGGACTCAGCCATCTATAACTCCAGTTCCAAGGGGTCCAGCACTTTCTTCTGGCCTCTACAGGCATCAGCCATGACATGGTACACAGACATACATGTAGACAAACCACTATATGTTCACAATAAAATTGTAATTATTAAAATTACAATTTTAATTCTCTTAAATGTTCTTAAGATATGAAATGCTATACAGTGAGATAAATTACCATCAACAACTATATTCAATAACATGGATAAAGCTTATAAATATAATATTGATCAAATAATGAATGTAAATAATGCATTTATTGTATTTGAATTTCTTTTTAAATATGTGCATGAGCTGGGCATGGTGGCAAACACATAACTCTGGCGCTTGGGAGGCTGAGGCAGGAGGATCACAATTTAGAGGCCAGACTGAGCTACACAGTGACTCTGTCTCAAACCAACCAAAGAACAACAACAACAGCTGTGTGTGTCTTCTCTCTGATTCTCTGCACACTAGGAAGGCTTCTTATAGCCCAAGCTGTCTGACACACTCCCACCAACCAGGTCATCTGCTGGATCTTGTGATGCCCTGGTGGGCCCACGCCTCTGTCTCAGCTACCCACTCCCCCCTACCCCCACACCCCCACCTGGACCAGCCTTCCAGTGCAAATCCAGGGCTACCTCCACCAAGTGTGGCCTCCTCCACCCCTGAGTGTTACTCTGAGCATCAGCAGACACCCAGAGCTTACTTAGGGCTCCTTTCCTGTCCATGCTGGCTACCTGCTTGGGCCTTCACCTCGCTTCTGGCATCCCCAGCCCCACTAGCGCCACACGTACTGGAGGCAAATAACACTTAAGAGTAATTAACAATAATAAAATACAGTTCCCCTAAGAAGCCAGCGGCACGAAGTTTGGGAGAGACAGCTGTTAGGGACACATGTGTGATTCCGTTTGAGACTCATGACAGAACTAGCCTAGCAGAGGCAAACTTTGCATCTAGATATTTGGATGCTGAGAAGGGTCAGACATGTCCAGAGATGATGAGGCTAGTGCAGAATACGCATGGCATGTAAACACATGGAGGACCAGATCAGAGAAAGACCCTCGGGACCTGTCCCCAAACCACCCCCTCAGGGAGAGGCATCTCCTCACAAAACCAGTGAGGATAATGGGATGGGGTACTGGGGAGGCAGATGAAAACTCAGAGGTAGCCAAGGACTGAGCCCTCCTTGCAGCCTGAGGCTGCGTCTCCAAGCATCAGTCTGCAGATCATAAATATTGTTCTGTTGATTTTTGTTTTAGTCTTTAACAGTATCCTATGAACTATTTCAATAAACAGTGAGAGGTAGAGAAGGGGAGAAATCAGAGCACCAAATAAATCTTTGACATGTGAATGTGAGCTCCCGCCTTCTCTGCCCCGGGGCTGCAATGAGGAACAGAGACACTGATGAATCCGCAGTGCACAAACCAGGCATGGATGTGGCCACTGGGACTCCGCCAGCATCTCCAGCTGAGTGGAAAGGGAAGGAAGCTTCCAAGACGAGGGAGCAAGGCCAGCTGGAGGGAGAAGGAGAGAGAGGGATGAGGCTGAGCCAGTGAGGCTATGGCCTTAGAGGCCCTCAGTCCTCCCCTGCTGTGATGTGGTGTTTGAATGGGCTGAGGACCTGGACTGCCGGGTCCAGTTTCTGCTTGCACCAGTCCCTAGCTGTTCATCCTGACCCTTGGTTTCTATGTCTGTAGTTCGTAGATAAAAGTAGTGTTGGCCATACAGGGCTGAGGTCAACACTGAATGAGATCATTCATGGGCAGCTGGGAATATGGTCCACCTGGCAGAGTGCTCACCTTCCTTGCAGAAAGTCCTGGGGTTTAATACCCAGCACTGCATACAACTGAGCTTGGTGGTACACAGCTGTAATCCCAGCACCTGGAAGATATAGGCAAGAGGGTCAGAAGTTAAGGGTATCTTAGGCTACATAGCAACTTTGAGGCCAGTTGACTACATGAGACCCTCCCTCTTCCTCTTCCTCTCTCTCTCTCTCTCTCTCTCTCTCTCTCTCTCTCTCTCTCTCTCTCGACTCTCTCTCTCTCTCTCTCTCTCTCTCTCTCTCTCTCTCTCTCACACACACACACACACACACACACACACACACACACGGCAGGGAGATTATTCACATAAAATTACGAGACACAGGTTTGCAAAATCTCATACCTCGAATGATTTTATAAGCAGGACTTTTGGAGACTCTTCGAATTGCCCACTCCACAAAGAACCAAATAACTCTACCTCTCTAGAAAGGCTTATTATCCCCCAATTTCTCTCTTTAGTTGCCCACTTCCCACTCTCCCAAAGCAAATTAAGTTCTAGGAAAGCGGTTGCTACAGCTATGAACTTTCGTGAAGCTGTTTATTGTGTACAATGGTCCTCAAATGCCGGCGATTGTCAGTCCAGCTCCTGGGAGGCAAGTGCATCCTGAAAACAAAGCACTCAGTAGCAGGCACAGGGGCATGGGGACAGAACCTGATTCTTACCATCTCTGGGGCCTTGGGCAGGATGCCTTTTGGAGTTTCTTGTTGCTCATTCCTAAAGTGGGTGTGGCTATGCCATCATCAGGATTATTGGGAAAGGCCAACAAGACACAAGGTGAAGCAGGTACAGCTTGGCCTTGAAGAACAAAGAGAGGCCGAAGACCCAGGCAAGCCTTAGGCTAACAGGAACCTCGAGCAAGTCGTTTCTCAGCTGGGTCTAACATATAGTATTTAATGGTAACGATACTTTCAAAGAATCCTACAGTTAGTTCCAAAGCACTCTTTTTTTCCCTCACACTGTACCCCAGGCTAGCACAATATAGCCCAGGCTAGCCTGTACCCACTGTGTAGCTGAACTTGTGGTAGTCCTTCAGAGGTGCTGGGATTGCAGGTGTGAGTCACCCTGCCCCATTCTCCTAAGCACTTGTACGTGTGTGTGTGTGTGTGTGTGTGTGTGTGTATGCGTGCACGTGCATGGGGCCTCACGGAAGCCTCTGAGGCTCAGACAGGTAATGAGACTTGTTTGAGGTCACAGTGTAAATGGCGGTGACAATGCAGGGCAGACACTAACTTTGCTTGACATATTCTCCTCTCTCTGCCCCTCACTCTCCTCAGAGGCTGGGATTTTATGGACAACTCCAGGGGTCAAGACCCCTGAATTCCACAAGAATCTGCATACATACACATGTGCTTATAATGTGTACATGCAATGACACTAAAAGTAAATAAATATTAAAACAAACAAACAAACACTGCGCTGCCACGTAGACCATCCAACAAGTATACCATAAAAGCTTCCTTGATTGTAGCTGACCCTTCAGGCAGCTATGGTGGACACTCCAATCCGCTCTCATTTGCCAGCAACTGAAGTGTCTTAGTTAGGGTTTTATTGCTGTGAAGAGACACTATGACCAGGACTACTCTTATAAGAGCAAACATTTAACTGAGGCTGGCTTACAGTTTCAGAGGTTCAGTCCATTATCATCATGGCAGGAACATGGCAGTGTCCAAGCAGTCATGGTATTGGAGGAGCCAAGAGTGTATTGATCCTCAGGCAGCAGAAGAGGGCTGTCCACCTGAATCAACGGGGGGGGGGGGGGGGGTCTCATCTGAACTGGGTGGAGCCTGAGCATAGGAGGAGACCTCAAAGCCTGCCTACACAGTGACTCCCTTCCTCCAACAAGGCCACACCTAACAATGCTACTTCCTATGGGCCCAGCATATTCAAATCGCCACAAGAAGATCATAGATTTTATAAAGGGAACTTGTTCTCATTGTTCAACTGTCCAGAAACCAGAGAATGAGATCCAAGAAACAGTTGGCATGAGTCATTCATTCATTCATTCATTCACTCACTCACGCATTCAGTCCTTCTGCCTCCACATGAGTACAATCTAGAGACAGAAAGACAACAGCCCCTGACTTCAACTTGAGGAGTCAGATGAAGAAACACAGAGGCTACATCTTTCCTCTAGTACCAGGGAACCCCAGGCCCTTGGAGCAAAGAGGCTGGGACAAGAGGGCCTTCCTGTCAGGAAAGAAAGCCTGCTGGGAAGTCCTTAGCTCTTAAAAGTGAACAGTGTTAGCTTCCAACTCATCACTCAGCCTGAGAGGGCAGACAGATGGCTTGTGTGTCCCATGTCTGAAAGCCATTCTGTGCTGTCTGTTTCCTGACTGACAGCCTTGATGCTCACACTGGCCAGACACTGCTCATGGGCCAGGCTAAAGACCAAACTTCAACCTAGCAGGGACTGGGCTTATGACCACCGCCTCTCTGCCACCAACTCTGTGTGACCTGAAGCCACGCAATACACTCCTGAACCCTTGGTTTCTTTCTTACATAGCGTGGGCCTTGTGCAATCAGAGAGAATGAGGTGGCTGGTGCCTGTGGCAGCCACAGTCTTTGGAACCACGAGTCTTCAACAAAGGACCATCAGTCAGGACCTTCTCTGAGGCTCCCGGGGCCTTCCCACACTAGAAGTTTGAGAGATCCTCTGCCGCCAGAGGCAGCTGATGAGTTAATTCTTAAGGCTGTCATCCCGTGGGGAGTGGAGGCAGAGCAAAGGGCAGGCCTAGAGACCTCTTTTGGAAATGACAAGATCATTTAGCAATCAATTAGCATGGTCCCCAGGCTCAGGGCCTGCACGCCTGCCTGCTAGCAGAAAGAATGCGCTTTATATACTGATTGGAAACAGATGTGCTGGTGAACAGCGCTAGCCAGGCTGGGCCTGAATTCCTGGGCACCCGGCTGCTGGCCTGGAGATGGGGATTTGTTATTACATTCTGGGCACCAGCGTGGGGAGGGAGGCCAAGGCAACGGAGCTAAGAGAGCAGGGCAGCCTGGAGAACGTACACCTCCCAGGAGCCCCCGGCATGGAGGAGGGAGAGATGTTGACTCTGTCAGCAGTAAGCTGGGATAAAATTAGTTCAGCCAAATACAGGCTATGACTTTTGACCAATGAATGCCAAATTCCAAACGTGAGACTGGCGAGGCGTGAGGAAATGAGTGAACCAGGAGCTAAGCATAGAGTGGAGGACCCTAGAGTCCCTGCTGCTTTAAAGCCACGCCCCATTTCCTAGGCTTCAGCTGTGTGGAAAGCCGCCTCCAAGCCCTTTACACAGAATCCCATTTATGAGCTACAGCCAGGCTATGAATGTACTTTACAGATGAGAATATGAGAGAACGGGGGTGGGGGGCACAGAGGAGTGGAACGAGTTACTGAAGGTCACACAGCAAGTGCAGAATCCAGTTCTTGAACCTGCGTTCAAGACTCTAGTGTTAGCCCGTGATGGGATGAATCCACTTCCTCCTCCTCCCTTAAAAAACCGGATGGGGCTGGGCAGTGGTGGCACACGCCTGTAATCCCAGCACTTGGGAGGCAGAGGCAGGCGGATTTCTGAGTTCCAGGCCAGCCTGGTCTACAGAGTGAGTTCCAGGACAGCCAAGGCTACACAGAGAAACCCTGTCTCCAAAAAACAAAACAAAACAAAAAAGAATGAGGTGGGAAGGCTGAGCCCCTAGACTCCAGCCTCACAACTCACTACTGTCCCCTGCGGGGCTCATCAGCCTTCGTCAAACCCTGCCAGTGACAAGTGGAGGGGGATCATGGACTCCCCAGGCTGCCAGGTCTAAGCTCACTCAGCTCACCACCAGCCACACAGTTCCTTCATGTGAAGACTGAAGTTAGGCGCCTGCACGATTGGGGCTTCCCCAGGATTCCTGGCTCTGCCCCCTGGATTCCCTTTCCCTTGGGTAGTCTCAGCCTGCCACTGTGGCCCTATCATTATTCTTTGAAGTGTTTGAGCGAGCCTCTGAGCGCTCTAGGGAGCGCTTCTCTGTCAGCTCGGGACCTCAGATCGTGGACCTGAACGTGGGTATGGAGCCAGCTGAGCATTTCCCTTAGCACAAGATGGACTGTTGTTTAAGGTAATATTTAAGGCAGTTTGCCTTTATAAGGGTGATACAAGCCCACCACAGGAGGAGAGGGCAGAGAGCAATGAGAAACCGCCTTCACAGGGGGAAGAAAGCAGCCCACTGTGCTCTCCAGCCTCTTATTCTAGGCTTAACCTGTACCTCATTTCCTTCATCCCGTTCACACGCCATGCCCTGCTTTTCCCAGTACAGCAGCAGGGCTTAGGCTGTTACAGCATGGTGTTTCAGGGCCACCCAGCATTCTGTGGAGTGGCTGTAATTCCTTGTCTCTCTTCTTTGGAACATTATTATAAATCCAGTTTTCCCTACTATTCAAAACCCTTGGTTTATTTGGGGACTCTACAAAATGTCACCTACATTCTAGGAGTTGAGGGCCACATTTCTTTCTTTCTCCACCCCCCCCCCCACTTTTTGTTTGGGTTTTGGGTTTTAGAGACAGGGTCTCTCTATATAGCCCTGGCTGTCCTGGAACTGTCTGTAAACCAGGTCTTGAACTCACAGAGATCTGCCTGCTTCTGTCTCTTGAGTATTGGGATTAAAGGTATTGCCTGGCTTTGCTTGTTTTTGAGATATGTAGCCCAGGATGGCCTCAAACTCCTTATGTAGCTGAGGTTGGTTTCAAACTCCTGATTCTCCCATAGGGCCCATGGTTCTAATTCTTCATGTAATACTTAATATTGTCAGCTTGACAGGGTCTAGAATCTCCTAGGAGACAAACCTCTGGACAAGTCTGAATGGTAGTTTCTAGATTGGGTTGACATGAGAAAGGTCACCCTACATGTGGGTGTCCCTATCCCTGAGATATATAAAAAAAAGTGAGCCGAATGCCTTGGTTCTGTTCCCTGCTTCCTGACTATAGACACAGTGTGACCAGCTACCTAGAGCTCCTGCCACCATGCCTAGACCATTGTAATGGACTGTAACCTTAAACTGGGGGACAAAAAGAAACCATTCGCTAACCTATTCTTCTTGAGTATTCTGTCACAGTAACCAGGAAAGTAAGGCATACATCTTGTAAAAACATCAAGCCGCTCACGCTCTGGGTAACCACACACAGCCTCCATGTTAACGAGCAAGAGATAAGGTTGCCAGTAACATAGACTTTGTAGGAGCATGATTTTATAACCAGAGAGACTTCCAGTTTTTCAGTCCAGCACAGACGTGATCCTTCTGTCCTAACCAGAAGCCAAAAGCTGAACAAATGAAAAAAATCAACTGATTCTGAGAAGTGATGTCATAGGGCAAGCTGCAGCTCCCAAAATTAGAAAGAAAGACAGGTCCAGAATCGTCAACTAACCCATGCACAGACAACTCTGCAAAAACCAGTCTTGGGATCAGACAAGACGGAAAAACAATTGACACTTCCTGCGTGTGGATAAGTCTGAGGATGGAGACCCCAGGGGGTTGGTTAACTGAAAGCTCTCAGACTTCTGCAAATCCTCATAGGGGAGAACTTTGAACTTCCAGGAAAAGGAGAAGGAAAGTGGCCACTATGAAATATGCCAGAAAGGGCCTGGAGAATTGGCCCAAGGATTAAGAGCATTCGCTGCTCTTTCTGAGGACCCAGGTTCAGTTCCCAGCACCCATACAGTGGCTCACAATGACCTGTAACTCCAAATCTATAAGATCTGATGGTCTTTCTTGGTCTGTGTGGACACACAAATACATTATATATATCTTCAGGCTAGGTATAGTTGCACACACCTTTAATCCCAGCACTTGGGAGACAGAATTCAAGGCCCGTCTTATCTACATAGTGAGTTCCAGGACAGCCAGGGCTACAATGAAACCTTATCTTTAAAAAAGAAAAGAAAGAAAGGAAAAGAGAAAATAATTATGCCAGAGAGAATAATTGTGCTAGAAAGTGCTGTTCTTAGCTACATCAGGGCTGTCAGAGTGGCTAAGTGGTAGGCCACATGCTTTGAAGCTATGACACCCTAGTTTCCATCCCCAGCATTGAAAACCAAAAGTTTGCCATCAAAATAAACTGTTTTATCATTTCCTATGCTCTTTTGGTTTTATAGATCCCAACTGGTCAGAAAGAAGGGAGGAAAAAAATCATTAGTCGCCAGCCTTTATTCTAATCTTGGGAAGTGGAGTAGCATTGGTCAAGGTCATAGCTAGGGGCTCAAGACAACCTGACTTGAGACCCAAGCATAAGACTACAGAACGCCCCCCTTCCTTGAATTCAACCAAGTCACCAAATACTGGTTTCCTGAGGCTTCTCTGGGTGCATCCTGTCCAGCCATTAAGAATCATAAGGCATATAAAAAGGGGAAACCTGCAGTTAGTAGACACTGAGTATCGGATAGAACAGAGATATGACTGTCAGGAGGGAGTGTCTTTGATTGACATTCACTATTGATTGACAGTGTAGATAAGCATCCCCCAAAGACCCATGTGTCAAAGAGGCACAGTAGGTAGGACAGGTAGGTGTTAGGGAGATTTATCCGCCACGGAAGGGGTCTGACCCCAGTCTGTCTCTCTCTACTTTCTGAACCAATCTGTTTACAGTTTACTCTGCCTTGTGCTTCGGCCTCTCCGGAGCCTCAAAGCCTGTGCTTAGACTTGAGCCTCCCAAACAGCAGGCTGAGTATACCTTTTATATTTATAAGTTAATCACCTTGGGTATTTTGTTACAGCAACACAAAGATCATTAATACAATAATTAAGGACTCTAATGGGAGAGCAGAGAACCAATAAGACCAAATGGTTGGTATAAGCCAAGACATCAAAAGTCCAGGAAAAAGTATTTAAATGCATTTTTCATTTCTGTTAGAATATTTCCTAATCTTTAGAAGAAAATCAAATACAAATTAAATTTGTTGCCAGTAGACCAACCTTGTGGGAAATATTTAAAGAATTCTTCAAAGAGAAGGAAAACAACAGGATTCACACATAGAAAGCATGAATGTGGGGGAAGAAAATACACAAAGGCAGAGAAGAGCCATGTATGACATCATAGCTGGGCCACGAATGACATCATAGCTGGGCTACAGATGGCATCATAGCTGGATTGATTACATATGACATCATAGCTGGGTTACACATGGCTTTATAGCTGGACCATGCATGACCCCATAGCTGAAGAGGTGCATAGGTCATCCTTTTCAGTTGCAAGAGGTAAAACAGAGTCCAGAGAAGGTAAGTGATAGATGTACAGGATCAGTGTCTGGCCAGAAGCTAAAGTCTCGTGGTTCCCACATCAGGGCTGTCTCCACTGTCTCTGCTCTGCCTAGGCTCAGTCCAGCTCCCAGATAACCAAGGGAAGGCTCGAGTGAAGGCCAAGAGTTCCTGTTCTTTTATAGTAAGAGGAGTAAAGCTAGAGCAACTAGCTCTTACAAGAGTTCAAATCTAATATAGGAAAAGGAAGGAGCAGAGATCCCTGCATGGCAGGTCACATGGAAGGACACACGGAAGCAGAGCATTTCTGTCATGTGCACATGTGGACAGACATACAAACGAAATGAAGTAAAATAGTAAATAGAAAATTCCAAGCCAGGCAGTGGTGGTGCACACCTTTAATCTTAGCACTTGGGAGGCAGAGGCAGGGAGATTTCTGAGTTCGAGGCCAGCCTGGTCTACAGAGTGAGTTCCAGGACAGCCAGGGCTACACAGAGAAATCCTGTCTCGAAAAATCAAAAAAAAAAAAAAAAAAAAGAAAGAAAGAAAGAAAGAAAGAAAGAAAGAAAGAAAACTCCATAGACAAACAATTCAGAAGTTTCAAGATACACGCTCTGCTGAGGGGTGTGATAGAATCTCAAGCCATCCAGAGTCTTCTTATCCCTTTCTGTATCATATCAGCACTGTCTGCATACGCTAAGGCTACGTGACTGTTAGTCACTGAATCTTGCTTATCAGATGGGCTGGGACAGTGTCAGCGTTGCTGATGTGCAAGCCACCCGTATTTTACTTAATTACAGCCCCAAAGCATAAGAGCAGTGATGCTAGCCAGGATAACAATGTGCAGAGAGAGTATGTCTGCCAAAGAAAACTGACATGCTTCCTGTAAGTGAAAACGTGACTGTTCTCATCTTTGTAAGGAAAGAAAGAAATGTCAGCTGGTGTTGCTGAGGTCTAAGGCAAGGATGGACCTCTGGTGAACCTGTGAAGCCATTAGAGGATATCCATGTCAGCTTTGTGTTCATCTCAGAGCGCAAGGCAAGCACATGGGTGAGATAGGAATGGCATTCAGTCTGGAAGAGTGAGGACAGGAGAAACAATCACCATCCCAGGTTTGTTACATCCCACTGGAGTCTGGAAGTTCCCCATGCAGGTAAGAAGGAACTAGGGAAATTGACTTACTTTGAAACCCAGAGCCAATGGCTCAAGTAAGGAAAACCTTGGGGATCAAAAGAAGAGAGAAAGGGCTGGAGAGATGGCTCAGCGGTTAAGAGCACTGACTGCTCTTCAAGAGGTCCTGAGTTCAAATCCCAGCAACCACATGGTGGCTTACAACCATCCATAATGAGATTGGATGCCCTATTCTGGTGTGTCCGAAGACAGCGACAGTGTACTCATAAATAAAATAAATAAATCTTAAAAAAAAAAAAAAAAAAAAGAAGAGAGAAAGTTAAGCACACAAGGAATGTTTTTTTTTTTAAAGATTTATTTATTTATTATTTATGAATACACTGTAGCTGTCTTCAGACACACCAGAAGAGGGCATCAGATCTCATTACAGATGGTTGTGAGCCACCATGTGGTTGCTGGGATTTGAACTCAGGACCTCTGGAAGTGCAGTCAGTGCTCTTAACCACTGAGCCATCTCTCCAGCCCCAAGGAATGTTTTTTAAAAGGAAAAAGATCATGAAAAATGAGGTGTTGGTGTGTGCCTTTAATCCCAGCACTTGGGAAGCAGAGGCAGGCATATCTCTGTATTTGAGGCCAGCCTGGTCTACAGAGTGAGTTCTAGGACAACCAAGGCCATACAGAGAAATCCTATCTCAGAGAGAGAGAGAGAGAGAGAGAGAGAGAGAGAGAGAGAGAGAGAGATTAAAGAAAAAAGAAAAATAATGAGGTTATTTGGTGGAAATTTTTCAACTTAAAGTATTAGGAATATATTTCAGAAGTCTCTGGAATAAAAAATCTCAATAAATGAATTGAGCTGATTAGATATGGCAGAAGATTTAAGCCGTAAGCAGGGAAGACAGCTCTTAAGAATTTTTTCTTACTGCATCTTATGCAATATAATATTTAGAATAGCATCCCACTGTTACAAATTGCTGTGTCTTTTTGAGATGAATATTTCAAAGACAGAGAGAGGAGAGACAGAGAGAGAGAGAGAGAGAGAGAGAGAGAGAGAGAGAGAGAGAGAGAAGACAGGTGCAGTGGCAGATGCCTGTGGTCTCAGAACTTGGGAGGCAGAGGCTGAAGGAGGTCCTTGGAGACCAGTCTACACAACACAATAAAGTTCTCTTTTTGAGAGCGAGTGGGCATGAAGAGAGAATAAAAAAGGGGGGTGGAGGGAGGGGAAATAAGAAATGAGGAAGAAAGAGGGAGAGGGAGAGAGAGGGGGAAGGAAGAGAGAAAAAGAGAGAGAGGTGAGGGGAGAAAGAGAGAAAGAGGGAGGGAGTGACAGAGGGAGAGGCACACGAGGTGTCGTGCTTTTTCCATCTATCCCATACCAATGGCTTCTCCTGGCCCTTCGTCCTCCCTGGACATCTGTGTGGGTAGGACAGTGACTCACAGGCCCATCATTTGTCTGAACCAGGTTGCTGAAATGTTAAGAGTAGGAAACTGTAATGGTAAAAATAGTATGGTGTAAGTTTGGACGGCATCATGGATGGATAAACTGGAGGAATGGCACAGAAACAATGGCCCTGTGGTCTGAATGCTTCTCCAGAATTTGATGCTTACTCCCAAGGTGACACTACTACAAGGTGAGACCTTTTGTTGTGATGAGGTCCCAAGAGTGGAACCCTTACAAACAGGATTAATGCCCTGCTTACAGAGGCTCCAGAGAACGCTTGTGTCCCTTTTACCAGAGAAGGATGTAGCGTAGTCCTCGTCTATGGGCACACACTAACCTCCACAACAGAGGAAAACACATTTCTTTTCTTTATAAGCTGCCTGAAGGATACAGTTTTCTTTAGTAAGATCTTGCATTCCAAACATAAAGACTTAAAAATCAAATATAAGACAAAAATAGTTGTCACAAATTAATGAGAAAAGATGATAATGAATATAGTTGTCACAAATTAATGAGAAAAGATGATAATGAATGCTATCAACAGGGTTGTCACCCATATGGAAAAACCTAAATTGATTTCTCCTTTCTCCTGTCCTGAAGCTTTTTTAAATGGGGACCAGACCCAAGTATGAAAGGTAACTCCTTAAGAAGCCAGACTGCAATCAGGATGATCACTCTAGACCCTCAGAGTTGAAAGGGGCTTCTCAAACAAAGCTATTTACTTGGGGAAAAAAGTATCTACCTAGAGAGAAAAATTAAGAACTTCTGGTATGTAAGAAACACTGTAACAAAGGATGGAAAGGAACCTGTAAGCTCGGCCAGGACAATTGCAACACATAGTATGAAGGCTGCATTTGGGGAATACTTACAAGTCAGAAGACAAACCCAAAGTAGATGTTTGTTAGGATCAACCAGAAACTCCGGGAAAGAGAAAAAGACAGCAGCTCCCGAGCACAGGGAAAAGTGTAAGGCTAAATGCCTGTGTGCACACACGGCCACGTCAGTCCATACTTACCAGTCTGGCAACAACTTCAGCACTGACAATAGCCAGCATTAATGAGCATGCCAGGCAAAAGGAGCTTATATACGGGAAACAGGCTACAGAGTGCTATAGGCTCTAATTGCCAGGCACTGATTACTGATGGTGAACATAAATACTCCCTATGACTCAGAAATCTGAGTATATAATTTAAGTTAAAAAAAAAAAAGGTCTGGGGGAGGGGAACATGGAGGGGGATGTTCGTGTGTCTCCGCCAGTCAAAGACAGTTGGTATAGCTACGTTGGGTATTGGGTTACACTTCTGATTGTATGGGCACCTTGTTATTGAGCATTACCAAACTTATAAAGCCTTTGATTAACATTAAAAAAAAAGTCCAAGGGCCCTTAATTAACAGGTTAGAGCTAAGCTGGCTAAGCATTGGATACCACAGGGCAGCAGACGCGAGTGAGCAGCCGCCAACACATTGACAACAATGGGCTTCCAAACAAGGAACCTGGAGGTCACCAGACACTATGCCTACCCGTCCACTTGCTACACTTCAAAAGCAGATACATTTAAATAAGAGACTATTAAAAAAACACATATACATAGAGTGAAACTACCCAGAGATGAAAAGGAACCATTAAATTCAGAACAGTAGGGCATGGGGATGGGACCGGCTGTACTTGAACAGAGGCCAAAGGGAGAGTGTCAAGTCCAGGGTGTTAGAGGTTGCGCTTCTGTTAAGTGAAGGCTGGGATCATTCTTTAATATATTTTATACTCTTGATGCTTGAAATATATATATATATATATATACATATATATATATATATATTTTTTTTTTTTTTTTAAGAAAGTAAGGTTTTCACTATGAAGCTCAGGCTGGTTCAAAACTCACAATCTTCCTGCCTCTGTCTCCCTGAAAAGTCTCCCTGAGACATATATGTCACCTTTATGGTTTGTTTTATACACTCTATACATGACACCCAATAAGAGCAAACATATTAAGGTCTGAGGCAAGCATCAGAGAACCGGGGCCCCAGAAATGGTTCATCTTACGTATCCGACGTGTCTTGACAATAGCCATGCAAGCTTGAAAGAGTCCGAGTCAGTTAGATAGTTTGATAAAAAGAATCCATTAACTCAAAGATATAGTTATTAACTTCTCATTTCCTAAGGTTAAAAGAAAAAAAAAAGCTTTTATCAAACTCTCCAGAAACCATGACTCATGAGTTACAGGAAGCGCAATCAGTCTTCAGAAGGGAAGAATAAAAGCCCACCCGGGTGTACTGTAGTTAGAGCTGGGGGCCTGCCGTGGCATGCTAATTGGGATATTTTTGGAGAGAGAAATACTATTAATAATCACCCAGGGGTAATGGGTGTCACCCTCCACTGTATGTCACCCTGTGTAATGGCACCTACACAGAGAACTCAGATTGAGAAGGTAGAGCAGCAGTGGCTCTCTCAGCACCAACAGACATGGGGCGACGGACTAGCATTGCCAAACCCCTCAGAGCAGAAGGTCGTCAGCCAGGAATTCTATGCTCGGAATGTATACTGTATACAGAATACTATATACAGAAAAATAGTGAAACTACCCTTACCCGAGCTAAGACTAAGAGCCAACCATTTAATCCATGATTTCAAAAGAAAGAAAGAAAGAAAGAAAGAAAGAAAGAAAGAAAGAAAGAAA
>NW_021621078.1:3086033-3090699 GCF_004785775.1 Grammomys surdaster | reverse complement strand
AAAGAAAGAAAGAAAGAAAGAAAGAAAGAAAGAAAGAAAGAAAGAAAATAAATGTTGGCAAAGGAGTTCTGGGGCTGGCATTCTGGCTCAGCAGTGACCTGTGTGTGTGCAACAGCTCTTGGAGAGGACCCAGGTTCATTTCCCATAATCCAGGCTGGGCAGCTCACAGCTACATGTAACCAGTTTCAGGGGACACAACGCCCCCTGCTGGCCTCCATAGACATATACACATGCGTTTGTGCACACACACACAAATTTTTTTAAAAACTTAAAAGGAGTTAGAAACAAGTTGTGGTGAGCAAATTGATGTAAAAATATAAGTAAATCTAAATACATTTTGACACTGTGAAGCAATAATTATTACAGTTAACAGTTTAATGATAGTGAAAATAAGTATAAAAACTGGAGACCTACATAAGCTAAGGAAGAAAATGTCACATTAAAGGGTCTGGTGAGATGTGCTGTTTAGGAAAAATACAGGGATAATGGGTATGTGTTACCTTAGACTAAATCTCTCTCAAGTACACTAGCAATTATAGCACTGCTTATTTCTTATGCCCCTTTGAGACAGGGTCTCACTCTGTAGCCCAAGCAGCCTTAAACTTACGGTGATTGTCCTGCTTCCACCTCTAAGTACTGAGATAACGGGTGTGAGCTATCACACTAAGCTCCAAAGCACATATCAAAACACAAAACCATTCTCTTAAGAGACAAGAATCCCTCAGACTAGGAAAATAAAAGTTGTATGAATGCTGTTTACAAAGGACACACTTAAAGTACAAGGACTCAAAAGAGGTTTGAATTTTTAAACAACAGAAAGATAAACTGGGAGTTGGAGGCTGGAATACCAGCTTAGCCATTAGAAACACTTGCTGTACTTGCAAAAGGCCATTCAGTCTCCAGCATCTACACTGGTCAGCTTACTGACTGAACTGAGTGGAACTCTAGTTCCAGGGCGTCTTTCCTGGCTTCTGTGCACACACATGCACACACAAGCACACACACACTGGAGTGTACACACAAAACAAAATCTAGAAAAAGAAAGATGAACTAGGTAATTTTTTTACATTTATTCACTTTATGTATATGAGTGTTCTGCCTGTATGTATCTCTGTGCACCACATATATACGGTACTTGAGGAAGTCAGAAAAGGGCATCAGATCCCCTGGTTACAGACAGTTATAAGTCACCATGTGGGTGCTGGGAACCAAACTCAGGGCTGGCCCTCTACAAGATCAACCAAGATCAACAAATGCTTTTAACCACTGAAACATTTCTCCAGTCCCTAGGTAAAGGTTAATAAGAAGGAAAACTGATATGGTTAGCTAGTATATGACAAGAATATGCTTATTAAAAATGAAGAGAGACTACAGAATAACTGAAAAAAACATTCAGACAACAGCTAGTGTGTGTGTGTGTGTGTCTGGAGATCAAAGATCAATTTCAGGTATCATTCCTCAGGCACTGTCCAGCTTTTGTTATTATTGTGTGTCCACACATATACCATAGCATGTATGTGGCGGTCAGAGGATGACTCCACATATGGACCCAAATCTCTCCTTCCACCTTACATGGGTTCCAGGGATTGAACTCAGGCTGACAGGCTTGTGTGGTGAGAGACCTTGCCAGCTCACTACCCTGTTTGTTTTTTTTAGACAAAGTCTCTGAAAATCCTGGAACTCACTAAATAAGCTAGTCTGGCTGGTCAGCTCTAGGAACTATAGGTTTCTGCCTCTCCAGTGGTGGTAATTACAAGATCACTGTTATGTCTGACTTTGAAAAAGAAGCATTTTAAAAAATCAGTTGTGAACTCAAAGGCTGGTGAGTGGAAGACACTCAGAAGCCATCAGCATCGTGGCCTGAACACGGCCGCTGTAAAGTGCAAGAATGTGGTGAAGAGATGGGAGAGAAAGAGAAGTGGAATGTTTTGAGCACTATGAAGAGACGCGGAACTGGAGACTCGAGGGTGGAGAGGAACAGCCTGATCTAAACAGCGTGCCCTGCCACCTGAGGCCATGGTGAAGTCCTAGCCTGAGCTGCCACCCAGGGCCATGTCTGGTCTGTGGCCATGCACCTGCAGGAACCTATGTCAATATCTGTGGCTCACATTACCACCAAAGGCCACGGACCCAGCGCCCCATCTGTGAACGGCGGAGCCGGTCCTGTAGATTCAAAGCTGCAGGATTTCCATGATACAGGGAAACAACAGGATAGCCAAGAAAAGTCCTGGTCGAGCTTTAGTATTGACAGTGTAACAGAAGCCAGAGTCCCTGAGCCATTTGCAATGAACATTTGCAAGTCAAGATGTGTGGACAAAAGGGTATTCTGTGTGACACACTACAGCTTCCGGAATGAGATTTTTGTTGTTGTTGCTGTTGTTTATTTGTTTATTTTCTTTTTGGGGAAAGGTTGTAAGACTGGGGGGCAGATATGAAAGGATGGGGAGATGAGAGGGACTGGGGTACATGACGTGAAATTCACAAAGAATCAATAAAAAGTTTTTAAGAAAAAGCTAAAAAAAAAAGCTAAAAACCAAAATCTGTATTTCCAAAGTTGATCTTATTCTACACTAAAAGGCATGTCAAGGCCCAACATCACCTCTCAATACATTTCACTGAAATTCATAATCAACAGCAACACAACATGGCTTTAAAAAAAAATCCAGTGTTTGGGAAACATAAAATACATTTTTAAACAGCAAATGGCTCAGAGGAGAAACTGTGACACATTTAGAAATGATTGATAAAATTCCACGAATTAAACTGTGTGGGATGTAGTTAAAATGGGAATTAAAGAACTATATAGAGGGAAATGGAACACGGATGTATTAAGCATCAAGTTCCAGATATTATGTAAAACATTGCAGAATAAAGCAGACAGCACAAAGAACAGTGAAACCACAGACGTCATCAAGTCTAAACTTAGGAAAGATTAATAACAATAAAATAGACAAATACCAGGTATGCTTGACTCACTATAAAAAGGACTGTTTGCCCCCTCCTCACTCTCTCTTCCTCTCTTACCCTCTCTGTCCCTTCTCCCTCTCTATGTGTTCCTGGCTGGTCTCTTTCCCACTCCTTTGCCTCTACTCCCTCAACTCCCCTCCCCATGCCCTAAATAATCTATTCTATACTATATCTGTCATATGTTGGTACCTCTGGGGGTGTGGGGGAAGGGATGCCTCAGCATGGGCCCACAGGGGCACCCCCTCTCACCTCACCATACCTCACTTCTACCAAACATATCCTGGCTTGCTTTCTTTCTTTCTTTCTTTCTTTCTTTCTTTCTTTCTTTCTTTCTTTCTTTCTTTTTTTTTTATAAAACACAACATACATAAACAGTAATTTTTTTTTTTTTTTTGGTTTTTTGAGACAGGGTTTCTCTGTATAGCCCGGGCTGTCCTCGAACTCAGAAATTCGCCTGCCTCTGCCTCCCAAGTGAAGGGATTAAAGGCGTGCACCACCACCGCCCAGCCAACAATGAAATTTTTAAAATAGTCTTTTTAAAAGGGGGCTGGAGCTGGGTGGTGGTGGCGCATGCCTTTAATCTTAGCACTTGGGAGGCAGAGGCAGGGAGATTTCTGAGTTCGAGGCCAGCCTGATCTACAGAGTGAGTTCCAGGACAGCCCGGGCTGTACAGAGAAACCCTGTCTCGAAAAACAAACAAACAAACAAACAAATAAATAAATAAATAAATAAATAGGGGCTGGAGAATGGTTCATCAGTTAATGGCACTTACTACTTATTACTTGTGCCGAGAAGCCAGGTTAGGTTCCCAGCATCCAAATGGTGACTTACATCCTTCCCTAACTGCAGTTCCAGGGATTAGATGCCTGCTTCTAAACTGCACAGCTACCAGGCATGTATGTGGTGCACAGACAGACAGACAGACAGACAGACAGACAAAACACCCACGTACATAAAATAAATCTTTTTAAAAATCTTTTAAAGAAAGAAACAGGGCCTGGGGAGATTGCTTAGTGGGTTAAGTACTTGCTGCCCAAACATAAGGACTCAAGTTTGGGTCCTTAGCACACATATAAAAAGCTGGATGTGCTCGTCCTTGGAACTCCAACAGGGTTGGGCGAGAGGCAGGGACGGGGGGGATTCCAAAGTTCTAGCCAGCCAGTCCAGCCAATGAATCCCAGGTTTATTGAGAAGCCCTGTCTCAAAAAATAAAGATAGACAAAGACAGAAGGAGTTTTGCTGCCAACCTTTGGCCTCCATAGGCGCATATGACACACACATGTGTATTTCCTACCAGTTCTGTTCTTGCAGTGAACTCTACAATAGTCCTTAATGGCTAGAAAAAAAAAAAAGAAACAATGTCCATCTTACAAAGCTGTGCCAACCTCCCTTCTGACCCAGGGTTCCAGGCTAAGACATTTTGCCCAAGTGAAATGAAAGTGGGCTGAAGAGATTGCTCAGTGGTTAGGAGCACTGTCTATTCTTCCAGAAGTCCTGAGTTCAATTCCCAGCACTCACATGGCAGCTCACAGCTACCTGTAACTCCAGTTCCAGGGGATCCAACACTCAAACATGCAGGCAAAACACCAATGCACATAAAAAACATATCTTTTTTTTTTTTAACGAGCAAAGGGGAGGGAAGGAGAGATGGAGAGAGAGAGAGAGAGAGAGAGAGAGAGAGAGAGAGAGAGAGAGAGAG
>NW_021621078.1:3007727-3086023 GCF_004785775.1 Grammomys surdaster | reverse complement strand
GAGAGAGAGAGAGAGAGAGAGAGAGAGAGAGAGAGAGAGAGAGAGAGGTTTACAGTTATCACTAGGGGCCAGAATGGTGAAAGAATGTAAATCCACATTCACTAAAGGGAGAATAGATAAACACTGCACCACGTTTACACAGAGGAAATCTACTGAGCAATAAAGAAGAAACCTATGCAACATGGATGACTCTAGCCTCAAAGCCATTATCCTACGAAAAAGAGGTCACACACACTTGCTGTGAAACAAGAGAGAAATACCTGAGAACGTACAGGAGAACGTACTAGAAAACAGACATGTGGGATGGGTCGGTCACATGGCTAGAGACATCCATCTAACGGTAGCACTTAATAGTTAAGGATCCATGATCTTTAATTCTCCAATCATATTCCAAGAAAAGTCTTAAGAGACTCATACTCAAGGGCCATAAAGAGCTAGTACTCGTCAGCTCTGAGGAAACTCAACAGTAAAGGAGGCGAAAGATATGGAGATGAAATCTATAGATAGAAGACATTTGAAACACTGAACCTCATGGGTGTGATCAGGAAATAAGACCACGCCTCCTATCTCTTGTGAGGGCCTCTGAGGCCACAGTATAACATGGTGGACAGCATTAGAATGAGCTGTGTGCAGGAGGGAGAGAACACATGGTGACAGCTGAAGTCAGAAAGGTTTAGGGACTGTGTTCACTCACTCCATGAAACCATCATTAAACCCACTTTAAGGGCAGTACCCTCGAGGCATGATTACCCAGCAGCAGACCTCAGCTCTCAAAGGTACCACTGCTCAACATCACACATGGCATACCAAGCCTGTGAGCACAAACCAGCCTACATAGCATCTAGGAAGAATGAAGAGGTACGTTCCTTATAGCCTGTAGCAGTGATGTTAGTTAAACTGAGCAGACACCCGCCCAGGAGTTCTTTGGATTGAAAAGTATGTATGCATGTGTGCGTGCGCACCCACACCTACACCCACACACACCCACCCACACACACACACACACACAGGCACGCACGCACGCACGCACAGGTCAGTTAATTTTTGACATGCAATAACTTGCTCAAAGGTTGGGCACTCCTAAACCTTCCCCTGCTACCCCAGGCCCAATTGGGGAAGTGACCAATGCCACTTATTTTACCAAATTCTTGTATGGCTGGTTGGCTTTCTCTCCTTCAGGTCTTACATCCCGTCCTTCTCTCCAATCATGGTGATTCCTCTCTCCTTCCTCTCTTCTTCATCTCTTCCAATTCCTAGCCTGTGCAAATCCAAAGGGCCTGCCTCAGTCTACCTGCCCAGCCATTGGCCATTAGCTCTTTATGGATCGATCAAAAATCAATTGAAGACATTCAGCATTTGGACACACAGATTTCTGATTTGGGGGGTCATATTAATTCAAAACATTAAAACCAATCCCCAACAATGGCCAGTCATCCCATGGCAACATTTGTGGTTCTTATATTTTTGGTTGTGAGCCTAGCCTTTAACGGCTGAGCCATCTCTCCAGCCCACATTTGTGGTTCTTATGTGTGTACAACGCAGGACTCTCAACACAACAGTTTGTAACAGGAAAAGGGGGTGAGGAAGAAGAAGGCACTGATGGCAGCCGATGGCAGGGAGGGAGAAAGCAAACAGAATGTTTAGCATCTCTGTCAACAGCAGAATAGTTCACGTATGCTGTGTTCACCTGACAGGATGCAAATTGGCAGCAGGGGCAGCAGCAGCAGCAAGAGAGCTGCAGCCACAGAATGGAACAAATTCTTGTGCCAGAAGGGAGGAGGGCCACAGAAAAAAGACTACACACTCTGTTTCCATTTATATAAAGTCTGAAAAATATTCAGGAAAATAAAACAAACTATTGTCTAGAGATACAAACATTTGGTATAAATATAAAGAAAAAAGAGAAACTCACACATGCAGCTGGGGATAATAGTTACCTCTGAGAACAGAGGAAAGGCTGGGGAGGGAGGGCTTCTGAGGGGCCACCACGAGGAATGTGTTCTTCCCCCTTAACTGGTGAGGACAGGAGGGCTCACTGTTTCTCCATCCTTTAGATATTAGGCATCTTTTATTTACCACTGAATATTTAAATGTTTAATAAAAGCAATTTTATAGACACATATCAAAACTAAGAGGCCTCCAATCAAATGTTTTCTTTTTTTTAAAAGCACCAGGAATGAACATAGCATATGAGGAAGCTGGACAGTTAGTGTCGCACTGATGCTTGTGAGTGGCTTCAGGTGTTTTATAGTAGCAGGGTGTGGTTGTGCATGCCTGTAATCCTAGTACCTCAGAGGTAGAGGCAGGAAGACCAGGAATTCAAGGTCAACTTCAGCTTCAAAGCAAGTTCAAGGTCAGCCTGGACTACCTGGTAGCTTACAACTGCCAACCAACCAACCAACCAACCAACTATATTTGCATGCGTGTGTGTGAGTGTGGGTATGTGTGTTAGTGTTCTTTAAGAAGAAAAGCAATCCTCCTCTTTAAAATAAAGACACTTCTCTGCCTGATATTTTCCAACCTGGCTGGCAAAGTAGACTTTAATCCTATCATCACCTTATGACTGTAAGTACCACCAAGCCAGATGCTCTGAAAAAAAGGGTCGGGTGTCTATCTCCAAAGAAGCTCAAATACGGGAATCCGACCGGGACTAGAATATCGTGTATATGGAGGGAGGTTATACACATATATACACACACACTTCAGTAGTAAGCAACAGGAAAGACACTTGCCCACACTGGGAGAGGAAGGGCTGGTCCTAGAAGCTTCTTTGCCGAAAGGGACACCCTCACAGGATTCTGAATGAGGAGCCCATCTTAGCCAAAGGAAGAAAGCAGTAATAATATTACCTACCATAGAGGCATCATGAGCTAAGCGAGGGTGGGACAGCTAACCTTAGAGAGCTGGAGCGGTTCAGACGGCTGCAAAGCGGAACTTGGAGAGGTGGAGTGTATCCGTGAGAGGAGACGTGAAGAGCCTGGGAGGGGCTTGTCCTAGGGGGCTTTTTAAGCCATGCAGAGTTGGGGTACTGAGGACCAGACTAGATAGGGAGCATGAAACAGGACAGCTCATTGGTTATCTTGGTCGTTATGTGAAGACGAGAAAGAAGCTGAGGTTTATCCTAACAAGAAGGGAATAGAGTCCAGGGGTGTCTGGGACCAGCGGAAGGGGAAGGATAGCACCAGGGAGAACAGAGCTGAAGGATGTCAAAAGCTCCAGAGACCCCAAGGGCTTGAGCATGTCAACTAGGACTTCAGACACTGCAGTAGAATGAGGGGGTGGGAGGCAGCTGTTGACCAGAGGTCACCTGCAGAGAGTAGAATAAGCAGAGAGAAGACAGAGAAGGGTGGGCTAGCTCAAGGAGGCAGGGGGTGGAGCACAGTGATGTCAATCATCAATGAGAAGGGCCTGTGCACCTGGGGAGGCAGGTGGGCAAGTGTGGACTGGGTGACATAACCGATGAACTGTGATGGGCAGGGAATATTCCAGAGTTCAAGCTGTGGGATGCACTGATCCTTCTTCTCCTGCCAATATGGAAGCACTAGAGGTAAGTACGCTGTGTGCAGGAAAAGCTTATAGTTGGGGACATGGACAAACAGGCGAGGGACACCACTATCCAGGGCCTCTGCCTTTGTTTATGAGGATGTACCTTGAGACCCCATCTTAGGAAATATATATATTGGGGGTGTCTGCTGAGAAATTGTTGAGGGAGACAGCTCATATCCCAGACTGACTGCAAGTGGCCCCCAGTTGGCAGGTAGGGAAGCCGACCCTACCTGCTGTGAGAGATGACAGAAGACTGTGAGGACAGAAGAGGTGATACTGACTCCTGCCATAGTGTCCCTTCAATGTTGTTGCACAAGCCATCAGTAGTAGCAAGGTACAAACTACCACCATGGCTACTCCACTGGTCAAAGCTGGGGCTTCAGAGAGGGAAGGCTAGAGAAAGCAGCCTCAGAGAAGTGAAGGCACTCCAGAGTTCCCCACTCCTAACCCACCCCTCCTTAAACCACAAGGCAAACCCTGGCAGATATCCCACAGAGGCCTTCCCATCAGTACAGTATGAAGTCTCTGGCTCAAGGTTCATGCTGGCGAGGAGTTTGCCTGGGCAGGTCATGGGGTCAGGCAGATTCCTGTTAAACAAGAGCATGACACTGGAAGCGGCACCGGGCTGGGGGTTCATAAAGGCATTTGGCAACAAGGTCGAGAGGATGCCAGAGACGGACCATCTCAGGGAAATGACATGGTCATCAATTAGAAGCACGAATTGTTTTAGATTCCAGGGGATTTGTCTCCTAAGTCAAACTCTCCCTGCAGAATGTTAGGTGGCATGAGTCATCGTTATAAATATATCAGCAGTCCTCATGCCTTCAGAGAGGACACAAGCATAACCTTGGAGGGGTCGGCATGAACTGAGAGAGTGTGAGGGAGAGGGTTGGCGGACTGTCCTGGAAGAGGACGCAGATGCTTGAAGAGAGGTCTTTGGCTGGAGGAGGAGGAAGAAGCGGCTGGTATGGGCATATCTGGGCAAGCCCAACTCATGAATCCAGGTCCCTGGTTCATACTGAGCCACCTCACCTCTCTGTGTGCAATGTCTCATGGAATTCCACAAACTGGATGGCTGGAACAGAAACTGGTTCTTACTGGCTTGGGGGCTAGGAAGTTGAAGGTGCTATAAAGTTGTTTTTAGGGAGTCTGTCTCTTTACCTTACAGGTAATGTCTTCTCACTGAGTGCTCATGCACTTGCACAGAGCACCCTTCAGTGTCCTATCAGACGGGGTCCATACTTGTTACCCCATGTAACCTCATTACCCTCTTAAAAGCCCTACCTCCACACACAGCCAGCCACATGGGGGTTAGGGATTCAACATGGAAATCATGAGATACAACTCAGTCCATAAGACTCCTAAGGACTTGTTCTAGGAATTCTGACTCTTCTAGAATTGGGAAATACCCATTAATTAGCCCAACCACAAGAGGACCGAATTCAACATCAGCCGGTTCATTCACCACCATTGTCCTGCCAGAACCTGATGGCACTGGGACCATCAAGTCTCTTGCCTACAAATTTACAAGGACTCCAAAAGAGGTGTTTAGAACCCTTAGGAAAGTTCTAGAAGAAAAAACATCATCAGAAAGATCAAATAGTGTCTCCTGAGCCTTCGCAGAGAAGCCCAGAAGCCCTTCTGGGTCCTGGATGTTTTCACCTGTGTGGGAGACGACCCCTGTCCATCAGTGGTAACAGGTTACATAAACAATTCATCATCCCTGAATGTCAGCTCCATGGGATTTTAATCACCTCAGAGCATGTCTATAGGAAGTTTCTAGACTGGATTGAGGTAGGAAGACAATGTTCCATGGGTAGGGTCCTGGATTGCACAGGAGGAGATGAACGGAATACGAGCACGCACATCCCTCTCCTTCCTGGCTATGGGTGTACCGCGCTCCACACTCGTGCCCAGATCCTGTCCAATAAAGCTTTCCTCTGTAAGCTGGTTCGCAGGTATTGTTGTCACAAAGTTGAAAAAAGTAACAATACAGTCTCCAGAACTGAGCTATCACTGAAAACAAAGGGGGCTGAGAACCCCAAACAGGATGCCAGCCCCCACCACCCCCCTTCCACAGCCAGCATCAACACCAACTTTGAAAAAAGGACCAGGAAGCTATAGAGTCTGCCTCAAACATATCACAGGGCCGGAAAAGGATTCCACACACATAACAAAGAGCACTGTGGAATGATAAAGCTGTTTCCTATTTAGACTCCCATTGGGTGACATTCCTCAGTAAGCCACACAACTTGGGATCAAAATATTTGCTCCCTCGGAGGAGACTGTGAACTCCTTGGGTGGGTGAGATAGTGTCTCTACACACTCAGCACCTAGCAGCATCAAGGACTGCAAAGCTCTGAGGGTGGAGATGCCTGTCTTGGCCACCTTGGGTCTTCCTGTGGTATTTCTCAGCTGTGTAACAAGTGACTCTCAGAATCACAACTGACTATATTTCATACCAGGGATCTAACCACACCAGTCTTCCCCTTTCATTCAGAGCCCCGCTGGGGCCTCTGAGAACAGTCTACTTCTGGGGAAACTGTAGTGGGTCTCTCCTTACTCCTTCTCTTCTGGTGTATGGCCCCCCCCCCCCCCCCCCAAAACAGGACTACCCCATCCCCCAAAAGCTCTCCACTTTAGGGTCAACAGGAAGTGCCAGAGAGTTCTGGGTAAGCCCTCAAAGGCATACCTCCCTCCCTTCAAGGAGTCTGTTTTGACAGGAGGAAGGAGAGGGTGGCAATCCCATGAGCCACCGGCAACCCTGGCCGGGACAGGATGGCTAAGAGGCTAGAACCCGGATAGGCTGGAGGCTGACCCACTGACCTGACCGGCTTTCCCAGCCAACTTCCTTCCAATGCTACCCATAGTGAGTTAGAAGAGAGCTGGAGCATCAGAGCCGCCAACCCTTAGGACCCCACACAGCAGGGGCCAGAGACCCAGTACTAACACCTCCTGCAGATAGAGAAACTGGGACCAGAAAACAGAAGGGATATGGGAGTTGGGTCTGGAAAGAGGAGTATGGCACATTCAGGATCCACTAAGTGTTCAGGGAAGGAGAGGCATGCCTGAGGTGGGTAGAGAAGAGCTCAGCTAGGGAGTGCTGCAATTGGCTATCTAGAGAGGAGATAGCAAGAACTCAGTGTGGGTCAAGGGAAAAGACAGCAGGGAATATCTTGCCCTTGTGGGCCTAAGTCTCGGTAGCCATTGGGATGGAACTACCAGTGTTCAATGAACTATTTGATCAGCTGAGTGGATAGGCCAGATATGATCAGAAAATCCTGATAGAAGTGTCTGAGGCCCTGGCAGGGGTGTCTACCAGGAAGAGGGAGCTAGGGGCTCTGAGCAGATTCACCTTGGGGGATAGGAGGGACAAACCAGTTTCATTGGGGACTACAAGTAGGGACAAAATCCTTTCTATACTGAACTTTAAAGTCAGTGAGACCTGTGTGCGCCAGTCCAGGCTGTCACTCAATAGCTGCATGACACTAGCCAAGTCATTGAATGGAATCAGCTCAGTTTTTCATTTACAACATCAAATAAGACCTGTTACAAAGTCAGCCTTAAGGACTAAGATGCTATATACAAAGTATCCAATACATTGTTTGTGTTAATATTTATCGGTGTTTCATCACTCCCATGCCAAGTTTTTACAAGGTATAACTTGTGTGAGGCAGGCCCCCTGCAGTCTACAAGCCGCTGCCGTTACATGTGGGATCTGAGGTTTAGAAACCTGACTGAAGTTGTTCGGGGTCACACAACAAGCAGAAGGTCTGGGCAGAGACTTGAACCAAGCTCTTTCTGATCTAGATTGCAGACTTCCTGTCAGGAGATTATACCTCCCTCTACCTTCATGGCATTACAGGGCCACTTCCCACTTCCAGGAAGTGGTGAAGCAAAAGCCACAGGAAGTAGCAGACAGGTCTGAACCCACAGAATGTGAGCCCCAAATCACCAGGACAAGGTTCAGATAATTTTATCTTCAACGTACCTGATGACATTTTGTATTTTTTTTCTCCTCCCTTTTCATCTCCAGTCAATGAGACTGTACTTTCAATTCCAGTGAGTCACCGGAAAATGCAAATTAAAAAAATTAAAAGGAACATCGCTCCTACGTAAGCTAAGCGTCTGTCCCAGTGAATCACTCAAGACAGGTATAATGGGCATAATTGTAGTTCTTCCCAAGACAGACCCCCACACGGGCCCTAAAGTTGATGTCAGACTCCAACAGCTTCCCCTGCAGAGCCTGGGCACCCAGTCCAGGCTGTAGACTCAAACCTGAGCCAGGGTTCATGGGCTTGGTCATCCCACTGGCTCCAATTCTGAAGACCCAGTAAGACCCCTCCCATCCACTCACTGAAGGCTCCACCCTCTATTAGAACTATTTATCCACATTGTTTCTTAAAGTGCCAGGTCTTTATTCTTTCTGTCACTGTAAAGCTGCCCAAAACAGAAAAAAAAAAAAAAAAAGGAGGAAGAAAGAAAGGGAGTATTTCATCTTGTCATATTGTAGGTCGGTTTTTATGTATATAGAATACCTGGACACTGATAAGCCAGATTCTGCTTCTATTTCCCCTCTACATAATGGGACAATAACAGCCTGTGGCAGCTTAAATGAGAATAGCTCCCGTAAGTCAATAAGTTCAAACACTTGAGCATATTGTCCCCAGGTGGTGGAACTGTTCGGGAAGGATTTGGAGGAGGTGTGTCACTGGAGGCAGGTGTGAGGATTCAGGAGACTCACAGCTTGCTTTCCCAGTGTGCTTTCTGTCTCCTGATTGTGGTTTGAAATATACATGCTCATTTGCTCTGATGTCGTGTCTTTACTGAGCCATTACAGACTCTAAACCTCTGGGACTGTAAGCTCAATTAAACTCTTTTTAAGTTACCTTGCTAATGGTATTTTATCACAATAGAAAAGCAACTATTACACAAGCCCTTCCTTCCAGTGGCTTTGTGATCATTTGATGAGGAGATGGAGGCTCTTAGCACAGTGCTTTGGACCAGTAAATGTCAGCTGCCAAACCCATCTTCTCCATTAGCCTGAGAGATGGGACTGTCACAGGTTCCCATGTAAGATGACAACCTCTGGTGGCCTTCAGGTGCCACATTCTGGCAGCCTGTATGAGTCTTCTCAAGAGGCTCGGTGGTTAGAATGTTATCCACCCAACTCCATCCCAGGACAGAAAGAGATGAGAAGAGACCACACAGCCCACCGGCGAGTCAAGAATCTGGGTAGGAACCCAGGTTTCCCACATCCAGGACGTTTCTCAGTGCCATCCAGCACAGCTGCCTTGAGTCTCAAAGTCAAGATCAGAAGTAAAACTTTAACCCATCTTTTCCACCAGGGGAGAAGGGAAAGAAACATTTTGTTAGTTTGTTTCCAAATACTCTAACTCAAAGCATAGCTTCCGACTTCTGGTCAGTGCAAGCCCCTCTCCTGCAGATAAATGCCAAATCCAAAATGAAAACACCTCAAAGGTTTCTAAGAAGCTCTATCTCCAGAGAGACTCCCCTAGACTTGCCTATGAAGACATCAGGAAGCAGGGCTAGCAACACCTCCCTTTCTAGCATGCACTTCCAGGCCCTTTGGATTGGGCTGTATCCTAGACCCACGAGCTCACTCCCTCTCCCAGCCCAGAGGGATCCAACTCTGCACCTGGGATCTCACATATTGTTAGTGTCATCCTCCCCAGAAAACGTTTAGCAAATATCTGTTCCCCCACCCCCAGGCTACAGGGATGAAGGCATCACCCTACTCTACCTGAGCCTGTAGGAGAGATGAGTGGATAGCCAGAATATGACATGAGATGGGGGCTTCCAGGAGCTGGGACACACAGGAAGAGATTCAGGGGAGCCTATGCAAGGCTGCAGACAGCCTCTACTAGGCCTTGGAAGCTGAACTGAATTCACTATCTAGCCCAAAAGGGACTTGTACTAGGTAAAGTAAGGCCCTATCAACATAAAGAGTTCTGAGTCTAGGAGGTCCTGGGCCAATCTGCCCTCTCCTAGAACCCAGCGCCCCTCTTCCCATAACGGAGGAGTCTGACTACGTGATTACAAAAAGCAAACATGAGCAGGAGCAAGGGCTTCAGTGCACACTTGTAAGCTGTCCAACAATACACAGATGTGCTCAGTGGGTGCCTCCTCTTCCAAGTTGGCACCAAGGATCCAGATGTGGTCGGTGTTCCCTAACTAGCATCCCTAGTAGGTCACATCTACCACCCAAGTCCCAAGATAACTACTGCATTAGTTCCTCTCCTTGTTGCTGAGATGGAGTGTCTGGCAGGAGCAACTTAAGGGGGAAGGGCTAACCTCAGCTCATGTGTGAGGAGCATCATCCACTGAGGCGGGAAGAGGCTGCTGCGGCAGTGAGAGCCTGCAGTTGCTTCCTCCCATCTATGGGAATCAAGAAGCAGGGAGCTTGGGCCAGAATCAGGAAAACAAATGTCACCTTCAAGACCCACCCCAACAACCTACTCTTGCCACAAGGGCTCTACAACCAAATGTTCAAACTCATGGCCTAGAGGTGGGAGTGGGGGTGGGGAGTGGGGGTTGGGGGTGTATTTCACATTTAAACCATAACCATCTTGTTCTGTGTTGCAGAAGAGGGAGAAAGGCCATGCGAGCCACATCATCCCTATTTATCTGGGGGTGTTGAGGATCAAACCGACTGCCTTGCCCACGCTAGGTGAGTGCTCTCGCACCTCAACCCTTATACCCCCTCTTAAAAGCCTTTTAGAATTTATTTTATTTTATTTGGTTTTTTGAGACAGGGTTTCTCTGTGTAGCCCTGGCTGTCCTGGAACTCACTCTGTAGACCAGGCTGGCCTCGAACTCAGAAATCCGCCTGCCTCTGCCTCCCGAATGCTGGGATTAAAGGCATGCACCACCATTGCCCGGCGCCTTTTAGAATTTAAAAGCTTCTGCCCTTTCTAATGGCTTCTGGTGGCACCCTAACTTGCTAGAACTGAGCCCACTGGTACTGGTGGCTACAGGGGTTACCTGCCTACCTCTACAGTAGGGCAGCGCCTCGTCAATGTGAGAATAAGTTGGCTGGGAAATTACATTAAAATATAGTTGGAGCCCAGATTTGGAGTTTCCAGCTGTGCATTGCAGAAGGAAGAAACAGGCTGTGAGTGGGCTTCTGGGGAGACCATCAACTGAATCCAAACCTTTTCCATGTTTGTGGCTGCTTCAGGAACAGAGAACTGCCCACAATTCCACGCTGCGGACACAGTTAACACAAAACAACACCAATCCAGAATCCTCCACCGCAGCCACATACATGACAGGAGGGACATGGAGTTGTGATGAGGCGAGCCTGCTCCTCCTGACTGGAGGGTGGTCAACGGTGGACACTGGAGAGATGTTTAGTTTCTTAGGGGAAACTAACCCTGGGCAAAGAATATGAAAGGTGAGTCTCAACCTCACCCAAGACTCCTTCCACAGCCCCACATGCAGCCAGGCAGCACCCGCCAGAGCTCTTCTGATGCCAGAATCAGGGGCTCTTTCCATTTTCCCAGGATGCCTCCAGCTGTTTTCTCAGCCAATGATTCAGCCCTGGGCTGGGGCTCCAAGAAGTCAACTTTCCAGAACTTCTGTGATTCCACAACAGCTGCTGATCAGCAATCTGCCAGGAAGGTAGGCAGTGGGGGCTCAAGACAGCTCACAGAGCCTTCAGATAGGGCTGTGTGACATAGAAAGCAACTCAAGGGAAGCTGTAGGCCTGGGGAGAGCAATACTCTTACACTTGTCCTAAGACTGACCCCAAAAAGTTCTGACCAACACTGGTCTGGAAAGTAGAGCCAGTGAGTGCATTCTGTCTCACCCCGTCTCTACTCCCAACCCTGTGTCCAGAGCATTAGCCTCAGTGGTGGCTAATATTGGACAGGGTCTATAATCACCTAGAGCACACCACTGGGCACATCTGTGAGGCAGTTTCTAAACTGGATTGAGGTGGGAAGGCCCTACCCTCACTCCCAGATGCCAGTGTGAGCAGCCACCTCCTCCGGCTCCTGCAGCCATTGCCTCCCTGCCATGATGGGCTATACCCTCTGAAGATGAGCCACAAGGAAAACCTTCCTTAAGTTGCTTTTATCAGATTTTAAAAAAATGATTTGTTTACTTTTATCTTACATGCATTGGTGTTTTGCAGACATGTATATCTATGTGAGGGTGTTAGCTCCCCTAGAACTGAAGTTACAGTTAGGAGCTGCCATGTGGGTGCTGGGAATCGAACTCGAGTCTCTAGAAGAGCTGCCAGTGCTCTTCACTGCTGAACTCTCCCTCCAGCCTACTTTTATTGGATATTTTGTCATAGTAGCAAGAAAAGTAGGTTACCCAGTAGCTCCTGGAGTCTGAGCAGGAAGCATGCGTGTAGCTGCTGGGGTCTGGTGGTGGGAGTACCAGCCCCCACACAGAAATGGAGCTGATGTAAGGTTCTTACCTAATGTCTCTGATTGGATGCTTAGATGTCAATCAGAGCCCCTGCCTCCCAAGACACAGAAAGTTTCGTCAGGAGACCCAGTCTGCTTATGCTACAGCTAACTGGTGAGAGACTGGCACATCTCCCAGTCAGTGAATCCATGGTCTCTGGCCAGAAGCATCGCCCCACCCTCAACCCCCAACACACACACTAGGCAGGGATGTCCACAGGAACCAATCAGATTCTGTCCCTGGAAACTGGAACTAATATTTCCACAAAGATTGAGGCAAAAGCAAGGAGAAACCTGTCATGTTGAGGCACACTCAGCCACAGACGAGCACTGAGCAAAGGGAAACTTCGATTTAATAAGAGAGGTGTAGCATACAACTGTTAGAATCAAGCACTTTACTAAACCCAGATTGTTGGGCCACATGCCTGGAAAGTACAGTTTAGAAGAGCGGCCAAGATCTGGCTTAAGCTCCCATGCTAAGAGTCAGCTGCAGTGACTCAGTGGCCGGGCTTGTCCCCAGTGGAGACAGAAGAAAGAAGATGGTGACAGCAAGACACAGCAGAGATGCCAAGACACTGGCCATGCTGAGAAACCCTGAGAGCCACCTCAATGACCAAGTCCCCTTAGGTCCTCCCACCTCTGAGCCATTGGGCCGTCTGCATGTGATCCTGGCCACATTAGGCTATAGGAAGCAGTCTCTAGAGCTGCCTGGGAAGTGTTCAGCTCCTTCCTGCTAAGAGCTTATAGGCCCCCTGGCTGTATATCCTGTAATTCCTCCTCCACTTCAAACACTGGCCTGAAAGTGTCCCCTGTCTGTACAGAAGGGCCTCTCTGGAGCCAGGCCCCATTCCTCTACAGATAGTAGATGTGGGATGCAATCTTAAAAGCCTCTCTTCCCTTCACAGAGCCATGGGATGCAGCAAAGCTGACTTCATGGGATTCAGACAGACCTTTATCGGATCCCAGCTCCTAGATCTCGCTGGCCACACTGGCTCATCCTCCTGGAACATTTGTGTCTTCTCAGAACCACAGACCAGGGACATGGCCTCCCAAAATTGTCACAAGGCTCAGAGCCTCAATGTGCACTGCCTTGCTCCCCCTTAAAAACTTTTTTTTGTTAAACTATTTTCAAATTCTTTTGTCTTAAGGGGAAGTTTGTGATACACACCATAGCCCACCCCCTTAAGGTTGACATGCAGCAGAGACCTCAAAAGCTTCACACGGTTCTTTTTCTGTGACTTTGGGTTTAAAGAACTCTCTCAGTTTCTCTCTCCCCCCTTTTCTCTCTCTCTCTCTCTCTCTCTCTCTCTCTCTCTCTCTCTCTCTAGGCACACATGTGTATATGTATGGGCATACATGTGCTACAGTGTGTGTATATATAGGCATATATGGGGAAAAGTGTGCATGTATGTGTATGTATAGGTACTTATTGCTACCGTGTGAGTAGAGCACACATGTGCTACAGTGTGTGTATGTGTACTTGTATGTATAGGCACATATGTGCTACAGCGTGGGTAGGGCACACATGTGCTAGTATGTGTGAGTGTGTAGGTACACATGTGCTACAGTGTGTATAGGGGAGCACACAATTGCTGCTGTGTGTGTACTCGCACATATGTGTAGGTCAGAAATCTTGAGGGACTTCATTTGTTCCTGCCACTGTGTGGGTTCTAGGACTCGAAGTCAGGTTGCCAAGCTCAGCAGCACCTTTACTTGCTAAGCCGTAGCACTGGGTCAAAGCCTGCATTTTAATGATATGCTTGGTGGTAGTAAGAATTCTAGCAGGCTGGTCCTCTGTATACTCCTGGTAAGTCTACTATTTGGTCTATTTTCTTGAAAGTAAGTGAGTACTATGAACCAAAAGCTTGATAATGCTCATAGCCTTTGCTTCCTTGCTACAAATCTACTTCCCTGTGAAAGAGCTCTGAGAAAAGCTAAGTGCAAGATGCTCCTTACAAGTATCTAAGAACAAGAGGAAGTGCAAACAGTCTAAACATCCAGCACTGGGCAATGATGAAGCACAACCCAGCCCAGTCAAAGCTTTGTGTAGCATCTGCCCACTTAATGGCCGATGGGTTTTTAGTTTTCATTAACATGGGAAAGATCAAAATCAAAAGTTACAATGGGGTGGTGATTTAGCAACTCTAGGGATTGTGGGGAAAGCACAAGGCACTTAGGAAAGCAATGTGGTGGAGCCGTTGAGGTAACCAAGGAAATGGGAGCTATGTCCCCTGTGGTTTCTGCTTGGAGTTCAAGTAGAGGTGGGCGTCTTCCAGCATTGTGGCCTCCTCGGGCAAATGCTGTCTCTCACATACATCCATGACCCTTGGAGGCTGGAATTGGTTCAACTTGTTTTTAAAAACCCAGAGAATGACTCTCAATCTCTCTCTCTCTCTCTCTCTCTCTCTCTCTCTCTCTCTCTCTCTCTCTCTGTGTGTGTGTGTGTGTGTGTGTGTGTATCTCCCTTTCTCTCTCCATTATTATTGCTCTAACTTAAAATGAGGTTCTACAATTAATATTTATGTAGGGAAGAAACACGTCATCTGTACCCTAGAACTATCTCCCAGGGTCAAGGGTCAACAGAAGCAGCTCTTGCAAGCACAACATGGCTGCCGTGCTTGTTGACACCAAGAGCACAAGATCTGTGAGTTATAATTTGGATCCAGGTTTCCTCAGATTCCAGTGCCCTCAGGTACCTGGAGAAAAAAAAATAAATCAGCATCATCCTAGATCTCAGATTATTTCCATATCCCCCACCCACCCACTCAGGGAGCTGGAAAGACTTCTTGGTAAAGTCTTACAAATATGGAGACCTGAGTTCAATCCCAGCTCCTACATAAAAAGCCAAGCATAGTGTGTGGTGTGTACTTGTAATATCTGTGCTAGAAGGCAGAGATGGGAGGGTCCCTGGGGCTCACCAGCCAGCCAGTCTAGCCTAACTAGTGAGTTCTGCACACTTTTAATCCCAGCACTTGAAAGGCAGAAGCAGTTCTCTATGAGTCCAAGGACTATAGGCCAGCCTGGTCTATATGTAGGTTCAGGGTCAAAAAAGGTTACATAGAGAGACTTAAAAAAAAAAAAAAAAAAAAAAAAAACAAAGACAGCCGGGCGGTGGTGGTGGTGCACGCCTTTAATCTCAGCACTTGGGAGGCAGAGGCAGGCGGATTTCTGAGTTTGAGGCCAGCCTGGTCTACAGAGTGAGTTCCAGGACAGCCAAGACTACACAGAGAAACCCTGTCTTGAAAAACAAAAACAAAAAACCCAAACAAACAAACAAACAAAAAAACAAAGACAAACAAAGAAAAGAGATGACTCAGCAGTTAACAGGATGCTCTACCAGAAGACCTAGGTTTGATTCACAGCACCTACATGGCAACTCAAAACTGTCTAACACCCTTTTCTGAGGGCACTAGGGACATGTATGGCACACAGACATACACGAAGCCAAACTATCATACACATAAATAATTTTAAAACAAACAAGGTAGGCATATTCTAAGAGGCAGCACCTGGCCGATTCTGTCTGTCTCTCTCTTTTTCTCTTGAGTGCGCATGTTCACAGAGGCTCAGTAGTAGTTTTCAAAGAAAAGGTAGCAGCAATAGCACCACAGGTCAGTAGCTCCTGGATGCAACATGGACCTGGTGCTTGAGCAACTGTCCTGTCAGCTCTGTTTCTAAGGGAAGGAAGGGTAGATGGAGTTCAGATCCTCAAGTTGTTTTCAACTTTGCTATAGAGTCCTCAACTTCCCTTCTCAGGAAATCTCACCTGTACAGCAAGCATAGCCTCTGTCCTTGCCAGCTTCCTTGAGAATCTACCTGGGCCTTTTTTTGGTGAAATCCACTTCCTTCGGCTGTCATAGCAGCATTCCAGCATGTAAGTAAGAGTTTGAGATTTTTTTTTTTAAAGCAAACTTTCAAAGAATAGATCTGCCCCAGGCCCAGTTTGCCTCTACCTTTTCCTGCATGAATTCTGGGTACAGAATAAGAATGAAGGTGTTTAGTAAACAACAACAGAAAGATGGGCTGAGGGAATTCTCAGAAGATGCAGACCAAATGGACGGCGGACATCTGGGAAAAATGCTCAACCTCCCGAGCCATCAGAGAAATGCAAACCCAAACTAGAGCCCCAGGACAGCCAGGACTACAGAGAGAGAGACACTGTATCCAACAACAACAATTGCAGGAGAGGATACAAAGAAAAGGGAACACTTACACACTGCACATGTGCAGAGCTTAGGGGGTGGGGAAGGAGAGTCCAGTCACTGTAAAAGTCAGCAGAGAGATTCCTCGAAGAACTAAAAGCAAATTTACCATTCTCCCCAATTATGGGCATTTACCCAAGCACCACAACTCAACACAACACGGAGACACACCTCAATGCCTACTGCTGTTAGGTCATGAAATCAACTATGGTATCCATCAACAGAGGAATGGATATAGAAAATGTTTATAGACACATGGGAAAGTTTTCTCATCTATTAAGAAGAAGGATGTTACATGGTTTACAGGAAAGTGGATGCAACCAGAGTTAATTATAGTCAGCGAAATAAATGTCTCAGACAGATAACATTTTTTCTCTCATTTGTAGTTCCTAGATTTTATATAGATACATAATATCATGTATGTATATATGACATGAAAGTAGATACAAAGCTGGCTAGAGGAAGGAAGGAGATTAACAGGTGGGGAGGGATGAAGGGAAGAGGGGTGGGTGTGAGAATACCCTCAAAGTGTGTGATACACTCACATGGAGATGTCCTTATGTAACATACCATATACAATGAATACACACAATGAAAACATTTAAAAGGTTGACTTTTATTTCTTTGTGTGTGTGTGTGGGGGGGTATATGTGTGTTTGTGTGTATGTATATGCCATGTTTGTGCAGGTACCCACAGAGGCCAGGAGAGGACAACAGATCTGGAGTCTCAGCAGTTGGGAGTTGCCCAGAGCAGTTGCTAGGATCTAAGCTTGGCTCCTCTGGAAGAGCAGCAAGCACTCTTAACCATTGAGCCGTCCCCCATGCCCTGACTGTTAAAAGCTTAGCATTAGGCAACCGGTCTCTGTTTCTCTGGAGCTAGCTGTTCGATGTTCTTCATCCCTGGGCCCCTGTCAGCTAGCCAGCCAACAAGCAATTATTGCAAACCTAGTAATCATCTGACATCCCAGTGCAGAAGACACAGCCTTAAAAAACATGGTGGTTACAGCCCTCCTGGTGTTTACAGATAGAGTCGAGAAACTGACAAGAACACAGCCACATAAAGGCACAGGGCTCTAGACAGTGACAAATGAGGGCTGAGATAATGTACTGGGGGGGGGGGGATGAGCATGGTGCTGGTGCTGGGTACACGGAGGGAGCTCAGTACTTGGGCATGGAGTAGGCATCTGGCTGATGCTTAAACCCCCAAGAAAAAGCCAGGAGGCCAGCACTTCAGTCCTCCCTATAAGCTTCCAAGAAGCCTAAAGATTGTACAGATCTCTGGTAGACCTCCTCACCCACAGCCCAGAGCAGCAACAAAAATAAAGCAATCTAAACCATGAGCCAGTCCTCAGATAAACCTGCCAGGGAGGTCTGTGGGGCAGCTGACTTTAATCTACAGAGTTTCTGCCCTTCGCTGATTGAGACTGACCAAAAACCCAGAGCCCAGCTGCCAACAGCACAGAATGCTAGCAGCTCCAAGGCTCTAAAGCCAAAGCTGTGGGGCTTTGTTTCCAGGCCTCTGAGGAAAATTCTTCTGATCCCTATGCAGGGAGCTGACTGCCCATCCAGCCAGCACACCTCTCCAAAACCTGGTTTGAGGCCAGCCTTGAATGTCATAGGGAGGATAGCAGTGATCTTCAAAGCTTTTGCTACATGAACCCAAACAGGCAGGACTCAAAGGTGCCTGAGACTGGATTTTAGACAAGCACGGACTCTAACCTCAGATGTTTGAAAGCTTGGCTGAGGAACAGTGGCCTCCAGAATCAGGCAGAACCCGGAGTTTGAAACCAAGTGTCACAGAGGAACCCTCCTCTTTTACTTCACAGCTAAGCACTTTCAGCTTGGATCTAACACTTCCTCCTCCTCCTCCTCCTCCTCCTCCTCCTCCTCCTCCTCCTCCTCCTCTTCCTCCTCTTCCTCCTCCTTGTCCACCCAGGCTGGTCCAGGACTTTTCTAGTTTTAATAAAAAGTCAACGTGGAAATAGTATGGTTGTTTCTCCCAGAGATTCAATAAAAGACCTGTGTAATCCTTTAACCCAACACACCCAAGCTCAAGGAAAACACAGCATAGTTTCAGAAAAGCCCTCTCCTAGGCGTGCTTGGAATGAAAAGGTTAGAAGGTTGTTTTAACTTTTCCCTGCCCAAGAAGAGATGTGACCCATTCTTCGGGGATGACCCTGTGCCAGGCATGGGATAAGTATTACTCTTTACCCCATCTCAATCCAGTCAGCTGAGAGTATGCAGGCTTGCCAGGCTCAGGCTTCTTAAAGCTGCAGGGCAGGTGTTGGTCAGGGTTCCAGCGCTGTAACAAATTCCTGAGATAACAAACTAAGCGCCTTTGTTTTGGAGCTACCAACCCCATCATCTATTGACCATTGTTTGGGGCCCAAGATAGACCAAAATCAAAGGAAGATGTGGATAAACCAAGACATTCACCTCTTGCCCATGCAGTGAGTTCCTCTCACTCCTCAGTGGCAGCACACTGAGTACAAAGTCTATTTAAAAACAAACATGTGTCTATGTGGGTGCATATGTGCCATGATGTACATATGGAGGTCCAAGAAACTTGTGGAAGTCAGCTCTCTCCTTCCACCGTGTGGGTCCTGGGGATTGAACTCGGATTGTCTGGTTTGGTGGCAATGCTCCTACACACTGAGACATCTCACCAACGCAGAGTCTTTTGACACAGTGCCTTGCATACACCTCACATGATCCCTCCTGCCTTAAAGCTCTGAGTACTGGGATTATAGGTGTGCAACAATTTGCCTGGCTAGGGACCAAGGCTTTGAGGGACACTTGCTCAGGCCAGCAGGTACACCCCTTCTCATGGACTAGTTGCCTCTTTGACTGACTCAGCTCAGCTTCCTAGGAATCTTCTAGCACTTTCCAGGATTCAGCATCAAAGTCCCCTGGTCCCAGGCAGGAAATCTTCAGTTCTAGATAAACTGGGATAGCTGACCACCCCACACAGAGCCTTTATAAGCTGGGGGACATCTTGAAGAAGGCTGCTGGCTCCCAACCCCTTGTGGTTTGAATTAACAACCATTTCTTTCCACTCGCTGGGTAACGAAGCACAGAACACTCTTAACACGACTCGATTCTCCATTTCCTTCCTTGTTAATGGCTCCTAAAACACAAGCCTCACCCTGAAGTCTTTCTGAACTCTACTCTTGGAGATGGGTGACTTGAAAATTCCCCAGTCAACCCTTGCTTCTTCAGAGACAACCTGGCATCTAACCAGGCAGAGAGGGAGGAATCCAGACCCTCCACCCAAGGTTCTGCCATTTAACGGCTGTGTGTCTGCATCCCAGGGTGAAATGTGGGAGTTTTTATTAAAGAGAGCAGGAAAGACAGGGTCTCATTTTATGGTCCAGGCCAGTCTCCCACTCTCCTCCTGCCTCTGCCTCTGGTGTGCTGGGGTTACAGGAGTATACCACCATGCTTGGCTTTGGAATATGGAGTTCTAAGGACATGGCCTTGGTATCTGCCCCTTCATTTTCCAGACAGACATGAAGGCCCAGAAGAATGAAGGGTCTTGGCCGAAGTTTCACAGCAAGCTGAAGCCAAGGCTTGTGATGCTCTCTAGAGGTTTGTTTTAGAAATCATGGCTCCCTTCACCAGCTCCTAAACCACCCTTCACCGGCACCCAAACCACGCTCAGCATCCCCATGGCATGCAGGGAAAAAAAATCAGCACGTTAAGATGAGGGATCTGTTTAATGTTGAACTTAAAAGCTTGGAAGGAAAATGAGCCAAATACTGAAAGATTAAAAATGCTGGTCTTTAAAAACAAATCAGGTTTAATTTGGGTTTTCTTAAACCCTCATAAAAAGAGAGAGAGAAGCTAGGTCCTTGACCAAATACTCAGCATTCCAAACCAGGAAGATGAGACTCATCTTAATCCCTTTTGAGAGGGCGGAGGCAGCAGCAGCTCCTCAAGCCTATGTGCCTGTCTGCTTCTTGAGTGTGCAAAGGGCAGGCAGACTGGAGAGGAAAGCCTGGCTTCAATAGGGGTGTGAAGGCCTCTGGGCAAAGCCAGAAGGAGCTCTAGCTGGTTAAACCGTGATGGCCCGGGGAGGGTAAATCATTTGCTTCGTGGCACTCAGCAAGAAGATGACAGAGCTAGGACTTGAACTCATATCTAAGCTCAGTGACTCTGTTAGGGCAAATGGGAAGCTGGAGGAAGATCAAGAAAACAGCTTTCTGCCTCCAGAGAGTCTACTGGGGGCTCCCCAGTTCCCTGCCTAGGTTGATCCTGCTGTATCTTTTGGGCCAATTCTTGGGTGTGTATTTATACATTTGGGTGGTCAGTAAACATTGTTGTCACAGGACATGTGTACGTGTTTGAGCGTCGGAAGACTAAGAAAGCCATCTGGGAGGGGGGATACTTGTGACTTGTCATTTGCCATGTGGAAACTTGAAGCTAATGAAATGGCTCAGCAGGTAAAAGTGTCCCTACCAAGCCTGAGTCTGACCCCTGGGGCCCACAGGGTAGAAGACAGAACTACCCTCTGCAAATTGTCCTCCGGCCTCCACACACGAACTATGGCATGTATTCCCTCCAAATAATTGAATAAAACATAATTTTTCAATTAAATAAATTGGCTAAGTTAGTCATTTTCTAAAAACTTGGGTTTCCTTTGGTGGGGAAGGTTCTAGGTTGATACTATTAACTAGAATCAGCTGGGAACACCAATCATCCCCAGGTACTCTAACCCCTGTGTGTGGGTAGAATCCCCATGCCTGTATTATACCTGCCTCCTCCAACACTGGGAGGGTGAAGGAGATACGCCATCTCCCTAGTACCTCTGTGCCAACTATTTCAATAATCCCAGGTCCAATTAGGAAATAGTATAATCTCATCATAGCAAATAAATAGAAGCTAATGGGATGCAGATGACCTACCTGTAGTTACACAGATGTTGGGGTAACAGTAAAGTTAGAATCCAAAGCCAACACTATTTCCATGCCCTCCTTGCCTTCAGTGGGCCACGTGTCCAATCAAAACCCAAATGAAATCAAAATCTTTTCAAAGAATGGTCCCAGGAAGATAAACAGAAACTGTGGGTCCTTTCCTCGTGTGGTCCACAGAGGCTACATCAAGGAGACTCAATGTTCCAGAAAGACCTATGTGGCTTATTGGAAACTACAGGCGCACAGGCTACTGGAAATTGGCTTACTGGGTATCAGTAGTACCCTGCTCAGTGGAGCCAACAATAGTTGCTGGTTCAGTGAGAAAGCTCCCGGAGATGACATGTATGCCCTAACAATCAGGAAAGACTGGGCAGAGAGATGAAGGCAGCTGGGAAGGAGTCACCTCACGGGGAACGGTAGCCCAACATGGGCTAGGGTACGTATCCTACTTCTGAAGCTCAGCTCCATCCCTTTAGGGTGGCTTTTCTCAGACACAATTTTCATGTCCAACTGCTATGGCCATATCCAGATAGAATCTAGCAAAAAGGACAAGCGTCTGTGTCCAGCATCTTCCATAGGAGTACTAGGTTTGGGCCAGCCTCTATGCTCTCTACTCACAGATCAGCGAAGAAAGTGAAACCCTGAGATGTCCTGTTAGCTTCCAGTTAGACCACAAGTTCTTCTCCTGAAGCTGGGAGCAGAACACCACTACCTAAAGGGCCATGGATCCGAGTCAGGTGGGGATGTTCCCATAAAAACTTAGCTCCAGGCTACCAAAGAGGAGCAGGGATGGGAATGACCACGCTGCTCTCAGAACTCAGCAAACATCCACTTGTTCTGTTGCCTGCAAAGAAGTGATGGTTCATCCTGCTAGGAAGCAGATGGAGAACTTGAGTCAGATCTGTTCAGAACCAGAGCCTGTGTGTGTCTGAAGAGAACAAAGGGAAGATACAGATCCCACTGGGTTGACAGCTCTGAGGAGTGCTTGGGGAGAGAGATTGGTCTGAAGGTGAAGAAAATGGAAGAGTTTTGAGGATTAGAACAGAGAGAGGGAGAGAGGGAACCTCCAACTCATTCCTGGCTGCTTGCCGGGGTCTGAACACACCAGTTCAGACAGGTTTCCCTTCAGCCTGGAGGATGCTCTCAAGGGATGGTGTCCAGGAGGTAGCCCACTCCCCGCCCCCGTAGTCTGGCTCCAGCTTGTCCTTCCAGATCCTCACCCCTCTTTCCCGGTGCTGTGGGTTTGGCAGCCACTTGGGAAACTGTTACTTTTAAATGACTCCACCCCAGAGGAAGTGAAGCGGCAGGCATGGTTTGCCAGCCACTTCTGAGTGTCCATGCTTCTCCTCCTCCAAAAAGAGGATCAAACGCTTCTTCACAATGGAAGAAGGAAGGTGGGTGGGGCTTGTGGCAGAAAAGGGGAAGGATACAGGGACAAAACAATCGGTAGAGGGCCTCATTTGATCTTAATCAGGCCAAGTTTGTGCCTGATTTGATATTTTTCCCTTCCATGCTAAAAACAAAACCAAGACCTAAAAGAAAACACATCATGTTATTTCTCTTGAATTCTTCCTGATTCAGAAAGACTCAGGTTCATGAGACTAAATGCTGTGGTGACTCTGATCATAAGGAGCAAGACCACAAAAGTAGCAAAGAGAATAAATATCAGCTGGCAGGTAGAAGCAGCCTCAGTTCTAGATCCTACAATTGGCTTTCTACTGGTTATGCCTTCTGATGGTAGGGACCATCCAAACGCACCTCTAGCCCCATACTTTTCTCTGGAGCTAAATTCAAGCTACAGTACCCTACCTGGGGCTGACAAGCTACATTTGAGCATGGAGGATAACCAGAGCAGCAAGCCCCAAAGACTGTTGAAGGAGTGATTGTCCTGAGTGGCAGCAAATGTTCTAGACAGTGTTTTTACTGCCACAAGAATAAACACTCTAGTGAGGGAATCCAGTTGTCAGCCCAGCCCTGGGGGAGGTACCTGTAGTAACTGGGTGGCCTGGGAGGCACTGAGAGCCCGGGCTGGATGACCTGGTGCTGACTGGACTGCCTAGAGCCGGGACTGTGAGAAGAGAGGGAGCAGAGCTAATGTCTGTCTGCCTGGCCCTGGCCCTTTGAGCCAGCCTGACCTGTCAGAGTCCAGCCTCTAAGGTCGAGACAACCATCAGTGCTCCTTCCTTTACGAGCCCTGATCCTGATGTCATCTCTTTTTTTTTTTTTTTTTTTTTTCGAGACAGGGTTTCTCTGTGTAGCCCTGGCTGTCCTAGAACTCACTCTGTAGACCAGGCTGGCCTAGAACTCTCGAACTCAGAAATCCGCCTGCCTCTGCCTCCCAAGTGCTGGGATTAAAGGTGTGCGCCACCAACGCCTGGCCTGATGTCATCTCTTGACTCTACAATACTGGCATTCACCTAAGTATTAAACTGCAACACCCCAAGTTCAATCTTCAACAAAGATGAACATCTATGGGTCTCCTTCTTGCTCCTGCTAGCAAAGCCCTTCAATGTCCTTAGAAACATTCTTAGCCCATTGCCAGCCGTATGGGCTTTGTTGGAGTTAATTCTTCCCCCAACAAGATCCAAGGTTGGATCTTGTGACCCAACCCTTAACCAAACCACATACCACATTTCCCTGGCCTTCGTGGTTGGTTCCGGGGAAGGGTGATGAGCCCAGTCAGGCCACTCTCAGGGCTAACAAACCTCAATTCTGAGAGTTTTGATTACATAATTAGAGAGGCTGATCTTTCTGTCTTCTGAAAAGAAAAACGGAAATGATATAGTTCTCAGAGCTCTTGAAGCCATTTTGTGACCATGAGCCAGCTGACACAGAGGGGAACCCAGAGGACATCAGACTGAAGGCTGCATGGCACTGCATCCCTGAGATGCCACTTCAGCTGATACAATGAGCCATGCTTGAAGCTGGATATATTACCAGGCTTCCTAGGTAGCTTTATTTAAACCAGTTCACTTTCAAGTTCCTCCCTTAGACTGCTAAAACTTCTAGCAGAGACGTCAATGCATGCTCCACTGTATCCAGATGGGCATTTATAGACACTGCTATAACTCTCTCCTCGGGGGACCTCAGGGTGTCCTCCTGAGATAGGAACCCTCTTCTCCTAACTCCCACCCCAATGGTGCTAGGGAGCAGCCCTGGCTCTCCCCAGAAGGGAGGAAAATATTCCCAAACCAGATATAGACAATGAAAAGGCATGAGATCAACACCCTGCAAGGGCTCCATGCAAGCTTTCTAAGGCTGGAGTCTGTCCTGAGTAGCTTCTAGAGGGACCCAGGGGACACCTGAGACATCTAGGCAGCTCAGACACTGATAAGTAGCAGAACTCTATAGATGCTGGGCTAAGACTCCTGACCAGGAAAACTCAAAGAAGCAGGCAGAGCTTCCAACTTAGGCCAAGGCCAGTTATTTAATGAGGAATTCGGGCAAAAAGGCATCCACATACCAGGCCAACCTTGGATCTAGAGCCAGGCAGAAGTCCAGTTACTTCAGCAAAGCCAAGATCAGAACCAGCTTAGATGCCGAGCCATCATCACAGTCCTGTGCCTGCCTGGGTAACATCTGGCCAGGAGATCAGTCCATAGGCCTCCATCTCGGATCCAAGACCTGAACTGACCATCTACTAGGGTAGGGGCTACCTGCCATATAAAGTCCCCTTTCCTTCCTGGGTCTTTGCAGACAAATCTGGGTCAAAAGGAGCCATATACCCAGCAATGTTAGAGGCACTCCTTAAGTCAAGAGTGGTGGCACTTGCCTGAAATCCCAGCAGCTAGGGATAATGCAGAAAGAGTCCAAGTTTGAAGTCTGAACTACAGAGACCCTATTTCACAAACAAAAAAAGCAAGTTTTCCCAACCCCTCTCCCTTCTGCTACGAATGCTTTACGTAAGGGAGTTGCTTGGATGGTGGCAGCCAGATTACAAAGCTGAGGGAAAGGCCCAGGTGAGAGTCAAGACTCCACCAGAGGAGCCAGATGCCGCTGAGATAGTGAACCAATCTCGGGTCCTGTTTGTGCTTGCACTTTTTGTTTTATGAGGTAACATAACTAAAAGGTTTTCACGGTGCGCAGCTTGGGACAGATCACAGCAGACCACACGGTTCCACGAGGGAGAGTTTATTAAGAGAGTGGGAGAGCAGGAGGAGAGAGAGAGGAGTAGAGAGAGTAGAGAAGTGGAGGCCGGCCATGACCACGTGGAGAGAGGGGGAAGGGAAGGGGGGAGGGGAGGGGAGAGGGCAACCTGCTGGTGCGGGGTCAAGGGGCCAAGAGAGAGAGGAGGGGCAAGCAGCCCCTTTTATAGTGGGCACGCCTACCTGGCTGTTGCCAGGTAACTGTGGGGAGGAGCATACCTGGCCACTGCCAGGTGACTGTGGAAGTGGAGTTTAACAGATTACTAACAATAACAATTTAGGTAATTTCATGTCCTAATATGTTCCTATCCAAGCAGGGTTAGCACCGAGTGGGAATGTGTCAAAAATGTCCCACCCCAAACCTAAAACTCTGTAGATGGGACACTGAAATGTAGTTCACCAAGGCCCCCAGGTCTGGTTGTCAATCGGTTTGGGAAGAGCTGGAGCTTGAACCAGAGGCTCCTAGCCGTGGATGCTGAAGCTGAAAATCACTGGCTTATGCCGCCATTCGCCTGATTTTCTGGGATAAGCAGCTGAGAATATTTCTGATATTGTCCCATCACATTCCCTGAGTTGTTTGCTTTTGGAGGCTAAGATTGAACTGGGCATGGTGGTACATATGTGTAATCCTAACATTTGGGAAGTAGAAGCAGGAGATCAGGAGTTCAAGGCCAGCATCTGCTCCATAGTGAGTTCAAGGTCAGCCTGAGCAACTTGAGTGAGACTTTGTCTTAAACAATAAAAACAAGTAAAGAAAAAGCCAAAAGCAAATTGGGATTTACAACAGTCACAAAGCCAAATGGGAGGTCTCCAAGAGGAAATGGAAGAGATAGCTAAAAGTTTAGGACCTCCATTCATCAAAAGAAGTGCAACCTGATGAAAAGGGAGAATCAAAGACTGGAGAAAATGATTGCAATAAATACAATAGGGCCTGAAATCCTTTGTTTGGGAAAAGGTCACAGAAACTTAAAAAGAATCAAGATCCCAGTGATGTAAACAACATTCCCAGACACAAACGCACACGTGCACGAGCATATGCACGCTCGCATGCGCGGGGTGGGGGATGAGTAGGAAGTGACTAGTCAGAGTCATGTGAACTAAAGGGAAACGCTCTAGCCTAATGGGTTAGCGCTGATTCAAACGTGCAGGCGTCCTTGGGGGGTGTGCTTTGGTGGCTTTGTGGGTGCTCATTGAAATTGCTCTTGCCATTCTACATAGCATCAGGAGAGAAAGAAACATGCCCAGGTTCATTGGGAATTCAGCTTCCATTTGCTTTCATCTAGAAGTCAGAAATGCCTGGTTTTAGATGGCTCTTACAGAAGACAGGGTCTCTCGCCATTTTTCCAGCTAGATTGGTAGCCAACAAAAGGCAGCAGTCCCATTTCGGAGCTCCCCTAGGCCCCAGTGCTGGGACTACAGGCACATGCTTACTCTTAACCTGGGTGCTGGGATTCTGAACTGAGAACCTCCAAGCCTGCACCACAAGCATTCTTAACTCACTGGGTCCATACCTTTGTTTTTCTGAGATGGGGGTGGGAGTCTTGCTATGTATGTAGCCCAAACTGGCCTTGAACTTGCAATCTTCTGCTTGGGCCCCCTGAATGTTGGCTGTAGGCATGTGCCACCATGCTTGGCTTTATTTTTTAAAGTTAGAAAGGCTAAAATGGGAAGATGAAGGAGATAAGAAATTGTAAAAATGACAAAGAAAGGAAACGGGAGGTCAGTGTGAGAAGGAACAGCAGCCATTTGGGCACAGTCCTGTGTGTATGTATGCGTGTGTGTGTGTGTGTGTGTGTTATGTATGTGCGTGCATGTGTGTTATGTATGTGTGTATACATGTGTGTGTGTGTATGCATGTGTGTGTGCATGTGTGCTGATTCACATGTATATGTGCAAAGGCTAGGGGTCAACCTTGGATGTCATTCCTCGGGAGCTGTCTTCCTTGTTTTTCTGAGTGTGTCTTTTATCCACTAGCCTGGGACTCTCAGTCTAAATAAACGAGGATGGCCTAGGAGCGCCTTATCTCCATCCCTTCAGCTCTGAATCGCAAGCGTGTACCTCTGCCATGCCCTGTTCTTTTATGTGGGCTCTGAAGATCAAATTCTGGCCCCCATGCTTGTGTGGCATCACTTGTCTGACAGAGCCATCTCCCCAGCCTGAGAGTGACAGTTTTGGTTGATTGATGATTGATTGATTGATTTTCTTTTCTTTTTTTTTGTGACAAGGTCTCACTATGTATCCCCGACTGGGCTGGAACTCATTGTGTAGACCAGGCTAGGCTGGAACTCTTAGGAATCTGCCTGCCTCTTTAGATGTCTGGGGGGGGGTTCTTTGGAATTGTAGAGGAACAGGAGTCTAGGTTCAGTCACCACTACTGAAAAATAAGTAAATGTCCCAGAAAAAAACCCTGTGCCAGCCACCCAGGAAGCTGGTGGGGGTAGGGGAAGGTAGGGAAAGGAGAAAGGGAGAAGCCCCCTGAAGGTTTGTTTCTGAGCTATAGGTAAGATCTGGCACTGAATGAGCAGCCAGAGGAGTGGGAATAGTGGCCATGACTTGACTTGACTGAGCCTTTGGCCTGCATCTTGCAGCCAGCCAAGCTATCCTCAGAGGGTTGTCTGAACATTTCCTTGGGGTAAACTGTTCAGTTTCTGACCCTGGGACCAGGGACTTAGGTGTATACTTTACATACCAAAGCAGACCTGGCCTGCAGGTTCTCAACATGACTTTAAATATAATTTTGAACACATTAAAGGATATGATTATTTATAAGGTAGGCTATCAACTTGCATTTTTTAGTTATAACAGTTTTTGTGAGACTAGAATCAAAAATCTTATCTTAATGTAATGGGTGTTTTGGAGACCTGCTTCCCTGTTTGTGTCATGCGTTGCTGCCCTTGAGAGAGATGGTGGTGAAACCATAATTTGACCCTCTTTATCCCAAAGTCAAGTTGGTGACTAGTCACGTGCTATTTACTCAGTGTGGTGGGTGATTTAAAATGAGCAGGCTGGTCGTTCACACTCACATCTGCTGCTGCTGTCACTGCTGCCTGAGTCTCATCTGGGCAGGCAGGAGGTGGGGATGGGGGTGGGGAGGGAGGGGCTCGGTGGCACCTGGAGCCCTGAGCCCAGTGTGGTGAAGGGAGGGGGGGCACAGCTTCCAAAGTAAATGGACAGAGGGAGTTCAGACTAATTTTAATAAAATTATGTTTTAGATCCTGTGGCACCCTAAAGACAAAGGCCGGGGAAGTTGACATGGGGAAAGGGGGGTAAGGGAAGGAGAGAGAAAGAGAAAAAGAGGTGTGTGTACAGAGAGGGAGAGGAGGAGGAGAGGAGAAGGAGGAGCCTCTGGAGGAAGGGCAGCTCAGCTCCTGGGCTGGAAAGTTCAGGGTTGGGGGCTGAGTATGCCAGGTAGGAACTGATAGATGCTGGAAAACCCTAGAGGCCAGGTTCTCTCTCTCGCTCTCTCTCTCACTCTCTCTCTCTCTCTCTCACTTCCTCCGTTACCCCTACCCCTACCCCATTTCCCCCTGTGGTGGTTTTCCTGGCCTTGGTCCTTGGGACCAGTGAACTCACCCACCGGAGAGCAGGGTCCTCATAAATCTACCTTTAATATAAACTAATCTGGCTCAAATTGGCTCATTTCACCAATAACAGAGAAATAACCTATCACCAACCACTATACGTGCACTGTCACCCTGTCAATCAACCTTGAGGGTAGAGACTATTGCAATGTCCACCCAATGAATTGAAACTGGGGCTTGGGGCAGTCAAGTAGTTTGCCAACAGGTAACCCCAGAGACAGCTGCTCCAAGGTCCCAGCTGTGTGACTCCAAGGTCAAGATCCTTCCTGGGCCACAAGTATCTTTTGGAAGGAGCACCTTGTGTCACTACTATGACAAAGAGACAGAGGCCTCCTGCTAGAGCTGAACATCTCTGCTCTGAGGCCATTGCCCATTGCCTGCCCAGGGCCATAAGTAGTGTTTAGACACAGGTGCCTGCTTCCCTGTCCCTGTCCCTGTCCCTGTCCCTGGCTTACCGATCTCCAGCAGATGAGTGTCAGGATCAAAGGAAATGGGCCAGCCCACCTTACCCACTGAACGATCTCTCTGGTCCAGATTTCTTGTCTGTCACAGGCACACAATAGGGCCTGGTTTGCACATTGTCCCACTGGAACTCAAAGGACAAACTGCCTGTCTCCCTACTGATCGGTTCTATGAACTTGAACAAGACTAAAGTTATTCACCGAGTAAAAGCCGCGCTGAGCTTTACACCCAAGCTCCTCTTGATTCCCAAACTAGAAACTTTCTACTGTCACGTTGCCTCCCTCCATTCTGAGCGACTCCATCAGCTCTGCCACTTACCAGTGCTGTGACGTCATCGGCCAAGTCTCTTGCCTTTTCAAACACCCAAAGCTACAGTCCTAAAACAAAGGACCGGTGGTTAAAGAGCCTGCTGCTCATGTCTGCCTACCTGAGTTCTGATTCCCAGCACTCACACAAAAAGACCAGTGTGGCTGTGTACACCTGTTAACGCAGATCATGGGGTAGAGGAGGTAAGCAGACCCCAGGAACTCACTAGCCAGCCAATCTAGTTGAAGGGGTGAGCGTCAAGTTCGGAGGGAGCCCCTGTCTCAGCAAATAAAGAGAACATCTGACGTCAAATGTGGCCTCCACATGCGCTCACACACATCTATGCCACAGACACTGGCCTCCATATGAATTCATGCAGAACATTCCAAGGCTAGACCAGGCAGGGCCATTGGTCACAACATCTCCCACTAGGATTTCCCTCTTCATCACGGATGATTTGTTTTACTTCTTGAGGCAGAGTTTTGCTCTGTAGGCCAGGCATGTTCAAACTTGCAATCCCTCTGCCTCAACCTCCCAACTGCTGAGATTACAGGCATGTGTGCCACAACACCAGGATCAGGCTTGCCCTCTTAAAACACACTGTTGCCCAGCTTCTCTCCAAATCATTCCAACAGCCAAAAATAATTCCCTTATCCTAAAATGACTAAAGAGACAATCGTACCCCGCTTGGCAATTACCAGACTAAGCAATTGTTGTTTCCAATAATAAGAACGTTCCCACTGGGTGGTGGCGGCGCACGCCTTTAATCCCAGCACTTGGGAGGCAGAGGCAGGCGGATTTCTGAGTTCCAGGCCAGCCTGGTCTACAGAGTGAGTTCCAGGACAGCCAGGGCTACACAGAGAAACCCTGTCACGAAAAAAAAAAAAAAAAAAAAAAAAAAGAATGTTCCCTCTACAACACCTGGGGCCACTTGCCTCAGCTACTTGGGGGTCATCACTGCCCCTTGAATCTCTGATTGGAGCATGTGTAAGTATACATGTCTTCCTTCTGTCACATGTGTAAAAATAAACAAACAATCCCCCCCCAAAAAAACCCAACCTAAGAATTCCATTACTAAGAACATAATATAAATAATCCAAATAACTCCTAAAATCCCTGCACATAGATTGTTCCATAGACTGGCAGAATCCCAAAGACAAGGAGAGTTAATCTGCCTGAGGTACTAGGAAGCCACCATAAGAAGAAAAATGTTGGCAGCTGTCAGGGGGCACAAGGGCCTTTGGGGTTTTTTCCCTTCTTTCCAAGTCCAAACAGCAAAGAACAGTTTACATTCTTGTAATAATTGGAAGAAAATAAACTCTGCAGAAAAGAAAAATCAAGCATCTGTGAGGCTCCATGGTCGGAGCCTGTCCTGTGGAAGTGGAGATGCTGAAGGCTGGCCTGCAGAGCGGCCTGCAGCCTTCCCCAAAGAGTTCGTTCTAGAGCTTTCCACTGTGGCTACATTTGAGGCTGTATGGATGTATGGACGGGGGTAGGAGGAGTGGGGGAGGAAGATATGGGAGAGACAAGCCCTGGAGGCTCTTGCCTGTCAGGGTGAAACTGAGAGGCTGTCTGTTTTGTCCTTGTCACCCCATCTGCAAGTGTGTTAGTGAAGACAGCTGGCACAGAGCACCATAGGGTTTTTCCCATATCCCAAAAATGGTGGGGGTGGGGCTGAAAAGGAGCACAGCTCTTCTGGGATTAAAGTTCTCTACATGTCAGGTGGGGATAACAATGTTACCTCTCTCACAGAAATAGGATGCACCCGTGTGCCAAGCAGGCCATTTGGGACCCAACGAATGTTGGTGCTAGTCCACCTATTTCACCACAGAAGAACTGGCAAGAACAATGTTACATTTTTCTGAGGTAAATCCATCCCCTCACGCACCTACCCCCTTCCCACCCCAGTCCCCATCACCTATACTACAGAATAAGAGACCCCTTCAGCATCACTAGGAAGTCCTTCTAGTGACCTCAAGGAGTCAGGATCATAGTCCTTTAATCTGAAGGGCACTCCACCGAGGAAGTCTTCGAGGAAGATTTAAGAAGACATACAAGCGCATGCATGCACAGACCCCAGAGGCGAGTCTCACAGCATGAGAAGCGAAGAATCGAAGAGCCTCAGACAAAGCAGGATTTCAGGACGCCTGCCTGTACTGATCTAAAGTCTTGCTGCAGGTGATGTGCGCTGCTCCTTCACAGAACCCGAGTCTGCCTGCTGCCCGCTGCAGGGGAACCAGCCCTGAGAGAGTTAGCTGTGTGCCGAGCGAGCGGAAGGGTGCTGGGACAGATGCTTGGGAAAGGTGGAATGATTCTCATTGATGTTTACCCTATTTCAGGGACTTTCAGCTTTTAGGCACTGAGTTTTAGATTCTTAGGCATGACTATTTTCTCAAGCTGCCTCCTTTACAGTTCCCTCCTTCCATTTTCACAAGCGCTTGTCTAAATCATTGATTGCTTTAGTTTCTGGACCTACAAGAGATCCTGTGTGCATAACGTCTGTTTGCCACAGCACTTAGAAGTCACTTCTTCTGATTTGGAGACCCAGCTATCTAATACTCTAACACAATGTACGTTCACTATGATGGTTTGTATATGCTTGGCCCAGGGAATGGCACTATTAGAAGGTATGGCCTTGTTGGAGTAGGTGTGTCACTGTGGGCATGGGCTTTAAGACCCTCATCCTAGCTCCCTGGAAGTCAGTTTTCCACTAGCAGCCTTCAGATGAAAATGTAGAACTCTCAGCTTCTCCTGCACCATGCCTGCCTGGATGCTGTCATGCTCCCACCTTGTTGATAATGGACTGAACCTCTGAACCTATAAGCCAGCCCCAATACAATGTTGTCTTTTGTAAGACTTGCATTGGTCATGGTGTCTGTTCACAGCAGTAAAACCCTAAGACATCTTATGTTCGTCTTGAACACTCTTCCCTGTTTCTGGACAGGATCGCACCATGCAGTAGTGCCAGGCTGGCCTGTGCACCCACCTCCCAAGTGCTGGGATTACGAATACATATCACCGCATGTGGCTCATCAGATAGCCAAACAGACATCACAAGTTAGTAACAGATACGGTTTGGCCCCTGAGTCAGAGGCTGCCATGTTGATGCTGCTTAGGAACTTCTAGGAATGAAGTGGCTCCACATCTGCCCTTTAACCGTCTTGTGAGCTCAGAGCACATTCTCATCCCGGCTAAGCTTTGGGCAGCTCAACCAACCACCCAGGTACCAAAGGTCGTGATTTTGCAATGACTGGGGCTTTCTCTTTTATACCTTTCTAGAATGCCTGACTTTTTACAGACTATAAATTGCTTTTATAACCCTGATCCTACCCAAATAATATAAAGGACAACACCTATTAAAATGAAAGTAAGTGGGAGTTACTTATAGGCCAGACAGTGAACACTGAGCGGAAGGACTCACTGGACATGGCCCAGGCTGCAGCCCCTTGAGTAGCCAAACCACCCCCTGGGGAGAGGGAGCTAGTCACATAATCAACTTGAAACTCAGACGGTTCTAGAAAGAACCAGGTATGGATTCTGGTCTTAGGAGAACTCTCTACATGGAGCAGAACAGATGTGGTCTCTGTTCTCAGAAAAGCAGCTGGCCTAGCTAAGCCAAAGAAGATGATGACGCACGTGATGAGCCTCTGCCTCTGACTCTTGAGTCAACAGAACACGAAGCTAAATCACAGCCCTTCAACTATCAAAGAGCAAAGGCGTGCCCGCTTCACCAGAACCACTAACTTCCCTGTTAACCAGGACTAGTTAACTACAGAGAAGGTGGGTGTGGTCCCTGCGCAAGAATGATGTGAAAATCTATAAAGTGTTCTATAGTTTAAGAAAAGAAAAGGAGTAAAGGAATTTTTTGTTTTGTTTTTGAGACAGGGTCCCTTTATGTAGCTGTAGCTGTCCTGAAGGTCAATATGTAAACTGGGCTGACCTCCAACTCACAGAGACCCGTCTGCTTCTGCCTCCCGGTGGGGTGAACGGCATGCACCAACACGTCCAGACTGAGTAAAGGATTCTTAAACACAGGTGAGAGGCTGCAGAGAGGAAAGATCACTCTGGCTTCTCGGGAGCTTTGGAAAGCATTTTTTTTTGGGGGAGGGGATATATACTGACTGCATTAAGATGTTCAATGACCTTTGTAATTCTGTTTCTAGAAGTCTGCTCTAAAGGAAACGCCAGCTGCTTTATTATCAGAGCTACTCACTGCAACAGGATTTATAACTTTTAGAAGGTAATAACTTACATACTGCCACAGTGATAGTTGGCATGGTAAGCTCTGACAGAGGCTCTCGGTGGTGCGTCCCGTGGTCATTAAAGACAATGTTTATGGAGACTGTAGTAACACTCAGGGCAATGTTTATGTTACCATGCTAAATGACACGGGGGTATAAAGTTGTACATAGAGCACAATTTTTAACTACATAAAGATACACATAAAAGAACAGACAGAAATGTTCTCGAATTTTACATAGCACCCTGGGGGTCAGTCATGCTGAGTGGGTTTTTAAACCTTTTAAATACATTGTATTTTGAAATGATGGCCCACTTGCCGAAAAGCTGTCAGATGCCAGCGCCTACCCTAGTTTCTCGAGCCCTGGTTTCCTAGCAAATATATACATGTGGAGCCTCTCTGCTCCCACATGTGCTGAGGGGATGCGAGTCTACTATTTTCTGAACCGTTTAAGATGAACAAGCTGCAGAGATGAACACAGACAGGGATTCATAGCCATGCCTTACCAACCGGGAAATCAACATCCAATCCACAGACCTCATGCAAATTTTGCTACTTTCCCAACAACAGGCCTTTTGTCCCCACTTTTCCAGAGCCAGATCTAATCGAAAAGGATACCACACTTAGTCATTGAGTTGTTCTGAGGGTTTTCTGTTTTTGTTGTTTGGGTTTTGGTTTGTTTGGGTTGTACAGACTTATTTTTACAGGTTAACTCTCAACCTGGGCCAGCTTCTGTTCTTTTATGACAAGATCTAAGCTATGCAGTCAAGGCAAGAACAGAAGATTTTGCCTTCTCCCCATGTGTTTACTCTTTATTTAAATATGAGCTCTGAGACTCCAGTTTCCTTCAGTGGTTTTGTTGGTTACTATCATTATTTGTGCTGATGCTTAACAGCCCCAACCTGGCCCCTTCTGGACAATCTCACAAATGGACAATCTTTCCTCTGCCCCTGTCTTAATTAGGGTTTTACTGCTGTGAACAGACACCATGACCAACGCAAGTCTTATAAAAGATAACATTTAATTGGGGCTGGCTTACGAGTTCAGAAGTTCAGTCCATTATCATCCAGGAGGGGACATGGCAGTATCCAAGCAGGCATGGTGCAGGAGAAGCTGAGAATTCTACATCTTCATCTGAAGGCTGCTATTGGAAGATTGACTTCCAGGGAGCTAGGGTGAGGGTCTTAAGCCCACACCCACAGTGACACACCTACTCCACAGTGACACACCTACTCCACACCTCCTAATAGGACCACTCCCTGGGCCATTGTCCTTACTTTACAGTACACATGCTGCAGGATCATCTGGGAGCAGCTGCTCCTCCCAGACGCTTTGCTTCACTGTGGTTGGCAATGGTTATAGAAACTGAGATCCAGGAGCTTGGTGTGTTTTATTGTTTCTGGGACCTCGGAGGTCAAATGATACATGTCCATGCACTAACAACTGTACATGGATTTACATATATCTGAATCTATACAGCCATGAAACTCCTGATAGGGAGGTATGGGTGCATATGTAAATCTAGATATTTACATAGACAAATTCAAACCCAACCAGCTACTCAGTTCTTCCTAGTTTTTACCCTGGGAACTGTTGTTTTCATGCCCCTTCTCCAAGGAGAAACCTGGCTCCCAGGATCCCTCATGTGTTTGTTATTTACTCAGGGTAAGGACCCTAACAGCCCATCAGCAAAGGTCTCTGCTCCACCCGCTCAATGCCCTGAGCAGACCAGAACCCCTATGAAGTGCGTGTGTGTGTGCGCGCGCACACACACACACCATCAAGAGTACTGTAGCTCTGCAAAATGTATTGGTAGCATCTTCATATGGCATCACTTTCCACATCTCCCTCTTTCCCCTGGCAAAACAATCTAAGACACAACACCTGCATTCCTACAGAGGCTGCAGACTCACAACTCACACGCTTACCATTATAGCCCTAGTGTGTGGTTAGGAGTACGCTGGGGTATAGGCAGCTGGGATCGATCTCTCTCTCTCTCTCTCTCTCTCTCTCTCTCTCTCTCTTTCTCTCTCTCTTTCCCTCTCTCTCTCCCCCTCCATGATCCTCTTGTAGATCAAGATGTGATCTTAGCCACTGTTCCAGCTGCCTGTCATCATGCCTTCAATCTGCCATCATAGATTTCAGTGCTCTGGAACTATAAGGCCAATTAAACTTCTGTTTATAAGTTGCCTTGGTCATAATGTGTTAGCACAGCTATAGACAACAAACTGATACAAACCCTGAGGGCTTTCTTGCCTCATCCCCCATCAAGCCTTGCACAGAAGAACCTTCTCTGAGAAGGGAACCCCTACAACTTATCCCTCCTCATCACCCTTACAGGCCAGGCACTAGGAAACTGTGTCAAGCCCAGAAAGAGAGAGTGGTAGAAGCACAACGCAGCTTCACAGAGGTGGTTTTCTGGAAAGCTTGAATATCAGTCAGTATATCGCTCGTGGTCAGGCAGAACAGAGGAACAGGAGGAGACGGGGTAAGACACAGCAGGTTCTGGAGTTGGAAGCTAAGGGTAAGGAATGTCTGGGCAAGGGTCAGCAAGCTGGGACACTCTGCATAGGGACACCTACACGGTGTGGTTTAACCCCAGGCCCAAGCCACTCTGGATGATAGAGGCCAAGCTCCAGACAATGCCCAGGCAGGACCTGGCCATGTGTCCTCTGGACCTGTTGGCTTCAGGTTCAAAATTTGGGCTCTGACCAAGTCTTTCCCCACATTTTCAGCCCACACATGGGATAAGAGCCTCCTCTGTGGGGGAAGCTTCGGAGCTACCTCAGCTCCAGCTCCCTACCTCACTCTCCACATGTTCCCTGGAAGGGAAGTAGGACAAGAGAGGTCTCTCACTGCCTCCCCTCTCCCCACGGGGCAGCTCTGGCTCAGCCTCAGAGAACAGCTAAGCTGAGCACAGATGTCAGGATGCCCAGGCTGCTGGTGACATCCGGCTGGTCAAAGAATTCAGATGGCCTCCTTCTGTGGAGCAGCAATTGTTACAACTCTCTCTCAGGACAGCAGCAGCCTGGGAGAAGACCCGTGGTTCCCCGGACACTGTGCTGCTGACCAGACCTCTGTAACTTCACAATGGGACTGTGGTATGAGTTTTATCAAGCTGACTGGATCATGAGATGCTCAGGAATTATTCTGAGTGTTTCTGTGAAGGTGTTGAAACACCATCATTGACTCTTTCTCAATGACCGCCATCATTGGTCTCGGGCCTGCAGACCCACGCTTCAGCTGAAACATCAACTAGCCACGGTCTCCAGCTGTCTACTCACCCTGGGTCTCTGCAACAGTTTGAGCTCCTTTCTTACACCCACACCCCCTACTGGCAGCTTCTCTGGAGAACCCCAGGGAACCCAGCAACTCAAAGAGGGATACTGATCTGGTACTGACTGGTTTCTTAGCACAGCCAGGGTAAGGACACAGAGATTCACACCCAGACCCAGCAGATTCCTTCCCCCTCACTGCAATGGAGACACTCACTTGTGAATGTATGACTGCCTCCCTCCTCCTCCTCCAACTGCTTCAGGCAAGGCAGGGAGCCTTCACTGAGTGGAACAGGCACATTCAGGATGCCAGGCTAGTTGGCTTGGCTGCCAGCAGGAAGAAACATGTCTAATTCAAAGCCACAAAAGAACTGAGTTCAAAACCTAACTCTCCTACAAACAAGTTACTTGGTCTTGGTAGCTGGCTTCATCTCTTAGGCCTCAGTGAGCCCTTCTGTAAAATGGGAGTGGTACAGCAGTAGGCTATACTGCAAAATACTGAGATGGGCTTGGTGCATCAATAATAACTCAAGGAGGGGAGAGCTCTCCCCCATGCTCTCCCCTTTCCAGCCTCCTCAGAACACTGATACCAAACAAAGAGACCACTCAGCCAGTACCGGCAACCAGGGATAACTGACAATATCCTGCCACCCCACTCCTTCAGGAAGCCAGCAGGGCCCCTCTTGGCCATCCTCAATGCCCTCTGACTCAGGCCCGAACCTGACCCTTTCAGAAATGGCCAAGCTCACTCATTTCCACACACTCATCCCCAAACCACACTAGTTCCTTGAGGTTTATCAAAGTAAGATATTTGGAGACCACAGACTCACCAAAGATCCTTAGAGGGTAACACCACTTGCAGGTTCTGCGGTTGAAACTTAGAGATATAATCAGTTGGTAGCTGGACACAGGACACAGGTTTGGGAAGCATCAAATCTGGCGTCCTTTGAACTGGCTTTGAAGGAGAAGGTGCTGCTCTTGGCGGGGCAGCCAGAGCAGGGGCATCACCTGGAGCCTGTTAGTTATGCAAGTTCTCAGACCAGCTCAGACCAACCACACCAGTGGGAGGGGCCCGGTCACCTGTGTTGAGAACCACTGCCTGAAGTCACCAGCTCTCAAACCTGATGCCCATTCAAATCATCTGTGAGGCTCTGAAACGTTCCAGTTCATAATTTTAACTCGGTTGGTCTGTGCTCACTCGGCTATGCTGATTGAGAAGCACCCTAGGCTAATTCTGCTCACCCGAGTCTTCCATGTGCTCAGAGAACTAAGCTAGAAAGCCACATACAGGGGCTCAGGACTGTATGTGATTGCTTCACTAAAGCCGGCTCCCTGAATCAGAGGAAACGGCTCAGCCTGTAAAGACACATGCTGCCAAGCTTGACTAAGTTCAATCCCCAGGACTCAGGCAGTGGAAGGACCAAACTGGCTGTTGCAAGCTGTCTACTGAGCTGACCTCCACATGTATACCCCGGCACAGCTCCCCTGCCCCAAAATACACACACGCTAAATGTCAGTGTATACTCTTTAAAAATGAAGGCAGCGCCTGTCCCTTCATCTCACTGTCTTACTACTGGCCCAGGCTGGGGGATCTTTCATCTCTGGAACAGTCCAGCCTGGGACCTGTGTCCTGTACTCAGAAGGCCCCTATGAAAACCATCCCATCACCAACTTAGCTTCCCCATCTGCAATATGATGCCAACTCCTAAGAAAAGGACTCCAGCATGAAGCTCTAGGCTGGCGTATAGATAAATGTGGATGATATTGAAGCCCTTTAGCCATCCAGTAGCCATTTCTGTCCACCCAGTCACGACTTCCCCTTCTAGCCTTCAGTGTGTGTTTAGCAAGTGTCTATGTTTGCAATGTACAAAAGCACATGTGCTCAAAGCCACCTCCTATGGAAAAGTAAGTGACGTGGTAGAGGCTGTGGCCATATCTCAGTTAGCAGAGTGCTTGCCCAGCATGCTTAAAGTCCTGAGTTCAATCCTCAGCACCGCAGGAAACCGGGTGTGTTGGTGCATGCCTGTCTGTATGCAGGAGAGAACAAGAGGATCAGAAGTTCAAGGTCATCCTTAGTTGTACAGCCTGGGCTACGTGAGGCTCTGTCAGAGGAAGGGTTGGAGAGAAGAGCTGGAGACATGGCTCAGCTCTGAAGAGCACTGGCTGCTCTTCCAGGGGACCCAGGCTCAAGTCCCAGGACCCACGAGGTAACTCAAGACTCTGTAATTTCAATTCTAGGGGACCTGACACCCTCTTCTGGCCTCCAAGGGTACCAGGCAAGTACATGGTATACAGACACAAATTAGGCAAAATACTCATATGCAATTAAAATAAGACATTTTTTAAAAGGAAGGAAGGAAGAAAGAAAGATTGGAAGGAAGGAGGGAAGAAGGGAGGGAAGGAGGGAAGGAGGAAAGGAAGGAAGGAGGGAGGGTGGGAGGGAGGGAGGGAGGGAGCGAGAGAGAGAGGGAGGGAGGGACGGAAGCAGACATAATAGGTTTTCCATCTACACCCAGTCTCCCAGGTTATCTTCCCTCTGTTCTTGATGCTAGCTAGCTCTGTGAGGTTTTTTTTGCCAGCAGATTTGCTCTGTTGACCTGACCTGCTGGCCACCAACATCCTCAGGCTCACATGCTATCAGCTGAGCAACCCCGGGAGAATCTGGCCCCACAGTTCCAGAACACGACTAAGCTTTATTTTCACTGGCTTGGCTTGGATGCCTTGTCTATCTCTAACCCAGTCAACTGCTGTCCAGAGGATTCTGATGAGCCAGATAGGCCTGGGACATATGCCACCTCTCCCCAGTGGGGTGACGAGGGGGATTCTAGAGGGAAATTAAGGATCATTATGAGACAGGAGGATGGGAACTGTGTACTAACATCCTGTAGCATGTAACTGTAAGGAGGTCAGGCCCCATTCTCTGCATCCGTAGGTCCGGTTGGCAGTGCCTTCTCAGTCATGACAGTCAGTCTTATGATCTTCTACCCTCTGAGGCACTGACTGTACAACAGAGAGAAGAGAGGGGTTGGAGAGATGGCTCAGCAGTTAAGAGCACTAGCTGCTCTTCCAGAGGACCTGGATTCAATCCCTAACACCCACAAGGTTGCTCACAACTGTCTGTTATCCAGTTCTGGGAGATCTGATGCCCTCGTCCAGCCTCTGCAGGCACCAGATGCACATGTGGTATGCAGACAAACATGCAGGCAAGATGCTCATACTCATAAAACAAACAAATAAATAAATAATTTTCCTTTGAAAAGAATATAGTGGAGACTGGCCATGTAGTCACATGTGTGTAATCTCCACATCCATGAGGCTAAGACAGGAAAATCACAAGTTCCAGACAAGCCTGAGCTATGTGGTGAGATCAGGTCCTTTGGGGTAAAAGTAGAGCCAGGGTGGAGAAGATGGGTGGGGGGATTATTGGGGGGAGTACATGTGACTCAGTAGGGTATGTACTAACCACTACTGAACTGTACTTTTTTTTAAATCAAATCGTAATTTTTACTTATTCACACAGGCGTTATAAACACAAAAAGACAGGATGTGGGGAAGGGGATGACACTGGAGCGTGGGTGTTCAGGGGGAGTACATATATCTTTCAGAACAGGGTATCGGCTGGGTGAAAGTTCAGGAGACAGGTCACTATGACTCTGCCTATGATTCACTTGTCCTTATCTAAGTTGGTACTATCTGCCAAGGCTATCTATTTACAAGGTCTAGGACCACTCAGGCTGGTAAATTTCCACAAAAGCTGCCTGTTTACAATAGCTTATAGCCATCAATGTTTTTCCACAGAGACCCAAGACTTGGTGTTAACATACATGTATGACAGGCCTATTGCTGATTTTAGGCCTATGGCTGATTTTAGGCTTTCGGTGTATAAGCAGGGCTGCCCCTGACATCTCCTCCCTTCTCTAAGTATAGAAGGGCTGTGGCAATTCTAATCTTGCAAAGATAGGGATAAAGGCCTGACCTCCAGTAACTGAAGGGGACCTTGTAATGGCTCCAGTCCCCCTGTTGTCCAGTGAGGCATGAGGGCCATACCCATCCCAATGTCTTTTTCCTGGAGAGAGGATACTTCTGACATCAGCCCCTATGCAGTCAGGCTTGTCCCTCAGGGAACCCAGAGAGATATTTTTATCTTTTATTTATATTCCCTTGTAGTGCTTAGCCTCGCAGCCTAAGCAAGAATTCAGATTGCCAGTCAGAGGGGGTTCTGGGTGTCCCCTCTCTGCTTGGTCTAGGGGTGAAAGTCCCCTCTTTTAGGTTGGGCAGAGATGGGTTTTGGGAACACCTTGGATAGAGTAACAACCTCATCTTGAGTCTCGTGGTCCTCCATAGCTAACTTATGATAAGGTATCTGAATAGGTTTTGCTACCAAATTATCTATCTGTTGTTTCACAAAGTTACTCAGCCTATTTAAGACCCAGGGCCCAAAAGAAATAAGCAAGAATAACCCAATTAATAGTCCCAAGATGGGAGGAAGTAGGGTTGACAACCATGGAGAGGTTGAAAATCAATTCTTGCACCAGCTCTCATCTTTCTCTTTCTCTCTCTGTCTTTTCTCTGGGCCTTTTTCATGCTCTCTTTAACCATCCCTGTCTCGTCTATGTAAAAGCATAGGGCTGTACACAGTCAAGAGCTATACACAGTCTTTTCTATTGTAAAAGAGTAAATCAAGTCCAATAAAATCCTTTGCAATTTTTGGAGGTCTCTTCAGACAGTGAAACGAGTGATTTCTTCAGATTAATGATGTCAATCTTTAGCTGTTTGATGTCCTTGTCAATGGCCCGTCGAAGGTCTGAGTAGTATAATTTCAGAGGCCAGCATCTTGGTTAGAACTTCTAACAGCAGACATCACGGGTGATTCATTTTTACCTGAGATACTGCCCAGGTTTGAGCTCCTGGGAGGCCTGCTTCCTCTGGGTTTTGTGAGGTTGGGTACAGAGCTACCACCCTGGATCTACTCTGTGCTCGGGCCCAGACTGGAAGTGTACATTTTTAAATAGTTAAAATGGTAAGTTTTATCTTGTGTTTATTCGACAGTAATAATAATGTAAAGAAAGAAATCCTGTAGCTAGAGAAGTAAGCCACAAGCGGCCACCATCAGGAGGTCCCTCAAAGAAACCCGAGCCTGGGAATCCCATAGTATGGGCCGAGGGTTAGGAACTGGTTTATCCTGTATGTTAAGGAAAATGCTACTAGAGTCCAAGTCACAGATGTATAAGTACATGAGTGATGTCCTCACAGCTGCGATTGTCACTCTGCTGTACGAGGCTAACTGTAAGCCTGCCGCGGATCCCACAAGGTGTAGCTCCTCAGTCTCTGAGGCGCTCTGAAAACAGGACTCGGTTTGCATCCAGTGGTTGGCAACACTTTGGCCTTCTTTTGTGGGGGAGACAGGGAATAAAACCGACAGTCCGGCCAGTGATTACCAGGCACCTTGGAGTCCGTGCAATGTTATGATTAAAATAAGAATGACTTGTTCTGCGGCTCTTGGTCCAGTTTAGGGAGTGAGCCTGAGCTCAGATCTGCATGACACAGAGCACAGGGACACATTGAGGGTAAAGTGCGACCCTGTGGAGCATTCCTGGCGGCGAGCCAGCTGCCCTGGCCATTTCTATTTTATTAAATCCAACCCCTGCCCACCAAGGGCCTGTGCAGCTGGGCAGGACATATCTAGAAAAGAAAATTGGTTTCTCAGATGCTCCGGGTTTGCAGAGGAAGGAAAATGTGTTTATTCTGTGAGCCCTGCACCTGCACTTAGGAGATGCCTGTTATTTTGGTGACCAAGTAATAACTTAAGGTCCTCAAGAGCCCCCAGGGCTGGACAAGAGCCCATCTCTCTTAAGGGAGAGAGAGAGAGAGCAGTCAGCTATTACCTCAGAACTGGTCTGTTTCTGATGTGAGGAAGTGCTATTGACTTAAGGTGCCTGGGTATCTTCCCAGTCACCCTGGGGTTTCTGCTCTGGACACTCGGCTCCTTACCCTGGCTGTGCACATGAGGAGATGCTGGGAGGGACTGAGGCAAGGTTGGGGGCTCACCTGGCTCAGGCCCAGGAGCCAACGGCCAAGCATCCCTCCTAGAAAGCAGCATACAGTACCAGCAGGAATTGGATGGTACCTGGCTTGATGACACATCTGTAATCCCAGCAGCACTTGAAAGGTGAGGCAGGAAAATCACCAGTCCCAGATGAGTCTAGGGCATGTAGCTAGACTCTGGAAAAAAAAAAAATCTAATCAGACATTTAGAGTTAATGTCCTTGCTTGAGACTTAAGATGTGAAACAATAAATTCCAGGTTTCCTAGAATCCGCTGTGAGCTGCAAGTAAGCTGTCAAAGAACCACTTGTCTCTTTGGGGCAAATTAGTGTAACAGCTACACCTGCCTGCCCTTCTCTTCCCCAGCCGCTAATATAGCTGAAGAGTTATAGCCCTCCAGTGTAGACATAATGTTCTGTAGGCTGTGTCAAGTCTACCCTTGTGTTATTCAAATGCTGATCTCTCTGCCCTCACATCTTGTTTCAATCCAGGCACAACATTGCAATGCTTATACCAAGAATCTCCTGTTTGTGTGAACAAGTCTTACCATTTATTCTCTGCCTGGTCAATAAATGTTGATCACCTAATGGCTGGGCAGAATAGAGAATAGGGCAGGATGTCTGCTAGCCTGAGGAAGGAGAGGAGGGGAGTCAGATCCACAGGGAGGACAGAGGAATTGAAACGATGAAGAGGTCTGAAGAACCAGATTAATAAGAATATGCAAGTATCATGGACTGAGGCTGGGAGGTAGCCAGATTAGCATAGGAGGTTAAGATACATCATTTAACTGCTCAGCTATTGAGGCACAGTCTTAAGTGAATCTTGGTTTATTTGTGAAGTTATTTGAGATTAGAATATGGTAAATAAATACAACCACCAGATTAATTCACTGCTTACATTTATATTAAGTATAATTCATTTTCATTCCAGTGCCGGGAAATGGCTCAGTGGATAAAAAGCACATGCCACTCAGGCATAAACTCTTGAGTTTGAGTCAACAGAACCCATCTGTAGCTGCTTGTATTACAAGTGCTAATTATGTTCTCCCAAAAAAAAAACTGTACAAAAGAGTCTACAGGTAGCTTCTGGAAACCTATCCCCAGTTGGTTCTGGTTGGTAAACAAAGATACCCACAACCAATAGCTGGGGAAGGCAGACAGAGGCAGGATTTTAGGATTTCCTGGGCTTGGGACAAGAAGGAGAGAAGGGATATCCGCCATGCTGTAGGAGAGTGTGGAGAGAGGAGAGATACAGAGACCACTATGGGGCAGAGAAACAAGGAAAGCACCCTGGGCTCTGGGCCAAGAAAGCATGACCCAGAGGGCTGCACAAATGCATCCGGAGTGGCCAAAATGGAACATAAAAATTAGTAAGTAATAACTCAGAATTATCAGCAGGAAGTAGATTCTAGCAGCATAGAGGCTAGGCAGTTGCTCTGCTAGTGTGCTACTTAAGGCATATTAAAACATAAAGGCTGTGGGTGTTAGTGTGCTACTTAAGGCATATTAAAACATAAAGGCTGTGGGTGTCTTTCATTTGGGAACATAAACCATTGAGGCAGGAAGCAACATCATGCCAGAATTTATTAATTAATATTTAATACTCCATCTATTAAAATATACATGCATGGTAGTGTGTGTGTGTAATATCAATGTTCCTACTGCAAGATGGGAAGCAGAGACAGGAGGATTTCCAAGAGATCTCTGGCCAGCTAGCCTGGAGTGCCCCATGATGAGTGGCAAAGAAATCTAGCTTCAAACAAGATGAAAGCAAAGACTAACACTAAAGGTTATCACTATTGGCCATGGCCACGCCCATGCCTACTCTGACGAATGCCACACTGAGCACACAGAATTCTCTTTCCTTAACAAATCAACAGTTCTCAGGTGGCTGCGGCAGATCATAGGCATAAAACAGGGACTATTTTGATGGGGGGGGACAGCTTGAGGAGGGGACATATCAGTTGAGACCTAAATGAATCCAAAGTCTGCAGCCACAAGGAAATCTAGGACAACAGCTTTCCAGGAAGAAGGATGGTCAGTTGAGGGGCTCAGGTGGACCATTAAAGGTGGCATGTCCCAGAAATAGCAAGACGGATTGGCTGCCAATCAAGCTTGAGGAGCCCCACCCCACATCCAACGCAATCCTAACAAGTCACGTCTTTTTCTTCCCAGACTAATTAATGCCGACAGTGATCTTGCTCAAATGTTCGTGCACCATTACAAGGTGAGCAGAAGGTGAGTAGAGGGCTCTCCTCTGTGCCCGGCCCCATCCCTGCCTCCTGAATGTCTAGTGTTTGGTAAAGGAACCAATCAGAGTGTGGGAATCTCTGAATGCCTCCATCATGGTCCTGAGCAGGAGCCAGGAGGAGGCTCTAAAGGTTTCTTTTACTGATAAAATATCTGTGAGCCTCTCCAACTAGACAGAACAAGAATGCTCAGCATTAGAGGAGCTGGCTTTGCCTCTTCTGCCTCTTTATCCGAGGGCCATGTTGTGTGCAGCTCTTTCTGATGCAGATGTTCTCAAGGGCTCCACAAGGTGCAGGAATTTTGAGGCCTGATGGTTGCCCATCTCTGGACGATGTTATTTCTACTCTGAAGAGAAACCAGATGGAAAGATATATCCATTCGTCGACATGGAGTCACATGGATGGCCTTGATCGATAGATACACATCTTTTTTTTTTCCTTAAGATTTATTTATTTAGTTTTATGTACGTGAGGGATATGTCTGCATGAATGCCTGAGGCCAGAAGAGGGCATCGGACTCCATTATACATGGCTGTGAGATGACATGTGGTTGCTGGGAATTGAACTCAAGACCTCTGGAAGAACAGCCAGTGCTCTTAACCTCTGAGCCATCTCTCTAGCTCCTATACATGCATCTTTTAAAGCTAGAAATATTTGTCTACTTGTTGCCACGGCGACACGTACTCCCTAGGATGGGAGCGAAAAATGCAGCAACTGAAGAAAAAGCACAGCTGGGTTGCTGGGGTCTTAGCCCTGCTGCCTCTGCCCTCACTTGTCCATGACAATGAAAACACAGATAATAAGTGTGGCCTTCAGAAAACAAATCTGGACCCATCAGTCCCCTGCCCTAAACCCATCCAGAGTTCCTCATAGGGGCCTACTCAGCTCTGCCGACAGAGACTGGTCACTGTCACTCTGGCCTCCTTGGGAGCTTCAACCAGCCAAGAACTTTCCGTCCTTGGGCTGTCTGTTCATGCTCCCCAACACAGCCAGCCTGAGGCCACGCTTACTCCCAAGGGCCCACCCTCACCATGCCTGACAGAGCAGGTCAGCTTGGGTGTTCCCTCTGAGGATGCCATCCAGTTAGTTCTCAATGCCACGCCCATCTCCCTTTGGTTTTTCACCTTCTGCCTGCCCCCACTTCACTGAGAACGCTTTCAAAGCAAAATTTTTCTGTTAGCTTACACTTGGAACCCTACTGCCTAGTAAATGCTCAATAAACATGTTCTGGACTTCACTTTTTTACTCTATGGGAAGGGGAGGAGACCAGGCAGTTCTTTCTTCTAACCCAAAGGTAGAAAAGAGCATCCACCCAGGTGAGGGTACCCAGGAACCCTGGCAGCTCAGCCCTTGCTGAAGAGACAGACAATACCTGCGGCTGCCATGTGGTCCCAGTCCAGGGAGATTCCCTCTGTCATACCCTGAAATGACCCTTCCTATGGTGGCCCTGCTCCCTACTCAGAGGGCAAAGCTGAACTCACACCTGGGTTAAATTCCCTACTCAATCCACAAGCACAGTTTTCATCTTAGTAATCATAATAACAGACAGTTATCACCACCACGTTCTCCATCCAGAATTTGGGCCGAGGAATTTCTAAGCAGCTGTGGCGGCAGCATCACATTTAAGTCCTACAATGTCCCTTTGAAGTTGGGGTTTGGGTATGGATGCTGATGTTCGCAGAGATTCACAAGTGTCTGGAGCAGTGGAGCTCCCGAACCCAGAAGGCTTGCTCTGCGGGGTTAACTCCACCCTGCCTCTTTCTTCTTCAGCATAATTGCTCTCCCTTTCTGCCTAGCCTTCTGGCTCCCCATCAAGCAGAGAGAACCCTGGAGGCCTATCAGGAGGGCCAGGGATTAATTAAGGATGAAGGGTAGGGATCGCAGCTGAAGAACTGGGTGGTTGACCTCACTGAGAGATTTATGACTCCATGGGAGAGTCTGGGGCTGACTTAGGAAGATTAAGAGGACGCTAAGCAAACTGGAAAACTATCGTGTAGATGCTGACAGCATTAGGTCATTAATGCAGCTGTCACGGCAGAGACATCTTGAAATCTTGCTAGCTTAACAGAAAGGTTACTTCTCGTTCATGTCAAGCTTGGGAATGCTGAGGAAATAGCCCCAAACCCCAGTGGCTAACACAAGCTTCCCTCACACCCAAACACTCCTATGGGCCTGAAAGAGTAACAGTGCTGGTCCCTGCTGAGGTGCTCGAGGGCATGCCTGAAGGCTTGTTGCATCCTGGGCTGGGTGTGCCTGCTCTTGTACACTGTGGCATGCAGAACCACACTGAAGTGTAGTCCTCTCCATGCCTAGAAGTCAGGAAAACACATCCTGGTTCCCCACTACTGCAGCGTTACAGAGAGGCTGGGGAAGAGCCAGAGATTAACCCAGGTTGGGAGAATCAGGACTTTGCCAATGGCCAAAAGCTTTCCACCGGACTCAAGTATAGGACCCTGGTCTGTGACCTGGAGTCTGATGCCATCGTAACTTGAAGTGAGTCATTACCTTTAAGCAGGATGAAAGGGGGCAGGATGTCACAGGATCAAACTTCCCTGCTGCAAGCAGGGTCTCATCAGGCAAGCTCTATGGATCACAAAGCAATGGACCATTGAAAATCGAAGCAGATTAGAAACCACAGGAGAACTCTCTTTGGAGGCCTGCCAGCTTCCTTCAAACCCAACTTCCTGTTCAGCTCTGTGACCTCAGGGCACTCTCATCAATCTGCTCCAGCTGGAGAAACATCTCCACCGTCCTGTTAGAGGATTCCTTCTAGATATTTCTCCATGCTTGGATATGCAAAGACTGTCAAACTTGCCCAAGGAAGACTCTTCCTTGTCTCAGAGGCCTATTCTGGAGCTCTTTTCTATAGAGAATGGCTCCCCCGGAGGAATTGTCAGTGTCTTAGAGAGGTCAGGCAACCCGAATGGCAGTCACCATGCAACACGTGCAGCGAGGGCCCGCTCAAGTAATTTTCATTGTTTTACTAACTCAGATCATCTGAGCAACTCAAAGAGACAGAAATTGTCACCCCAGTTCACCAAAGTCAGAAGGGAACTAACAAGAGACATAGTAATTTCTGCCGATGCAGGTCTAATATCTCTGGGAAGGAACCAGCAGAGGATCCCAACAGTCCGATGCCACCTAGCCAGCCTTGGGAGTTTCACAAAACCCAACTTTGAAGCCAGGCATGGTGACACATGCCTATAATCCCAGCACTCAGAAAGACAAGGCGGGGGAATCAAGGACAGCCCGCCATACAGCAAAACTGTCTCAAAAAAGAGAACAGTTTCCTCAAGTTTCAGTCATAGGTCTACCACATGGTACATACATGACATGAGAAAAATCGTCTCCTATCTTTGAGCTTCATTTTCTCCAAAACGGGGGGTGGCAATAGCACCTCGCTCGGTTATGAAGGACTAGGTAGAATGCTCTCCGTGAATCTCTCAGCATAGGCCTGATGTAAGTTCAGTGAGTGAAGGCTCCCTATCCTCCCTTCGTGAAAACAGGAAGTGGAAAAGCTGGGAGCGGGGTGGTGACCTCCTAGAGCACGGGAAGGGAAGATTTACAACAGCAGTTTCAGTAGGGAGGGGACTCCCTGGCGGCCACTGGGAAATCACAAGGACATTGCTTGAACAAGACCTCAAACCTCCTCATGAGAGAAAAAGTAAAGCCAGACATGGTGCTGCACATTTTCAATCCCAGCCCTTGGGAGGCAGAGGCAGGAGGACCTCTGTGAGTTGGAAGGCCAGCCTGGTCTACAGAGTGAGTTCCAGAACAGCCAGGGCTACACAGAGAAACCCTGTCTTGAAAAACTAAAATCAAATAAAAGCAAAGCAAATGAATCAGCATGCATTCCATTTGTGTAGTACTCATATGTATAGCAAGACTGATTGACCCCAAGAAGCTTGGGGTAGCACCCTGCAAGGTTTGCCTGGTGCCTTAAAGGAATCTGGAAGGGTCTCAAAGTTAAAAGAGAAAGAGGGTAGACATGTAGCAGTCATCGCACTGTCTTCAGCAGGGGACATTTGAGAGGCATTCGATGAGTGAATGACAGAAGAAAATGAACATACAGTTCCAGACAAGAATGTCGAGCCTTCCAAACTGAGGAAGGGCTGTGGAGAGAAAGGAAGCCCTGACAGAACAAGGCTCTCCTTCCTCAGTGTGCCTCACAACCAGCTTGGTCACTCTTGACTAGTTGGCCCCATAGCCAGTTGGTTAAATGGTTGCTCTTCAACTCTGCTGTGAGTCACACCAAGGCGGAAAGCAAGGAGGTGCCCAAAGCAGGCAGGGTGCCTCAGCTTGCTACCACGGGTCAACCTTTCACACCATGAAGGCACAGAGCAGGGCCTTCTCTCTCCCACCCCTTCCCTCTCCTCACCCCGCTCCTCCCCCCTCCTCTGGCCCCACCCGATTTTCTTCCTAGCCTTTCCTATTCTCTCCCTCTTCTCCATCCCTCTCCCCTCTGTCCTCACCCCTTTCTGCTCCTCTTCCTCTCCCTCTCCTCCCCTCCCCTCCCCTCCCCCCAGATCTGGATCTAGTCCAGTTTCTCACTGTTTGAATACCCGGCCTCCCCAGTCTGCCCGGACCTGTGCGGAGCTTTGCTTCTGGCTCTCCTCCCCACATCCTGAGTCACACCAGGTGGGAAGGCTCCTTTGACGGCACCTCAGGGGGTGACTGGGGCACACCTCCTGGCACAGCCTCACCCTGGCAGTGGAGAGCACAGAGGAGGCACAGATGTGTGTGCAATGTCACCCCGTGTGTGAAGCCGTTTGATCAAGAACAGTTCCCCACCCCCACCCCCAACCCCCACCTCCTTGTCTACAGCACAAAGCACAGACCACACCTTTACAGGTAAGGTTTAGCATAATCTGGCCTGTGCTGATATTTTCCAAGTCTTCCTTTTAAATTTTCTCTTTACGTTTATTTACTTGTGTGTGTACATGTGTGTATATGAGTGTGATTGTGTGTCTATGTGTGAGTGTGTGTGAGACACATATGACCGCCACATTCACACACACACACACATACACACGGAGGTCAGAAAACAACTTGCAGGAGGTGGTATCTTCTTTTGTACTGCGTGTTTCCAGGGATAAAACTCAGGCAGCAAGTACCTTCGCCTGCTGAAGCTCTGGCAGGCCTGACCATTTCTTTCTTAGCCCTCCCTCCCCCACACCAAGTCACAATCTGCCAGTGTAAACACTTGCAATTCTCTGAATTCACCAGGCTCATTCTTGCCTCTGCACACAAAGTTACTTGTACCAAGTTCGTGCCTCTGCCCTCTTGTCTGACAGATTCTGCCCAGCTATCTCCTTAAGGCAACCTCCTCTGGGAAGCTTTCCTTGACTGCAGGGAACTGTACTGGGGAGTCTTCCTGAGGCCTCTCTAGCTCCACATTCTCCCCACACTGTTTGAGAAGTATCTCATCCCCTCCCCCCCCCCTCAAGGCAGTGAGCCCTAGGAAAGCAAAAACACTAGGATCCTAGTCACTGCCCAGCTCCCAATACCTGGCACAAAGTAGACACTCAATAAACACTTGTCTGTCTATTAAAGCCCTAAATAAATAAATAGAGTACAGGCTGAGTTCTAGCAGCCAGAATTTACTATCTGCTTTCAAAATCCATATCCTTGCGTTGCCCCGTGACTCCTGAGGTGGTTGGAGATGTGCTTAGACTTTGGAAGGTTGTCTTCACACTGTGGTAATTTTTTTTAAGGGTTACCTCGCTGCCATTCCCCTAATGCACATTTTCTAAAATGGCTGCACTCAGGAATGCTAAGGCTGGTGTTACCCCCAGAGATTCCTATTTAATGGTCAGGAGGATGGCAGGGCTCTCCGGGGGATTGTAGTAAGGTTTATCATCATACAAGGCTAAGATGCTCACTTTAGTCACCCTTCAAAACCCAAGAGAAATGTTACCTCCTGAAAGAAGTCTTCCCAAGACAAAACAGACTCCATCCCTCTCTTCCCTCCTCAAAGGATCTAGAATGGCACTTGTCACCCTTCATCCCCAAAGCCCAGCACAACATCTAATACCCTGAGATGCTCAAAGGACTCCGAATGAACAAGTATGGGAATGGAGAAGAGCCCCGTATCACTCTGGCTAAGACTGAATGCTGGCCTGCACTGGGTAACAGTCCCAGGGAGAGAGGAGGAGTCCGAGCTATGAGCTGGCAGAGCTCTGCAGGCCTGAGGTCATTGCTGCAACGCCAGCAATTACAACACCAGAGCCAAAGCAAGGCATGACCATTAAACAGAGTTCTCTCCTTGTACTTCACTGGTTAGGCTTGGTGACACATTATAAAAAATACTGAATAAATAATGAAACGGTGTCCCAGGAGCCATGATTGAGGAGGGCTCTGGTGGCCACTTTGAAAAGTAAAAGCACAGCTGTCCTCTGGGATAGAGACAAGTCCCTTTGCCCTGTCCTGGTTATGTGGGGAGCACCCTGGATACTCAGGAGCGTCAGCTGCACAGAATATGATCTGTGGAACGAAGTGGTTGGAAACACATCCTCTTTATAATAGTAGAAATACAATGTAAATCACTGTTGCCACATTTAAAAAGTTAAAAGTAGTCGGGCAGTTGTAGGAGGAGCTAAGGTGGGAGGAGTTAGGAGAGGAAGAGGAGGAGTAAGGGGAAGAGGAGGAAAAGGAAGAGGAGGAGCTAGGAGAGGTGTGTGTGGGGGGGGGGAGGTGGAGGCGGATGTTCACGTGTCTGTAGCAGTCAAAGGTAGTTGGTATATCTAGGTTGGGTATTGGGTTACACTTCGGATTGTATGGGTATCTTGCTACTGATCATTACCAAATATATAAGCCTTGATTAATCTTTAAGCATTAGAGTCTCATCTTTCTTCTGGGCCCACGTGGATGGTGGGATGGTCTGGGCAATGCCCAGCCTTGCGGAGACAGCATGGAAGATTGGCAGAGCCATCTCCCATGCTGGCATCTTGTGGGTGGCAGGGCTGGTGTTTCTGGCTGCCTGGTTCTAGCTGCTGCGCTCACGTGGCCTCTGGCCATGGAACATGGCGGCTGAGCTAGGCAGAGCCACCACAGCTTAGATAGTCGGTTGAACCTGCAGCCGCTTTTTAAATAATTACAACAACAGGCAGTGGTAGTGTACACCTTTATTTCCAGCACCGGAGAGGCAGAGGCAGGCAGATCTCTGAGTTTGAGGCCAGTCTGGGTTAACAGTGAGTTCCTGGACAGCCAGGGCTACAGAGAGAAACTCTATTGAAAGAAAGAAAGAACTGCCGGGCGGTGGTGGCGCACACCTTTAATCCCAGCACTTGGGAGGCAGAGGCAGGCAGATTTCTGAGTTTGAGGCCAGTCTGGTCTACAGAGTGAGTTCCAGGACAGCCAGGGCTATACAGAGAAACCCTGTCTCGAAAAACCAAACCAAACCAAACCAAAACAAACAAACAAAAAAATAGAAAGAAAGAGGCAGCTTGTATTATTCATTGTAAAAACATTTTACAAAACCCAGTATATCAAGAATATCATTTTGATATGTAACTAGTAGAGGGGCTGGAGAGATGGTTCAGCGGTTAAGGGCACCAACTGCTCTTCCAGAGGTCCTAATTTCAATTCCCAGCAAACACATGGTGGCTCACAACCATCTGTAATGGAGTCTGACGCCCTCTTCTGATGTGTCTGAAGAAAGCAACAGTGTACTCATATACATAAAATAAATAAATCTTAAAAGAAGAAAAAAACTAGTAGATTTTAGCTTTTCCCTCCCCCAAACTTTCATTTTTTTTTCTTTTTTTCTTTTTTGTTTGTTTTTTGAGACAGGGTTTCTCTGTATAGCCTGGGTAATCCTGGAACTCACTCTGTAGACCAGGCTGGCCTCGAACTCAGAAATCCGCCTTGCCTCTGCCTCCCAAGTGCTGGCATTAAAGGCGTGCGCCACCACTGCCCGGCCAACTTTAATGTTTTTTTATACTCAGAACACATCTTCAGATTCTTAGCAGGGCCATGGTTGATGGCTCCCAGGTTGGACAGTGCAGCTTTAGAAGGTGCTGGCCTGGGCTGTCTAAGATGAACATCCTTTTCTCAATATGGCCAGAGTAAAGGCAGTTTCATGGCTGGCCACAGTGGCATCTTCTATCTATGTTCTAACTGCTTTGTCACATCCCTTCTGAAGCTACCCCAGTCCAAGATGGCCTCCTAGATGGGGCAGTGAGGAGTAGGTAAGTTCCTCCTGGATCTCCAACAGTCTTCCATGCCTAACTGCTGGTAAGCATGTGCTAGGTCTCCAGATTTGCAGAGTTTTACAGATTGTTGAAAGGTAAGTTGTGTTTACCTGCCTAGTCCACTATAACAATGGACCCTGAGGAGGGACGGAGCTTGGGGTGGGATACCTGGCTTCCTCAAGGTTCTGGTACTTGGAAAAACAAGGTACCCCAGGGATGGCATGTTCTTCTGAACAACCCTCCATGTCTTGTAGATGGTGGCTTCTCCCTGTGTCTTTGTGTGGTTTTCCCTGTGTGTGTGTGTGTGTGTGTGTGTGTGTGTTCAGCTCTTATTGCAGAGACAATTGTATTGGCTTGAGGTCTCTGGAACAATCACATTTTAACTCAGGTACCTCTCTAAAAACCCTGTCTTGGGGCTAGAAAGATGGCTCAATGGTTAAGAGCACTTGCTGCTCTTTTAGAGGACCTGAGCTCTGTCCCCAGTTTACAACTGTCTGTAACTCCCAATCCGAGGGATCTATCTGATGAGCTCTTCAGATCTCAGCAGCTACTGTACACATATGGTGCAGTTATGTACATATAGAAAAAACACTAAAATATGAGTTGAATCTAGTGGTGTCTATCTTTAACCCCAGTACTCAGGAGACAGAGACAGACATATCTCTATGAGTTCCTGGCCTGCCTGTTTACATAACAAGTTCCCAAGCCAGACAGGGCTACATAGTGACACTCTATCTCAGAAGAAAAGAAAGAGAGAAGGAAGGAAGGAAGGAAGGAAGGAAGGAAGGAAGGAAGGAAGGAAGGAGGAAAAAAAAAGAAAAAGCATCCATATACATAAAATAAATCCTTAAAATCCCTCACTCGCTGGGCAGTGGTGGCGCACGCCTTTAATCCCAGCACTTAGGAGGCAGAGGCAGGCGGATTTCTGAGTTCGAGGCCAGCCTGGTCTACAGAGTGAGTTCCAGGACAGCCAAGGCCATACAGAGAAACCCTGTCTCGAAAAGAACAAAAAACCCTCAATGTGTAGCCACACTGAGGTAGCTTCTAGAGGTCAGGACTTCAATTTAGGACCTTGGAAAGGACCCGGTTCAGTCTGGGATAGAAGAGAAGCACCAGAAACCAGGTAAGCTCCCAAAGAAAGCTCTTCCTTGAGTCCCTGGAAGCCCCTCATGCCAGGAATGGCGGAGATCTGAATATTAACATAAAAACTATCAAAAAAGCCAACAGCCAGGTAGTGAGCATGATGTGACTACAGCCCTTCACTCATTCGCTACTGTATAGGGAAGTGTCACTCACTGGCCCGTTATGAGGCTTGACACCAATGCCTCCTCCAGGGATGCACACCGACCTCATATATGGCTTCTGGTTTAGAGTAAAGTCTTCTGGTTCTATGGATCCATCTCATCCGTCTCCCTCCCATTTCCTTCCTCTCAAGAAGTTGTTTTCAGCGAAGACAATTTATTAAAATTTGTTTTAAAGCTCCAAGGCAGACAGTCTTTAACCAGAATTCGATTCACTCTGTGTTGTAGGAAACGGCCAATTTTGAAAATGCTCAGGCTGTGTTCTCAAAGTACTTGAACACAGCACTGGAGAGGTGGAGACCTGTGGATCCCGGGGCTTGCTGGCCAGCCAGCCTAACCTGCTTTCTGAGTTTCAGGCCATTCAAGGACCCTGTCCAAAGAAATTATAAAGCTTTTTAAAGGGGTTTGTTGTAGAGATGGCTTAGCTGATAAAGCAACTTGCAACCCAGTTCTGTTGCCCTGAGTTCAATCCTGGAGCCTGCATGAAGATGGAAGACAGAAGGAGGTGAGTTAGCCCCACATACATGTGGTGGTTCACACATGCACACATCATAATAACAAGTAATTTTTTTTAAAGCAGACAATACCTGAGGAATGACACCTAAAAATGATTATAACAGTACTTATAAGTTCACGGATGACTTCTGGGATATCAGAACCCAAGGACACTTTTTCTTTTCTTTTTAGTTTTTGGAGACAGGGTTTCTCTGTGTAGCCCTGGCTATCCTATAACTCCTTCTGTAGACCAGGCTGACCTCCAGCTCAGAGATCTTCCTGCCTCTGCCTCTTGAGTGCTGAGATTAAAGGCATTTGCCGCCACCACCTGGCACCACGGGCAATCTTTTTAAAGATTTATTATTTATTTGCATGTGTGTTTTGCATGCATCTATATAAGTACACCATGTGTGTGTGTGGTGCCCTTAGAGGCCAGAAGAGGGCATTATACCCCCTAGGGCAGTGGTTCTCAACCTTCCTAATGCTGGAACCCTTTAATTCAGTTTCCAAACATAAAATTATTTTATTGCTACTTCATGACTGTAATTTGCTACTGTTGTAAATTGTAATGTAAATATTTGATGTGCAGGATATCTGATATGCAACTCCAAAGAGGTCACAACCCACAGATGGAGAACTGCTGCCCTAGGAAGAAGATAACTTTTATGTTAGGAAAAATCCATGCATAGGACTCTTTGTGGTAAAGATACAAAGGAAGTAGTCCTGTAATTACAAAGACAACTCAGACAGCCATGGCTCCCAGGAGCTCACAAGGCCAGAAGATGCCAAGAGAGCATGCTCATGTAAGTAAAAACTGCCACTTAGACTTGGCCTGGATTTGGACCACCATCACATGCTAGAAAACCATCTCTTACATTCAGGGAAGTGAATAGCTGCATGCAGGCAATGCTCTAGCAGATGAGAAACTGAGGCAGGCCTGGGTTCCAACTAGACCTGGAGACGAGAGTAGGAAGACCCCAGCCAGGCTTCTAGAATACACTGCTAACATCCCCTGGAGGAGTTATGCATCGCTGAGGCTGCTGGAGCTGAGGCTGGGTCCAATGGGCTTTGAGCGGCAACCATGTTGTGTTCTCAATGCAAAAACACACCGAGGAAAGGGAGCAGTTGTTCCTCTACCAGGAGATGTCCCTATCCCAGCCCTGAGAAGGGATCAGAATGCAGACTCAGGCAACAGAAACCCACTGGAAAGGGAAGGTAGAACCCAGCTTTCTGAGCTGCCGGAATCAGAGGCATGGCCTGGGCTGAAGCCAAGCAGGCTCTATGAGATGCCCACCTGCTCATGTCAAATCCAGGATGCTAGGATGGCAGGTGACAACACGTGTGATCAGCTGAATGCATACACCTCCCCTAGAGAGTTGCAGAAATGAAAGGAAGGTACACATGAAGTGTAAGACACACACTCTGGATGCTAAGAATGTGACAGCCTCATAGGAGATACCCACTGAGCCTGCGCCTGTTTGCACCCTTCCTCTAGCCTGTGAGACCCCAGAACCACACTGCTTTCTTACCTTATGTCTCCAAGATAATCCTGGTGCAGAAAAGACGGCTTAGTGAGAAGAGTCTAAAGACCTAAGTTTGAACCCCAGGGACACACATGGTGGAAGGAGAGAAGCAATTCCTAAAAGTTGTCCTCCAGTGCATGAAGCATGGTGTGTACCCACCCAGCCCCCACCACCTAAATATATAGTATGTAATTACATGTTTGGAGATTTTGTTTCTTGTTTTTGAGAGAAAGCGCTCAGTCATCACAGCCTACCTGAGTTCAACTCTCTGAATCCACATGATAGGAGGAGAAACGTGACTTCGGGTGTTGTCTTCTGACCTCTACACTGCACATGGCAGCAGACAGGTCTCACACACACATACACACACCCCCACACACCACACACACACTACACCACACACATACACACAAGAGACACATGGATCTCTATGAGAAAAGGCCAGACTGGTCTACATAGCAAGTCCCAGGCCAGACAAAGTACGTAGTGAGACCTTGTCTCACAAAAAGAAAGGGAGAGAGAGAAGAGAGAGAATCACCCACTCTGAACTGTGCCAGGCACCTGGATGCCTTCACATGTCCATGAGAAACCTCACCTTGCCGCTTGGAGCCACTACCATGAAAGGTAATTGCTTCTGCTGCCATCTGTACTAGCAAAGGACCTGCTGTATGTTGTGGCCCTGTGTAATCAAGGTCTATGTGGTTGCAACTAATTGACCAGGCTTATATCCTGGCCCCTGAGCAGGCCAGGAATGCAAAGTCTGATGTCCGTGCCGGAATGACTGCCATAAGAGGAATTTCCCTGGAAGGTTACAGTGTGGTGGTACACATCTGCAAGCACTCAGGAGGAGGCAGGGAGGGTGCAAGTTGAAGACAACATAGGCTATGCAATGAGTTCCAGGCCAGCCTGGGCTATATAGGGAGACCTTATCTTAACAAAGAAACAGTGACTGGGTAGATGGCTCAGAGGACAAAGTGCCTGACTTGGATCTCCAGCACCTGTGTAAAAAGCCAGGTGTGATAGTGTGCCCACTCCAGTGCTGGGGGTGGAGATGGGCCCCCTCAGGTTTACTGGCTAGTAGTCTAGCCAAGATGCCAAATAGTAAAATGCAAAGGTAATTGAAAAGAAGCCCAACATCAATTTTTAGCTACTACACAGGCACATACACACACACAGAGTATACATGCACACACAAAAATAGGGGACATTGAAAGGTGGCCCAAGTTCATAGAGGAGATGGTGTGCTTAATACCACTAAACTATACACTTAGAAACAGTGAGAGGCTAAAGAGATGACTCCGTAGTTAAAAGGACTAGCTGCCCTTCCAGAAGACCCAGGTTCAATCCCTGTGGCGTTACAGCCAGCTGTAACTCCAGTTCCAGGGGATCTGATGCTGTCCTCTGGTCTCCTCCAGGCACATTCACAGTACACAGAAAATAAATGCAGGCAAAACATCCATACATATAAAACTAAAGAAGAAAACTCATTTATCTTTTTTTGTTGGTTTTTTTTTTTTTTTGCTTTTGTTTTTTGAGACAGGGTTTCTCTGTATAAGAAAAATTTTAAACCAGCCCCTCCAAAATTAAATGGGAAAAAAAAATGCAGTTAAGGCCTACTTCTTGTTATTTGGAGACAGAGTAGCCTTAGCTGTCCTGGAAGTCACTTCATGAAGTGGGTGGCCTTAAATTCACAGAACTCCTCCTGCCTCTGCTTCCCAAGTGCTGGGATTAAAGGCAGTTATGTTTATTTTAACACAATGAAAACTTAACTGAAAAACAAGCAACAAGAGGACATCAGACAGCTGTAAATGTGCCACAGTGGATCTCAATGACCGTTTGGAGGGTAAGTTAATACATGTATTAGGCAGGGACACTGGATTACTAGAAAAGCAGGGGTCAGAGATCACCAGTCAGACTTGCTCAACTTACTGAGTTTCTTCTGTGTCCTTTGAGCTTTATGTCATCAGAGCTCACATGGGATGCCTGTTGCGACATAATTTCACCACGCTAGTAGTGTCCATAGTGCTTGCCCAGTGTCCCCAGTGCTCACCCAGTGAACTCAGAGCTCACCCAGGGTCCTCAGTGCTCACCCAGTGTCCACTGTGCTCACCTAGTGTTCTCAGTGCTCACCCAGTGTTCACTGTGCTCACCTAGTGTTCTCAGTGCTCACCCAGTGTCCGCAGTGCTCACCCAGTGTTCTCAGTGCTCACCCAGTGTCCACAGTGTTCACCCAGTGTTCACAGTGCTTGCCTAGTGTTCCCAGCATGCCTGATGCTTTCACTCAGTCTCACCACAACCTGGGAGGAGGACCATGGCCCGGCTCAGAAGGTACAGCTCATTACCCTGAGGGGAGAGAGGTTGAGTTAGTCCACAGAAGCATAAAATGAAGTCAGTGGGTTCAAAGTAAAGATCTAGAAAAGCCTATGGTGAGATGGCAAAGGAGCTCTCAAACCCAGTGAGATGGTTCTGGAGGCAAAGGTGTTTGCCATGAAGGCCTGGTGACCTGATGTCAAGCCCTGGACTCCATAGGAAGGTACAAGAAAAGAATTAACTCCACAAAGGTGTCCAGTGACCTCCACATGTATGCCATGGCACACCTACCTACGTTCAAGCAACATGCACACATACATAATAATGTAAAGTTTAAATTCAAAAATTTTAAAAGAAATCTCAATATTTTTATGTCTTCATTAAAGATTTATTTGCTTTCTAATTGTATGTGTATGCGTATTTTGCCTACACATATGTATGTGTACCATGTGTTTGCCTAGAGCCTGTGGAGGCCAGAAGAGGGCTTCACATCCTCTGGAACTGGAGTTACAGATGGTTATGAACCACCATGTGGGAGGTGGGACTGAACCTGGGTCCTCTGCAAGAGCAGTAGGTGCTCGTAACCACTGGGTCATCCAAACCCCATATTTATGGTTTTGTGATCACAGAAATGAGGTGTCTGGAACAGAGGGGTGCGTGAGCAAATAGAATCAGTACCTAGTAAAGACTAAAACAGCATACTGGCCTACATCAGGAAGTCCTGACAGTAAGTCTCCTCCCTTACCATATATAGTACTGAGGGAAAACATTACATGCAAACAAAGTAGCCATTTAAACACACGCACATGAAGTAGTCATTCCAAACGGACCCACACGAAGTCCGGGAAGCTCCATCCCAGGGAGGACTTGGGAGGACTTTAGCCTGCAGTGTCCCAGAGAGGCTCTAAGAGTACATTAGCCTGCAGTGTAAGCTAGAGTCATGGAGTGTATCATCCGAAGCTCATATAATAAAGGATTAACTTGGACCTGCTCACTCTAAGGAATGTGTGGGTCAGCCAACACCTGCTGCATCTCCCACTGGCATGGATCAAAGTCTGTATGGCTGCTCATCCATGTGCTTGCATGTGCTTGTTTATCTACGTTCACACCTGCTCTGTCTGGAGGGAAGCCCAGGCAGAGTAGAGTGACAGTTCACCGTTTCCCAGTTTCAGATTGGGCAGAGGTTGTGTGTCAGGCCCAAGATTATACAGAAATAGCTAGCAGGCGGTGAAGCTGGGCTCTGGGTCTCACCACAGGAGGGTATAGATCCCTGTGTCAACCCTAGCTAGCTAAATACCTACAAGTTACAAGTTTCCTTAGCCGGACACACCTTCATTGTCCAACCATATCTTCCATTGCAAAAAAAGGTGGCCAAAATGTCAGTCTACCAGAGTAGTTGAGAAAGTTGGAATGATGTTTGCCAAGTGTTGGCCTGGGGCCCAGCTCCCACTGAGAAGCACTGAGAAGCAAGGTCATGTGGTTATTTGCTATCAAACATAAACACTATTTTTTCTTCTTTGGGACAGTCTTACATAGTCCAGGCTGGCCTCTTTACTATGTACCATGGATGAGCTTGATCTGTGATCCTCCTGCCTCCAATTCCTGAGAGCTGGGATTCTGGGCTTGTGCAACTACACCCAGTTCATACAGTGCTGGGGGTGGAACCCAGGGCTTCCTATATGCTAGGCAAACACTCCAGCAATGAGCTGTACTCATAGACAAGGTCTATGATTTGCTGTTCTTACTCCAAATTCCATGTCAGCAGCCCACGTGAGGCTTCGGGTGGGAGTGTACAAAGATTAAACCTACCAAGGGAACCCAATTTACTCTATCAAGGGAAAGTCTGCATGTGTTTCCTCCATGGAAATACCCATAGCAGCCATGCAGAGTAGAACAGGATGAAGGTGAGCCAGATCTGTCCTCAAAAGGGCCTGCCTCAAAGTCTGTAATGAGAGCTCCCTCTCGTCCTGCCGTTTTTTCCCTTCCACCAGGGAAATGGCTGACTAAGGCAGTGGCTCTCAGCCTTGGCTGTACCCTGTCTCCTGAGGCAGACCTAAGAGATCAGGTTTGCAATCTGAGCATCAGAGGTCACAAATGGGTCCCCAGAGTGAGAAGCACACACTGGGCAGAGGTGAAGTTCACAGCCAACTAGGTAGAAGGAAGAAGCTGTGTGGTTTGGGGGTTGGAGAAATAAACGGGCCTTTGAGGGCAATGATGAGGGCTAGGGTACATAGCCTAGGGTACCAGCCCCTCAGAAATCACGATAGGAACAGAAGCCCTGCCTCAGACCAGCAACTGCAGATGTCAAAGCAGACCTCAGGCATCAGGAGGAAAACATTTCCCTCAACCAGAAACATCTCCTTTACTCCTTCAGATTGAGGGCAACATGCAAAGGCTCCAGAAAGCCATCACTTGGTGACAGCCCACAGAGAAACCTCTGGGCCTTGGAAGGCAAGAGCCACAGCCATCTGCAAACAGTGTACTGGCATCTTGGATGTGAAGTCGGATAGCCAAAACACATTAGTATTTTATTAGCAATCCCTAAAAGCTCCTGCAATGGCTGGAGTCACAGTTCCAGGAGAGGCTAGTTTCATATATTTATTTTATGTGTTCAGTGTGTAATTTGCACTAGCTGCCATTGCAGGACACGCAGCAGTAACACATTTTTACTGCCCCGTGATTTCCCACATGAATCAGACTTTATCGACTGCTTGTACGAGGTACTTCTAGACAGCAGCCATGGTGTTCTCAGAGGCCCCTCTGTTTTCCTGTGTATCTGCTCATCTCTGCTACAGGAAGGCGTCTTCCCTTGTTGTGGTCTCTTCCATATCCAGTCTTCCCATTCTCTCCTCTCTTCTCTCTCCTTTCTTCTATGGCTCCTCAGAGTTCTTCTGTCCGTCTGTTCTTCCTTCTTTCCTTCCTTTCTTTCTTCCCTCTCTCCTTCCCTCCATCCCTCCTTCCTTCCTTTCACTCAGGCAGAATCTCAGTCTATTGACCAGGCTGACTTCAAACATACTTTCAATCCTCCTGCCTTAGTCTCCCAAGTGCTGGGATTCTATCCCTACCATTGTGGTACTGCTTAAAACATTTTTATACTCCGTTAAGAAATCTTCAAATGTACAGCATGTAAGTAAAATCCCACAAAAACACAGTTCTTAGAAACACATGTATGTTGTGTATTAAAGTCAAAATTGATAGTCTGCTAGACATTATTTGATATAACATTCTAACACTATTGGGGACATAGCTCAGTTGGTAGAGTGCTTGTTCTAGATGGCATGGAGCCATGGACTCAATCCCAAATGCTGCATGGACAAGTGATTGGTGCCTGTAATCCCAGAACTCCCAAAGTAAAGGCAGGAAGAATGGAAGTTCAAGGTCATTCTCTGCTATGTAATGAGTTCAAGGTCGACCTGAAATTTATGAAACCCTGTCAAAAGAAAAAAAAAGGAAGGAAGAAGGAGAGAGAAAGTTACTAACTTCTCAAAAATAAATTTAAAACTCAGAAATACAGAGCATCTCACTGGCAGCCACTGGGTCCTCTGGGAAGCAAAGGCCAAGCAGATATCAGTAGTAGAAGATCTGTTCAGAGCAGTAATATCAAAACCAAAAGAGAGTGAAGTGTGGGGCAGTGGTGGCACACACTGTTAATCCTGCACTTAGGAGGCTGAGGCAGGGGGGAATCTCTATAAGTTCGAGGCCAGCCTGGTCTACAGAGTGAGTTCCAGAACAGCCAGGACCGCCCAGTGAAATCCTATCTTGAAAAAAACTGAAAAGGAGCTGGAAAGATGGCTCAGCTGTTCAGAGTACTGTCTGCTATTCCAGAGGTCATGAGTTCAATCCCTAGCAACCACATGGCTCACAACCATCTGTAACAGTTGTATGTCTGTATCTCATCTAAGATGCAGAGCCCTCAAAGCCATGGTCAGCTCAGTGGGAGAGAGACCTTGACGCAGAGGCTGCTAGGATGCCTGATCCAGAGGCTCCATCCACGTTGCTCCCACCGCCTCCTCTCCTCTATGTTTTTTGTAGGCTTTGACCTTCATGTTTCAATCACCTCCATCTCCAATTGGTCCAACCTTAATAAATCAAAACACATGGCCCTTTAAGTTTACTAAATGCTATTCTATTCTTTGCCTGGAGTGATCACATGACATCATGCCCTGAACTCAAGGGAAATGCAATTCAACATTTCATAATTAACAGTCAGTAAATCATACTGTACATACATACTGACATACAGCACAATAACCTTTTTCTTTCTGTTTTTCTTTACATGATAATAATAATCTATTTTATTTTCAATTAGAAAATTACATAATGAATTTTGTTTTGTTTTGTTTTGAGACACAGTTTCTCTGTGTAGCCCTGGCTGTCCTGGAACTCACTCTGTAGACAAGGCTGGCCTCGAACTCAGAAATCTGCCTGCCTCTGCCTCCCAAGTGCTGGGATTAAAGGCGTGCGTCACCACTGCCTGGCCATAATGAATATTTTTAAATCAGCTTTTATGCGCTGGAGAGATGCCTCCATGGTTAAAGAGAACTTTCTGCTCTTCCACAGAACTGGAATTCAGGATCCACCCTCATTGGCCAGCTCACAACTGCCTATAATTCCAGCTCCTGGGAATCTGATGCCCTCTTCTGGCTTCCTCAGGTACCCACATGCTCACAGCATACACACCCAGAGACATACACATATGTATATGCATACACATATACACTGTCTATGACCCGTTCAAGGTAAAGTGGAAGGTTTTTGTTGTATATATGAGGGAAATTATAGCCAAAGGCATTTCCCAGAGCAGGGAAAGAAAAATAGTAGATTGAATACGGCCAGCAGACTGGATGTGGCCATGGGAGTGGACGAGGTGTGTGTGAGAGAGAGAAAGACAAAGAATGTGGACAAAGGAGGCTGTACTGGCTGGTTTTGTGTATCTAATTGACACAAGCTGGAGTTATCGCAGGGAAAGGAGCCTCCCTTGAGGAAATGCCTCCATGAGATTCAACTGGAAGGCATTTTCTGAATTAGTGATTAAGGGTGAGAAAGTCCATTGTGGGTGGTGCCTGCCCTGGGCTGGAGGTCCGAGGTTCTATAGAAAGCAAGCCGAGCAAGCCAGTAAGTAACATGCCTCCATGGCCACTGCATGAGCTCATGCTTCCTGACCTGCTTGACTTCCAGTCCTGACTTCCTTTGGTGATGAACAGCAATGTGGAAGTGTAAGCTGAATAAACCCTTTCCTCCCCAACTTGCTTCTTGTTCATGATGTAGAAACCCTGACAGAGACCAAGAGAGTGATCGAGAGAGGACTAAGAGGAAGGCAGAAAGAGAGCACATGGTCAAAATAGCAAGAATGGGAGGAGAACAAGAAGCAGGGGAGGGGAGCCTGTGAACTGGAGAGGTCTGGAGTAAGGGACAGGGTGAGAAGAGCCGGGATGCCGGCAGGGACTCAAGTGTGCAGCAGGTTCTTGTGATATTGAGGAAGCCTGGAGGCCAGCATGTGCGTTGGTGTGCTGATAGGCACCATAGATACCATTTGCCCCTTGTGCCAGGAAACTGGCTCCTCTGGTAGTTCCTGGGGAATACTGGCTTTTGTCTAACCACCAGAATTTGGGGAAGTGAACTTTACTTTGGACCTGACTCACATAAATAAAAATAAAATTCTAGTCTCTCTCTCTCTCCTCTCTCTCTGAACCAGACTTTATGTATAGTCATATGTTTGGATAAAAAAAATTATTATTCAATTTGCTGACTCAACAAATTGCTTCCAAATAAGAAATACAGTAATGATATCACTAACTTAAGATCAGGTTGACCTTGGCCTTTGCTGGATCCTGGGACCACTGCCTGGTGCCTGGGCCTCCTCTCTTCTTCTCTGCCTTGCCTTCCTCTTCCGTGAGAGACATAAGGCCTCACATCTTAGCATTGCTTCCTTACTGTGAAGCAGTTACAGACTTCTGATATAGCCACATACAGTGTTAAGACAAAAAGAATGAGCTCTGGGTTTTGTTGCATAACTTATTTTTCTCCTCAGTGGTCATTTTCTGAGCTAAGAATGCACAGCCCAGGAATGCCTCAGCCGACTCTAAAGAGAATGCTGTGTGAATTCTCTTTAGACTTAAGCTTCCTGAGGGTAGGACTGGAGCATTAGACCTTTGGTTCTTTCTTTTTCTTTTTCTTTTTCTTTTTTTGTTTTTTGTTTTTTTCGAGACAGGGTTTCTCTGTGTAGCCCTGGCTGTCCTGGAACTCACTCTGTAGACCAGGCTGGCCTCAAACTCAGAAATCTGCCTGCCTCTGCCTCCCAAGTGCTGGGATTAAAGGCGTGTGCCACCACCGCCTAGCTAGACCTTTGGTTCTTAACATGTGTCAAACAGAGGGTATGCTAGACTTCCTTCAAACTGCAGTAAAGACCCTGTGAACAAGAGTGAGCTTGGTACTGACTCAGTAGAAAATGGAAGGTTTGCCTGTGTTCTCCTTTCCTGTGAGCTTCTAAGTCCTCTGGGATAAAACACTGATGAATTTGGGGAGGAAAGGGTTTATGTCAGCTCATAGCTCACAGTCCATCATGGCAGGAACTCAAGGCAGGAATGGAAGCAGGAACAGAAGCAGAGGCTGTGGAAGAAGCTGCTCACTGGCTTTTTCCCCGTGACCACCTGCCCAGTGAGGAGCTGCCCAGGCTTCAGTCATCAAGAAAGCAGATGCCCTGTAGGCCAGTCTGACAGAGGCAGTTTCTCTCCTAGGTTTCCTCTTTTCAGATGTCCCGAGCTTGTGTCAAGCTTACAGCCCCATGATACTTTTTCCCATAATGCCTTCTGCCCAAATGGCTAATCATTATAATCTCAGTTCCCTCAAATCATGTACAAATTTCTCTTATTTATCATTCCTCTTCTAAACAAGAAGTCGTTCTAGGTGAGTGCCATTTCTAATTACATGCAATATAGCATCTGTATAACAAATACTCAAAACATGTTTCATAAATGAATCTATTGCTGCATAGATCAGACCTCAGGCCCCCAAACCCTTACAGCACAAGCACAATGAGGCAAGAAATGAAAACTTATATTCACCGAGTCTTTGAAAAAAACCAGGCAGAAGGAACACAAGCTGAATCTTTGTGCTCTCTGGCCAACGCCTCGGTCCTCATCATCCTCATCATTTAAAAAGCCTGCTCTGCTACATTCACTGTTCATCTTCTGGCAGTTTTCCTAAGTGTTCTTTTGCATATTGCATAACGGTACCACAAAAAATACTCCAAATGCTGTCAGAAATGAGTGGGCGGCCATTGCTTTCATTCCAGTATGATAAGGGGGTAACAGTACATTAGAATTCTTCCTTTGGTGGCAGAGGAACAGTACAATACTTGACTGTTTTTTGGGGTTTTTGGGGGTGTTTGTTTGTTTGTTTGTTTGTTTTCGAGACAGAGTTTCTCTGTGTAGCCCTGGCTGTCCTGGAACTCACTCTGCTAGCCTCGAACTCTCGAACTCAGAAATCCGCCTGCCTCTGCCTCCCAAGTGCTGGGATTAAAGGCGTGCGCCACCAATGCCCAGCAATACTTGACTGTCAAATGTCCATTTTTATAAAACACCAAAGCACTCACCTATAAAACATCACATATTAAGCCAGCCAGTGAGTGTCTCCAACCCAGGTTCCCCCGCTTGTGTTACCTGAACACCAGGCATCCATTACAAAGAACTTGTAACTATGAGACACAGATGCAGAAGGGCAGTTAAAGACGCACAGGCCTCCAAGGCAGACAGGCAGCTGAGTCTCCATGTAGCCCCCAACAACCGGAGCAGGGCTCTCCCTAAAGCTGTAGCCTGACTGTGGTATCCCTTCCTAACAGGGCCACTTCGTCTGGCCTCAGTGGGAGAGGATGTGCGTACTATGCAGAGACTTGATGAACCAGGGTGGGAGACTACCCAGAGGGGCTCCATCCTCTCAGAGGAGAAGAGGAGAAGAGATGGCGAAGGGTCTCTGAAAGGGGAGACAGGGATGGGGGAGGCAGCATTTGGAATGTAAATACCACCCAGTGTGGACACAGTCTCCTGCTGCTGCCTGGGAATCAAGATGTAGAACTCTCAGCTCTTCCAGCACCATGTCTGCCTGGACGATGCCCTGCACACCATCATGATGATAGTGGACTGAACCTCTGAAGCTATAAACTGCCCCAATTAAATGTTTATCTTTATAAGAGTTACCTTACTCATGGTATCTCTTCACAGCAATGAAACCCTAACTAACACAAATAAGTAAGTCTTCTCTGACATAGCCATTTTTTTCCTATGATTGGTCCTTTGAATTTTGCATTTCCTAGAAGATTCAGCTGACCATGCATACATATTGTCATCCTGATGTCCTGGGCCACATCTCTATCTATCCCTCACGGCAGACATGAGCATCCTTCAGCACATTCCCGGCCTTGTACTGAGTGTAGCCATTTTGGTGTCTAGTCACTGCACAAAAGCCAAAGGGCAGGAACACAAGCAGCCCTGCATGTGAGTGGAGACGGACAAGATGAGGTATATACAAACAATGGAATACCAGTTGGCCTTTAAGAAGAAGCAGATTCATGACTGTTTAGAAAATTCCATTTCTGGGCTTGAACCAAGTTGCCAAGTAATTGGTTCAGGATTTTACTTCTGCGGATATTTCTCAAGACACATGTCTAGGTATGTCTGAAGTCAGTCTCTCTAGCTGCCGCTATTCACGGGAGGTTTGTTGTTTGTTTTGGCAGTACTAAGGATTGAACCCATGCCTCATGCATGATAGACAAGCACCCTGCCGCTGAGCTAAAACCCCAGCTGGGATGTTTAAATGATATACATTAAGCATGTGTTGCTATCTGGAAATAGGACTTGACTCATGACCTGAATATTAAGCTGGTTTTTAACGCCCCTGATTGACATTCCAAAGACATTTTCTGTTCCCAGTTGAAAATTAAAGCACATGTAGCCAGGCAGTAGTGGTGCATGCCTTTAATCCCAGCACGTGAGAAGCAGAGGCAGAACTGATGCTAACACACACTGCAATATGGATAAACCTCAAAGACATGAAGCTAAGGGAAACGAACCGGACATGAAAAGCAAAGTGATATGATTCCACTTTTATGAGGTACTAGACATTAGAGCTAAAATAACAGCCATGGAAAGGCCAGTCTAGTGGGCACGGAGCTTCAGTTTGGGATGATGAAAAGCCCTGGAGGCAGACGGTGATGGTGAACAACAGCAATGGACCTAGTCACGATAAATTCTATGCTTAAACTGTTTCAGCAAGTCAACCATGGTGGTACTTACCTCCAGGCAGGGAGACTGAGAGTTCAAGATAGCCTGGGCTGTCTAACAAAACCCTGTCACAAGAAATTAAAAAAAAAAAAAGATTTAAAATGATAGATTGTATATATGTTTTCTAAAACTTTTTAAAGTAAGTTTTTAAAACCCCTCTGGAGCCCAGAGGACCCTGAACTGGAACTGACAAGAAAGCCTCCTCTCTGAGAACTATCTTTTATAGTTTGCATACAAGGCGCCATGCAAGGTGTACATACATGCATACATGGCACCTTGTATGAAAACTTCCAAGTGAAGGACTCCACCAACAATCCCACCCAACTATGAAGCCTATGAACCACAGCAACAACCAACAAGGCATGACAACCCTAAGGGAGCGGTAGTGGCACGCACGCCTTGGCGGTAACCAGCAGCTCTCTAATTGGACTTAAGACCCACTCAACTGGAAACCTAGCCAACTACCTAAGGCTAGTAAAGTTGTGAATCTTGAAGAACCTACAACTGGCACTTTACTAAACCAGTATAAGTCCTGATTACATTCTAAATATTTGTTCTTATAGCCATAGATAAGTGTAATCCCCACCTTTGATCAAGAAAACCTATCACTTTGCAACAGATAGAGACCATGACAGAAAAACCATACTAATCAAAATGCAGACTCATGGAGCCCAGTCCCAACTAACGCATCGACTACACAACTCCTGCACCCAAGGCTCAGGGGTCATTTCAGAAGCGAAAAAGTGACTGTACGTGCCAGAGGAACAAGGAGTTTGCTATGAGATTGCATTTGCTAGAACTGTCAGAAGCTCCGCCCATAAAGTCTCACTAACATGGCTGCTTAAACATGAGCTGAGCAAGGGCAACACCAATGGACATGTTAAACACACATGAACATTCTCACACATGGGGGAACACTCAGCATGGCGGTGTATATCTTTAGTCAGGATGCAGAGACAGGTAGATCTCTGTGCGTTCAAAGCCAGCAAGTTCCAGGACAGCCAGAGCTACATAGAAAGATCCTATCACAAAATAAAAAGTATTGTATGAAAAAAACTTGGGGCTAGAGAGAAGGCTCAGCAATTAAAAGCACACACTGCTCTCCCAGAGTTCAATTTCCAGCACCTAGATCAAATGGCTTACAACCACCTGTAACTCAAGTTCCAGAGGGATCCCATACCTCTGACCTCTGCAGACACCTGTATTCACATGTACATGTACACATGTACACACACACACACACACACACAAACCCTCACTGATGTAGTGACACACACCTTTAATCATAGCACTCAGGATCTCTGACCTGGCCAGCCTACTTTACAGAATGAGTTCCAGGTCAAGCCAGGGCTATATAGTGAGACCCTTTTCTCTGCAAAAAAAGAAATGACATCTGACCACTGATCATCTCAAGTAAGATTATTTCTACATTAGATAGCTAATTAACTAATAGATTTGCCACCTTGCCAGATTAAAGGAGAAAGATCATTGTATCTTAATAAATAAAAGATTTAAATAAATCTTACTATCCATTCAAGATAGATACAAATATGAATCATTTGTCCACTAAAACACAATCTACTTAACCTTCAAAGGCTCGTCAGTGGGCAAACTCTCTTCTCAGTGGCATACTGCATATCTCTTACAGGAACCAGAAAAAAATGGGTATCTACTATCCACATGTGCAACTGTCACCAGAGAACACCAGACATCATAGAGAAATTATTGGTTTTAATAACAGTTTAGAAAGTTACTGAATACAAAAAATGTAATATGCAAATCATTGAATTTGTACAATCAGGAACAATTTTTTTTTTCTTTTTTCTTTTTGAGACAAGGTCTTACCTGCTAACCTTATAGCCCAGTCTGGCCTTGAACTCATGGAGATCTGCCTGCCTCTGGCTCCTAAATGCTGGGATTGAAGGTGTACACTGTCACATCCAGCCTTAATAATTTTTCAAAGGTGACTATCTTGTATTAGTCACCTTGCCTGCTGCTGGAAATAAAACACCAAGACCAAAAGCACCTTCCGGAAGAAAGACATTTTTTCTTTTGGCCTATGGTTCCAGAGTATTGAGCATCCATTTGGCAAGCGTGGTGGTGGCAGGAACAGTACACTGAGAGCTCCCATCTTCAAATGCAATCAGAAAGCCAAGACAGTGAACTGGAAGTAGCACGAGGTTTTAACACCCAAACCCTCTCCCCAAGTGACATACTCCTCCAACAAGGCCACACCTCCTAAACTGCCCTAAAATGCCATCAACTGAGGAGCCAGCATTCAAACATCTGGGACATTCTCATTCAAACCATCAACATATCAAAATACAAACTGAAATGAATAAATGTGACAAATTATACAAGTGCTTTATGAAAAAAGATAACTTCATTACAAATTTGTTTTTGGTTTGTTTTTGTTTTTGTTTTGTTTTGTTTGTTTTGCTTTGTGAGACATGGTTTCTCTGTATAGCCCTGGCTATTCTGGAACTCTGTAGACAAGGCTAGCCTTGAACTCACAGAGATCTACCTGCCTCTCCCTCCTGAGTGCTAGGATTAAAGGTGTGCATCACCACTGCTCAGCTCAAAATAAAAAATTTTAAGATCTAAATAAATAAGAAATTCCATAGATGTCTAGTCATTTTAATATGTTTTTCTTTTAAAATACTCTAATTTATTAAAAACTTTTAAAAATTTAATTTGTTGTTGTTGTTGTTGTTGTTGTTGTTAAGACAGGGTTTCTCTTTATAGCCCAGGCTGTCCTAGAACTCACTCTGTAGAGCAGGCTGGCCTCAAACTCAGAAATCCGCCTGCCTCTGCCTCCCAAGTGCTGGGATTAAAGGCGTGCGCCACCAATGCCCGGCAAAATTTAATTTTTATTTTTTCAGTTGTGTGTGTGTTGTGTGTGTGTGTGTGCGTGTGTGTTTTGTGTTAGTGTCAGAAATAGGATTTCTCTGTCTACCATGTGGGGCCCAGGGATCAAATTCAGGTCATCAGTCTTGGCAGCAAGCACCTTTACCCACTAAGCCATCTCACTGGCCCCAGAGTTTTAATTATAGTCAAACTTGCTGCGCACCTAACAGTGGTTAAATTCATACCCATTTCCTATCTCACCAGTTTCGGTGAATTACACAGCCTTACACATTTACAGCCTTGGTATTAGAAAGATGCATCAGTTCGGGTATGAGGTTGGCATCTAGAAACTTCAATCGAATCCCAAGAAACTGGTTCTAAGAAAGAGGTGCTGGGCCCTAGGGGAAGAACTAGTTCCTGTCCAGTGGGAAACTTAACCATCTGGGGTCTCTCACTGTGTTGGGTGGGACCAGAAGTGGAGCAAGTACTGTAGGAGATTCTAGAAAAAGGTTAGAGATCAAGAGAAGACAAAAGAGCCATTGACCCTTCTGTTTGCCCATGAACTAAGACTGAAATGAATTTAACCGACATTTCCAGAGCTCTGTCCTCAACCTCCATCAATACTGCAACTGAGCGTTCTCAAGTGTTTATGCCCAGGCCCAGAGAGACGTCTACATGTTGCCATATACAAAGCACATTCTACGCAACAGTCATATGAATCAGATGCCATTCATTTCCTGATTCTACATAATAGAATTTTACATACTTGATGTAAGGGATGTAGTGAAGTGTGTGTGTGTGTGTGTGTGTGTATGTGTGTGTGTGTGTGTATGTATCTAGAAAGAAGATCAAATATACATACATATATACATTTTAATAATGCAACCTGGAAGAAACTCCAATCCAAGGAAGGGCATCTACACAAAACAGAAAGGCGAGACAGCCATGGCGTGTCAGGACAGTGAGGGACCTAGCTGATTCTGGAATGTTCAAATATAAAGTATGAAAGAATGAAGTGAAAAACATCCGTCTTAAGTTAATAGAGCACTGAAGCATAACGGTCTAGATCTAGAAATTTTTTTTTTTTTTTTTTTGGTTTTTCGAGACAGGGTTTCTCTGTATAGCCCTGGCTGTCCTGGAACTCACTCTGTAGACCAGGCTGGCCTCGAACTCAGAAATCTGCCTGCCTCTGCCTCCCAAGTGCTGGGATTAAAGGCGTGCGCCACCACCGCCCAGCTAGATCTAGAAATGTTAAACTTAATATTTTTACTTTACTCATAGATGGGCATGGTGGTGCAGGCCTTTGATTCCGGCACTCAGGAGGCAGAGACAGGTGTGCCTCTGTGATTTTGAGGCCAGCCTAATCTACAAAGTAAGTTCTAGGCTAACTAGGGGTGGAAGACTATGTAGAAGACTCTATCTCAAAAAACAACACAACAGCAACAACAACAAACTATTTATATTTATTTCTATTTATTTGTACGTTTATGGGTTGTCCATAGAGACAAGAAGAAGCCTTCAGTTCCCTGAGGCTGAGTTACAGGCAATCCTTAGATGCCTGACATGTGGAGTGGAAACCAAACTTGGTTCCTCTGGAAGAGCAGCAAATGCTCTTAACTGCTGAGGTGTCCCTCCAGCCTCAAACTTAATTTTTTTCCCATTTGCACAGGGGAATTATACTATATTACATATGGCACTAATATATAAGGTCTTATCTGCTAACTTTGATTACCAAAACTATGCAGCTTTCTCTAAATAAAGAAAAGAAATATCAGGTTGTGACAACCTCCCGTGCCTGGCCAAGAAGTTGCCATCATCCAGTCTGTGCCACTGATGGATAAGAGCGATGAAAAGCAGTCTTTGGTCTCACATCTCTTTCTGTGTTGGATAACCAGGATTCAGGTGAACTTACAGAGCAACCAGGAAAGCCCTGGCAGCCAATGCTGGCGTTTTAAGGTTGGCCACTGGCCGTGAGACACAATGGTGATAAGGATGCAGGGCTAGGACCACTGCTGACTGGCTAGCAGAGGCAAACTAGTTAAAATAAAGGCCAGGGGGCCATCAAGATGGCTCAGCAGGTGAAGGTGCTTGCTACACAAGCCTGACAACCAGAGCTCAGTGGGACCCCTGAAAGCTGCCCTCTGCCCTCCACACAAAATATAATATGCACATCCCTGCATTCACACACATACACAGTAATAATAGATAGCATACTTAAAGGCCAGCAATAATACCAGAATAGCACCAGGAAAATACTGTAGCCTTTACAAATGACAGTTATAAAAACTGCAGAGAGAAAAAGAAAAAAAAAACATAGCAGTATGGGAAAATGCTTGAAAGATACGTGAAAAAGAAAAGATACTTTAAATCACATGTGTCTGTGACTGCAAATATCTTAAGGCATAAGAAAAATACACCCCCCCCAAACTAATCATTTTATATTCAAAATGTATTTCTCTTTGAGTTGTGTTGTAGTCTGTGTAGTGGCCCCACTAACTCATAAGCCACAACTCTGCCTCCCAGTCTGACTGGCTATGAAGAGAGAACATAGAGGGGAATAATTAAGGCTAAATGAGGTCATGGAGTCTCTTATGAGTCCTAGTCCCAGAAGAAAAGGAAGAGGTCAGAGTAGACAGACTGATGGTTAAAGTACTCAATATCCAAGCATAAAAACCAGAGTTCTGGTTCCCAGAACCCAGCGGGTTGTAGGGAGCATATGGCAGCTCTCCTCTAATCCCAACCTCAGAAGGTAGAGACAGGGGATCCCCACACCAAGCTGGCAAACAAGCCTAGCCATATTGGCCAGTCTTGGTTTTGACGGAGACATCTTGCCTCAATGAGTAAAATAGAAGAGCAGTCAAGGATATTTCCTACTCAATCTCAGACTTCTGCATACACCTACATGGACATATACCCACACGTGTGTGTCCACACACATGGAAACATACACATACCCAAAAATGGGGAAAAAAGTAGAGGAGGAGGAGGAAGAGGAAGAAGAGGAGGAAAAAAAGAGGACAAGAGACAGCAGAGATTTCGATACACACCTGCAGAGAAGCCAGGTGAGGACTCAGTATGGTGCCACCTGTGTGCTGACCCAAGCTGCGCCTTGACTGTGAGCACCTGGATTCCATCATCCCTGCCACCCTGTCCAGTCTTGTCTTATGGCGGTCTGATGAGACTAACAGCAAGCTGATTAGCCACCCTGCCTGCTAGCTCTCCCGTGGCCTTCCATTCCAATTCTCCATGCGCCCACTGCTTCCCACTGTTCCAGCCGCCAACCTGACTGGAGATCCCTTGTGCCCAGAACCACAGAGCAGACTCCGTTTCTCTCCCGGCTGTGTGCTTCCTGCTGTCTTTCTCATACTCCCAGCCACCGATTCTTGCCTTACTCCATTCTATCACCTCAAGTATCGCAGATGTTTTAACCCATTGTATTTGCTCTGAGTACTAACTCTAGCTCCCCCTCTCTAGAACTCTCTGTGCTCACCCCTCAGACACAAGCACCTGATCCCTCCAGGTGCACTGGAGTCTTTCCATTGCAACTGAAAAAGACATCTGATTTGGACAGTGGCTGAGACAGCTAGCATGAATATTACCCCTCTCTGCCACAACCTGGCCTTGTGTCTCTGTGCCTTTTTAAGTACAATGCTCCCAGGCTTCTGAAGGCAGCTTTTCCCATGAGAAGGGAAGAGAGAACCAGCAGGCTTAAGTCTAAGCATCCCACGTTCACCAAGCTTCACATTTGACATTAACATGTCAAAACCCAGGAAGGACTGGAAGGCTCATTCTTGGGTTAAGCATCTACCCATGAGCCAATTGTTCTGGCCAATAGAAAAGAGGGGTCTAAAAACCCTGGCTCAGTTACTGCCAAGGAAGAGAGAAGGCCCCATCTCCACAAGAAAGAATGCAGAACAGATGAACACATCTACTCTTCCAGGCAACACTTGTCCAATGCAGCCCAGCACACAAGCCCTTTCTCCAGTGTTACTGCTCTGACTTCAACCTCCCAATGAGTGAGTCCCGACTCCTGCTCTGCCCCACCCCTCCCCAGACCCAGAGAATCTGTTCCAAGCTTTAATCCAGTAGAGAAGCACTGGAGCCCTTGGAAAACTAGCAATGCTTTTCTTCTATCGTGATTCATGCAAACTTGGCTGTGAGCGTATACAAAAAAAGAACATGTCCAAAGCAGAACTCTTGAGTCCTTCCAGAAAAAGGCTGAGTCTCAATTTTGAAAAGATGGATTTAGTTTGCATGGCAAAGGGGAAACATTGCCTAGCTTTAAAGGTTAGGTTAAACCTGGATTAGAACACAAAATAAATCTACAGATGCTGCATCCTGAGAGACGTTTTTTAAAATACAGTAAGCCACTCTTGGCAACAGAAAGTGAATTGGATACATTGTTGGAGGGCTTTTAAAACAGCATGAGCCTCTCTGAGAGCAACTTCATATTGCATCTTTCAAATAAGAAAAGCAAAACGAAACAAAAGATAACCTTGAGCTTGATCTTGCATACCTGTAATCCTCAAACTCAAGAAGCTGAGGCAGGAAGATCACAAGTTCAAGGCCAGCCTAAGCAACAGAATAAAGCCAAAAAAAGAAAGGAAGGAAGGAAGGAAGGAAGGAAGGAAGGAAGGAAGGAAGGAAGGAAGAAAGGAAGGAAAAAAACCCAGAAATTTCAAGGCCAAGAATATTTTGAAAGCAAACAAACAAACAAACTGAAAATTTATGAAAAAATGTTTACTATGACATTATTGATTATAATGAAACTATATTAAAAACATGGCTAAACGCATGGCGGTAAATGCTTTCCATAGAGGTTTGGGTTTTTTTTTTTTGTTTTTTGGGGTTTTTTTTTTGTAATTAAAAATCATTCTGGCCGAGCAGTGGTGGCGCACGCCTTTAATCCCAGCACTTGGGAGGCAGAGGCAGGCGGATTTCTGAGTTCGAGGACAGCCTGGTCTACAGAGTGAGTTCCAGGACAGCCAGGACTACACAGAGAAACCCTGTCTTGAAACCCCCCCCCCAAAAAAAAAGATAACTTGTAAACCAATTATTGCACTAGCTTTTTGTCACTGTTACAACACAACAAGAATCAATTAACAGGAGAAAGTCCTTAGGTGGGTTCATGGTTCCCAGTGTTTCCTTTTATGGTCACTTTGACCCATCACTGTGGACTCATGCTGAGGCAGAACATCACAACTTGTCAGAGCAAAGCTTCTTCCTTCAGGGCAGCCAGAAAGAAAGCATGTGGCACACACCTTCGATCTCCAGCACTTGGAGACAGAGGCAAACTGATCTTTGTGAGTTCGAGTCCAGCCTGGCCTACCTAACAAGCACCAGGCCAGCTACATCACAGCATAGTGAGACTCTGACTCAAAAACAAGCAAACAAACCACTTTCCAGGGTGCATCCTCCTCTCACTAGACTGTATCTCCTGCGGTTCCCAGAACCTGACCCTCAGGAGTCACTTCAATCATGAATGCCTCAGTGGTTTAACGCCTGTTGAGGAGGAACTCTCATAACCCAGTCGCGTCCCCAAAGCCTTACCTCTGAACGTGGCTGCACTGGAATCTAAGCCTTTAACACACGAGGACATTTCAGATCCAAACTATAGCATTTATATAGTACTGTCACGATTATATGATAGGAAAAGATGTCTGTATGAAGACAAGGGTGACAGAGGTGGGTGCTGGAGATGACTCAGAAGTTAAGAGCAAAGGACCTGGGTTCAGTTCCCAGCACCCACATGGCAGTTCACCACTGTCTGTAACTCCAGTTCCAAGGGATCCGATGCCCTCTTCCGATAGCACCAAGCATGCACACGGTACACAGACATATATGTGGGCAAAACACCATACATATAAAATTAAAACTTTTTCAAAGGTGTATGTGTCTGTTTTTTTTTTTTAATTAAACACTTAGTTGGGTGTAGTGATACATACTTATAATCTCAATCTCTTGAGAGGTGGAGACAAGAAAATGAAGAGTTCAAAACCAGCCTTGGCTATGTGAGGCCCTGTGTCAGAAACAACAACAACCAAACAAACAAAAAACCTTTTAGCCAGGCATAGTGGTGCAGGCATGCAATCCTCAGCAAGCTGAGTCAGGAGTATTAGCATTGAGGATAGCCTAGGTTACATGGCAGATACCAGATGTCCTAGTTTCTTTCCTCTCTCTTGCTGTGTGTGATAAAACACTGTGGCCAAAAGCAGCTTAAGGAGAGAAAGGATTTATTTGGCTTGTACTTCCCTTCCAGGTCATAGTCCTTCACTGAGGGAAGTCAAAAAGCAGGAAGCCAAGAGAGAACCCATGAGGATACTGTTTGATGGTATGTTCCCGGCTCATACCTAGCTAGATTTCTCAAACAGCCCCAGTAATGGTGCTACTCATAGTGGGCTGGGGCCTTGTATGTCAAGCAAGACAACGCACAGCCACGCCCACGCCCACAGACCAACCTGATAAGACAGTAACTCAACTGAGACTTTTCCAGGTGACTCTAGACTGTGTCAAGGTGACAATTCAGATGACCTAGGACATCAGACTAGCCAAAACTATGTAGCAAGACTTTGTCTCAGACAATATAACAAAATAAAGACTTTTAAAAGCTAAGTGAAGAAGCTGGCAGCGGTCTGTGAATCTAGGTCAGTGGAAAAGTAATTGCTTAACATGAATGAGGCCCCAGGTTCAAAATATCAAAATTATAGTAAGCTAAACTGTTAGAGTATGGGGCTTGGCTCAAAGGCAGGATATAGTTCATAGGCCTGTGTTCCATCCCCAGCAATAGTAACTGTTGTCGTTGTCATTAATAAATCATAGAATCCATCTGGCCCCACGAGCACCTGCACTCATGGGAACGAATCTTCACATACGCACACCTCTCTCTCTCTCTCTCTCTCTCTCTCTCTCTCTCTCTCACACACACACACACACACACACACACACACACA
>NW_021621078.1:3003780-3007627 GCF_004785775.1 Grammomys surdaster | reverse complement strand
CCACACACGATACACACACATACCCACACACACACACCACACACACATACTACACACACACACCACACACAACTACACACACATATACATACACACTGAAATAAAAGTAAAACCAGGCATAGTGGTGCTTGTCTTTATATCCAGCATGGAAGAGCCAGAGGCGCACCATTCTCAGTGAATTTGGAGCCACCTCCGTCTACATAACAAATTCCAAGCCAGACAAGGTGACGTGGCAAAAACCTGTCAATAATAATAATAATAATAATAAATTGCATTTATAGATCGTGTTTTGTGTTAATTATATTAAAATATAAATGTTAATCTAGTTATGCATAAATAAGTAAATTGAATAATAATAACAAATCTTTTAAAATAATAATGGGCTAAAGAGATGATTCAGTGGTTAAGAGCACTGGCTGCTTTTCCAGAGGACCTGGACTCAATTCTCAGCAACCAGAGGGTGACTCCCAACCATCTGTAACTCCAGTTTTTGTGGATCTGGCACTCTCTTCTGGACTCGAGTGGCACCAGACATTCATGTAGTGTGCAGACATATATGTAGGCAAAACCCCACACAATCAAAAATTTTTAATTAAAAAGTTAATAATAAGCCTGGCAGTGGTGGCACACGCCTTTAATCCTAGCACTTGGGAGGCAGAGGCAGGCAGATTTCTGAGTTTGAGGCTAGCCTGGTCTACAGAGTGAGTTCCAGGACAGCCAGGACTACACAGAGAAACCCTGTCTCGAAAAACCAAAAAAAAAAAAAAAAAGTTAATAATAATAATATATTCATAAGTCTTTAAAATTGCAAGTCTGAGCTATCTCATGGAAAACAATTCTTCTATTTCCTTTTAGAGAAAATAAATCTTTTGCATATAAGACATTAATATCTACTGAACAGCTATTTTATGCTCTATATTTTATATTCTATATTTTAATTCAACGAACCAAAGGGAAACCCTTATGACCGTTTTGCAAGCAGGGGAAGATGAGGTTCGGAGAGGTTCAAATGACATCCTGCGAGTTGACAGGATCAGAGTTGAAGCCCAGTTCTTTCCACTACATCCCTCTAACTACCCAGAGCAATTCTGCAACGTGTATACCAGAAAGAATGCTAGCATCCTGTATGCATGTTCTTGTGTAATAGCCCTGTCAATTTAAACTGTGTCCTCACCATTCAAATAAAGCATAAACAGCTAAGGGAGGCGGAGTCGCCAGCACTACAGATGCCAAAGTTGGAAACTGGCAAAGTGACGAGTATAAGGCAGGTCAGTCTGTGTTGGTAACCATAACCTTGCTGCCATCACCACGATAAGGAAAACCCAGAAACATTGAGCTTCATACACAGGCTGCCACTCCTGGTACAGCAGCTACCTAAAAGGGAGCGTCTTACAGAAAGGAGAACACGTGAGGAGGAGGGTTCCCAGGCTATACTGAGCTGGTCAGACTGGCTCCGTCATCATTTTTGTGTCTGAGGCCCCAGGCTGGATGAGGCGGAGCTATGCATGGACGTTCATGTGGCCTGGCCTCGGGCCAGCACAGATGTCGAGTCCTCTCGCCAGCACTGATGGTATGGTTTAGCCTGCCAAAATGTTTTAAGAGACACTGTTAAAACTCTCCTAAGGATCCTCAAGGTAGGAGAGAGGGGGGAGGGAGGGAGCACACCTTCTCTCCTGTGGTGAAAACCTCCACATCATCTGGGTTGGCATGAGAAAGAGCTATCTAGTCTCTTGGACTGCCTCAAAACCACACAGTAATTGGCCCCCAGAATCCAGAGCCAAAACTGGAGCGTGGTACCAAGACCCAGAGCACACAATACAAGTAAGGACTCAAACTCTCAGAAGCAAGTCCAAGTCAACCTCAGGGTGACTAAACGAGAGGCCCTGAGGCCAGAAAACAAGTAAGGCCTAAGGGCAGCAGAGGGTCCAAGATGTGAGACATAGACTAGAGAGCTCTGGGGACAGGGATTGTTGGGAAGTCTACACTGTTGGTAAGACTGAAGATGGACAAATGCCTCCAGGAACAGTTGGTCACTGTCGGGTACACACATGCTCTGATATGCAGTCGATCCAGTCTCCATAACTCAGCAGACAAATTCCCACACATGGGCCCAGACTGTTCATAAACATTTAAATTAAATAGAAAAAGTTAAAATATATAAACAAATATATAAATATAAAAAAGTAAATATAAAAAAATTAAAAATGCAGCAGGATGGTAGTGGCACACGCCTTAATCCCAGCACTCGGGAGGCAGAGGCAGGTGGATCTGTGAGTTCAAGGCCAGCCTGGTCTACAGAGTGAGTTCCAGGACAGCCAGAGTTAAATAGAGAAACACTGTCTCAGGGTAGAAGAGGAGAAGAGAGGGAAGGGGAGGGGACGGGAGAGGAGAGAAATTGCCCAACAGTCTGAGCTTATGGAGGCATTTTCTCCATCAGGGTTCTCTCCCTCCCTTCACATAAGACTAGCCAGCATAACAAGAGAAACCCACTGGCTATGGGCATGTGGAAATTGTGTGGCAGTTTCTTATACTTTTCTACATTTTTTTTCTTCTTTAGCCAGTATGGATGCTGGGAACAGAATATGGGCTGTCTAGAAGAACAACTAGGGTTCTTAACCACTGAGCCACTTCTCCAGCCTACTATTTTAAATGTCTTTTCTTTGACATTTAACATCTGCCATGTCCTCTGAACCAGTCCCATGGCATGGTTAATGGCAGCTCTCTGAGAGACTACAGAAAGGTCACCTAAGCTGGAATTTTGCCTCACCAAGTCACAACTTCTATTACGGCAGAGACAGACAAAAACCTCAGCCTGATAACACAGAATCTTTGAGGTCACCCTACTCCCTTGACCTTCAATTTACCACCAAGCCATATGTTGGGGCTCAAGGGCTCAGGTCATCTGTGTCAGACTAAGGCTCGCTGAAGGCAGGACTAGGATTGGACCTCTCCCTGTAGCATGTTGGCATCCTACAGAGATAGGCAACAGAGTGATATTCTGGCCATAACTGGACACTGTGACCTACTTTCTCCTAAAACAGGAGGTAAGATGTCTTTAACCCTTTGCAGACACTCCAGGAGAAGGCAGAAGGACTGAAATGGGTCAAAGGAGAAGGAAAAGCAAGACCTGGAGAAGACAGAGAAGCTAACTTGTCCCTAAGGCAATGTGCCAATCAAGCTGACCTTGAGCTTTGGAGGCCTCAGAGAGTGTGTGGAAGTTGAGACAGACCCCAGCCTGGTCAAGGGAGAGAGTCTATCAGAACTCTCCTACATAGCTGGGCTATGTTCTCAGTGGTAAGCTAGAAAAAATGTCTGTCCTCAAAACAGCAAGGGAAATGGCCCACATCCAACTTGGAAAATAAAGGAAAGAAAAATGTTTTTACCCTTACATAGACCATAGCTATCCATGATGTTGAATTTCATACATAAAAGGCCAAAACCCTCATGCAATTCCAGAGGGAAGGAGTTAACTCTCAGAATATTGAAGGCTGAATAAGGTCAAGGCTTCCGAGGAGCAGCAGAACAGAAGAGGCTGACTTCTAGCCTCTGTGAACACACATACTTACACACACACACACACACACACAAATATACATACGTTTATAAAAAGAATATCTAAGGCTGCGAATGTAGTGCAATGGTACAATGGCAGGGCACTTGCCTCATATGCATGAGGCCCTACATTAGAGCTCCAGGATACACATGACCACACACACACAGACACACACACATGCACACCATTCACACATACACCACATACACAACACACCACTCACATATACACCACACACACTACATATACCACACACACACTACACATACCATCCACCACACACACCACATACAC
>NW_021621078.1:2999441-3003770 GCF_004785775.1 Grammomys surdaster | reverse complement strand
ACATACACCACATACATACGAACACACACCACACACCACACACACACAGGAAGAGTATGCTGCGTGTTAGAGAATGTGTGTACCTGACAGTGACTAACTATTCCCTAGAGGCATGGATCCCTCTCTGAGAAAAGCCACCTCAAGGTGTCACACAGAATCATGCTGGCTAATATCAAAAACACAAGGAGTCCTATGAATGTCATAGAAGAAAGTCAAGAAAATATAAGCAATAGAGTCACATAAAAGTAATAAAAGGTCAGGTGGTGTAGTGTCACAAGTAACAGGTCAGGCGGTACAATGCACAAGTCCAAAACCTTGAACTTTACACGTATTTGCTACTTTCTTCATGATAAAACACCATGACCAAGACAATCTGTAGAAGGAAGGATTTATTTTTGGCTTATAGTTCCACATTCCACAGATGTGAGAGTCCATAATGACAGAAGGGAGGCATGGCAAAGCCATCACAGTAGCAAGAGCCTCAATCTGAGAGCTTGTATCTTGAAACCACGAGTAGAGACCATAAACTAGGAACAGATGAAGCTGTTTACTCTCAAAGCCCACCCCCGTGATGCACTTCCTCTACCAAAGCTAAGCAACCTAAACCTCCCCAAACAGCACCACCAACTAAGGACCAAGCATTCAAACGCCAGAGACCTGGGGGACATTTCTGGTTCAAACGGACACATTCTAGAATGGAAGCGATTCAGTGGAAGAATGAGATGATCTGTCTTATAAATGAAAAAAAAATCCCTTTGGCTTCTGCTCTCAGAATATATGAATGGAACAGAAAGACCAGACAGAGCACGACTTCGGGAAGGCAGGGGAAAAAAAAACGACGGCAGCTCCCGGAAGGCAGAAGGTAAAAGGTGAGGTCATGTTTGGGGTGTGTCGGCATACACAGCGAATTCCTGCCTGATGTTGGCTGAATCCAAGAAACCACCATGATGCCAAGGCTTTTAGCCTGAGAGACTGGCAGGAAGGAGTTAATGTTGACTGAAATGAGGAACAGGCTTAAGGGACAGGCACAGACGGTTTGAACTCACTGAGTCTGAGACATCTACAGGTCAAAGGGAATCGTCAAGTTCACAGTCAGATGCATGGAATCCAGGGGAATGGCTCAGCTACAGATCCAAGTTTGGGGCAGGGTCATGTAGACAGTGTGTGTGTGTGTGTGTGTGTGTGTGAATCATCAAAGGAAGTGTGAACAGAGCACAGAACCAAGTCCTGAGCACTGAGGCTCATCCAACAGTTAGAGGTCAGAGGTCAGAAATAGGGCGTGGTAGCTGGGAGGGAGCAGCCAGTATGGATGAAAGAAGGCCTGAGAATCTGAGGCCCTGCAAGCCCCCCATACCCCCCCGCCAAGGAGGGGGTGTCTGGAGGAGGGTGTACATGTTTCCAACTGTTAGGGGCTGGGTCAGTGGAGCAGGAGTGAGCACCAGTCACTGATGAGAGCAGCCTGAGGTGGTGAATGAGACAGGAACTTGGCTCTCCAGAGAAAATCACCACCCACCAGAGAAGCTAAGATCAAAACTTGTCTGAAATGCTGTGTGTGGGCAAAGGCATGGAGCAAACGAAACTGTGGCGTGCTCCCTGTGGGAGTGTGACTGGTGCAACGTTTTCTAGGAAAACCCTTTGACACCGAATATAAAGGTAAATATATAAAATCTGTGGCCCATGATTCCCCTCCTGGGTGTGTGTCCCAGAGCAAGCTGCGAATGTGTTCACCAAAAGACATGAATTAGTTTTCAAAGCATTAGCATAGCAGCCCCAAACTGGAAATAACCCACCAGCAACAGATCATACAGTCACACAGTGACAGAGAATCCAGCACTGAGAGCAAGCCCACCACGCTATATGCACCCACATAAATGAGTCACCACTAGTTGATAGCCTATAAGAAAGTCATGGGCTGGGCACTCAGCGGTAGAGCACATGCATAGGACTCCAGGTTCAATCCTCAACCCCACACTAAAAAATAATTAAAGATATAAGTCAAACATGGCGGTTTGCCTGTCATGCACAGTACCCTAGGTTCAATCCTCAACACTGCACCAAAGAAAGATTAAATAAATAAATAAATAAATAAATAAATAAATAAATAAATAAAATTATAAGCCAGGTATGGTGGCACACACCTTTAGTCCCAGCACTCGGGAGGCAGAGTTGGGCAGATCTCTGATTTTGAGGCCAGCCTGGTCTACAAAGAGAGTTTTAGAACAGCCACAGCTACACAGAAAAATCCTATGTCAAAAAACAACAAAACAAAAAGAAAAAAAAACTTACATAAATAAAAAACAGTTTAAAAGGAATATAATCTGCATAACTCATTTAAACTTCAAACTCAAGTAAGACTGTTACACACACATACAACAGCAAAACCTTGTACAGTACGTTAAACTGGGTATGGTGACTTATGCCTATTGTCTTCATACCTAGGGCTAAAGCAGGAGGATTCAGAATTCAAGGCCAGTCTGGGATACATAGTGAGACTCTATCTCAAAAAATCAAACAAGCAAAATGCACATTAAGATTCATAGCAGTGCAAAAGGAGGTCATGAATTTAAAAAATAGCAAGGAGGGGTATATGGGAAGGTTTGGAGGGAGGAAGGAAAAGGGGAGATGATGTCATTATAATCTCAAAAATAAATAGTGGGGGCCGGGGAGGGGAAGATTCAGCAGAGCTAGTCACAATAGCCAAGGGTAGAAAGGGCCCAAGTGTCTGTGAATGGGTGGAGAAAGGTGGTACAGCCATATGATGGAACACTATTCAACCGTTACAAGGAATGAAGTGCTGAAACATTCTACAACATGGAAGGACCTTGGAAATACTAAGCTGAAAAAGAGAAGTCAGACACAAAGACCCTGCAGCCAATATGATTTTGTTTCTATGAGGCATTGTGCAGACAAGTTCACAGAGCTAAAAAGCACCTTTGTGGCTGCTGCAGGCTGAGTGACCAGGGGCTGGAGAGGGACTGATGCTGATGGTCAGGCTCTTCCTTCTAAGTGACGCCAACAAGCTGAGGTTAGGAGCGGCGGAGGTTTGCCCAACACTGAGAGGGTACCGAATGCCACCCTCTACATTTTAAAATGATTGAGATGGTAAATGATTTATGTTACATGTATTTCACAAAGAGATTAAAGGGATTTATGGCATAATAAATCAGAACCTAATTACCCAGGGGAAAGAAAGGAGTGCAGGATCCTGGGGGTGTTGGCCATATTCTTTTATAAAATCTGGGTGGTTGTGACGTGGACAGGTTCACTTTATGATGATTCGTTGAGAAGGAAACCAGCAGCTGACTCTTGCTTTGTCTTGTTTTCAGGCAGAGTCTCCCAGGCTAGGCTTGAACTCACAGTATTCCACCTGCCTCAGCATCCTGGATGCTGGGATTATAGGTGTGAACTTCCACACCCAGCTGAGCACAGGCAATCTTTTCTTCTAAAGATCTTTAGTGTTTTATTTCTATGGATGTGTCTCCCTATGTGCATATCTCCTGAGGTGGAGGTGCCTGCAGGAGCCACAGGAGAGTGTCAGTTCCTCTGGAGCTAGAGTTACAGGTGGCTGTGAAGTGCCCAGTATGGGGCCTGGGAACTGAGCTAGGGGCCTCTGAGAGAGCAGCAAGCCCTCTTCACCACCTCGCCATCTCTCCAGCTTCCCCAGTACAAACAATTCTTAAGGAATTTTGTTCTTGCCAGGAAAGTAGACAATAGTTATAGGAAAATATGGAATTTAGGGAAGGCTGTTTAAGATAGAAGATAAAATAGTATTTTTTCAATTATTTATTTATACAATATGGCATAACTGTGTCATGCCAGGTCAGAGAACAACTTGCAAGAATGGTTCTCAAGCCAGGCAGTGGTGGAGCATACCTTTCGTCTCAGCACTCAGGAGGCAGAGGCAGGCAGATCTCTTGAGTTCAAGGTTAACTTGGTCTACAAAGTAAGTTCCAGAACATCCAGGACTACACAGAGAAACCCTGTCTTGAAAAACCATTGAGAGGCAGAGGCAGGCGGATTTCTGAGTTCGAGGCCAGCCTGGTCTACAGAGTGAGTTCCAGGACAGCCAGAGCTACACAGAGAAACCCTGTCTCGAAAAACAAACAAAAAAAAAAAGAAAAGAAAAGAAAAACCATTGAAATGATGATGATGAAGAAGAGAAGAGGCAGTGGTGGCGCATGCCTTTAATCCCAGCACTTGGGAGGCAGAGGCAGGTGGATCTGTGAGTTCGAGGCCAGCCTGGTCTACAGAGTGAGTTCCAGGACAGCCAGGGCTATACAGAGAAACCCTGTCTTGAAAAACCAAAAAAAAAAAAAAAAAGAAGAAGAA
>NW_021621078.1:2942751-2999041 GCF_004785775.1 Grammomys surdaster | reverse complement strand
GAGGAGGAGGAGGAGGAGGAGGAGGAGGAGGAGGAGGAGGAGGAGGAGGAGGAGGAGGAGGAGAAGGAGAAGGAGAAGGAGAAGGAGAAGAAGAAAAAGAAATTGTTCTCTCCTTCCACTATGTGGGTCTGAGATACGTGTTTTCATCTGATGTGTCATCTCGCTGCCCCTGTAATAGTACTTTTTATGCACCTAATAATGTAACAGGGGAGGGTGAAACAGAGGAAACAAGAATCACACAGCAGTCCTTGAACATGGAAAAGCAGGGTCCTCCACAGAAATCTATCTACAGAAACAAGCAGGAAGCTGAGTCTCACAGCACCTGTTTTAGGGAGTAGGGAGATCAATGTTTAGTCTTCAGAAGTATATCTGGGGTTTATATCGGGTTTATTGTCCCCCAATTTACTAATGCACCATCTCAGACTCCAAGAGGGGTTTGATGAGGGTCAAATATCCAGAAGTGGAAGTGGAATCATGTCTCTCTGGTTCTGGCTGAACCACACCAAACTGCCTGTGGGCCTCAAAACCCTCAAACAACGTCGAAGACTTTTAGAGGCAGTTCTCTGAGCTTATGAGGACTCTGGGACCCAGTGAGCAAGTCTGTCTGGCCTATGGCCCCATCAACATCTCTAATCATAATGGAGAACTTTATCTGCATACAGTTCTCATTCTCCACCTTTCCAGGCTGGAAGATTCCTTCTGAGGCTGTCTCCATGGCAAAAGCCCTTCATCACTCTGGTATCTGGACCTCTTCCAGTTCTATTACATCTTTCTTGGAATGCAGAGGCCATGACAAAAGACTCCATGCTGGCTTCCATTTTAAAAAGCCCTTTGCAAGGACGAATGAGAGCCTCTTTATATTCAAGACGATGGTCAGCCAAACCATGGTTTGCCCAAGGGCGCATAAAGTGTCATCAGTAGCTCTGACTGAGAATCCCAGCTGTCATCCTTCCTCAGTACCTGCCTGCGTGCAGGACTCCGGATGACACGCAGTGTCAATCACGACACGCTCAGCAGTAAGGGAGGAGGGGACTGTGTCCGACTGGCATGAAGCCATCAGGAGGATATTAGTAGATTCTGTAACTCCAAGTTCTGAAGAGTGTTGCCGGCTTGACGGGGGCTTGGTGACGTAATCACAGTGGCATTCCTCTGTCTTGCCATGTACAGAAGCTACAGTGGGATAGCCTTAGAATTATGTCTACTGCCTAAACCCCCAAACCTGTAAGTGTGACTTCATTTTGAAAAGGGGTTCTTTCATGTATATTAAGGATTTTTGAGAGCATCTTGGAGTACTCTAGTGGGCCCTAAATCCAACAGCAAGCATCCTTACAAGCGAAGCCAAACACAGAAAGTCCCATGATCACACGCCCTGGGCAGTGAGGAACAAGCAGCTGTGAGCAGAGGAATGTGGGTGGCCCTCAGAAGCCTGAGTACACAGTGCTCAGCCTCTCCTCGGAAGCTTCCAGAAGAAGCATGGCACTGCTGGTCCCATTTCCCTACTGTGCTATCCAGAACTTAGTGTTTTAAAACCAACTAGCTTCTTGGTAGCTTGTTTGGGCAAGTCTAGGCAAAGAATGGAGAGACAAAAAACTAGGGTTCTGGGAGTTAACTTAGTGCTAGAACCCTGTGCACTGCCCCTGTGTCCAGGAGTGTGCTTAGCTGTCCCCGACACCCCAGGGGCTTTATAGGTTAAGTCTCCAAGAGAAGGAAATATGAGAGAGGCACCAAGAGTGTCCATCCCAGGTGCCACGTGAAGAAAAACACCATCTGTGAGCATCTGAGAGAAGAGAACGTGAGAGTCAAAAAGGCTATGAGTGACCTTCACAAGCTCCAAGGACGGGGCTGCACAGTCCTGGGGAGCCGCCATGCTCTGCAAGCACACTTGTATAGTGCCACCTTCCTGAACTAGGGCTGTGACATGCTCTTACAAATGGGATCATTTACCGGGTACCCGAGCCTGACCTCCTCACTCCTGCCATTTCTACCTTCTAGAAATAGCTCCAGCCTGTCTGCCTCCTTCTTCCACTATAGCTGTTACCTTCACTGAGGTCGTCATCTCTCTAACTATGGTCCCCAACCTTAGCTTCTTCCCAAGCACCTCCCGAGAGGGAAAACCCTCCCAGGTCACATTCCTGCTAAAGTCCTTCCATCTGTGGCATAACTTCAAGATTCCTTGCTTCTTGGCTTCACCCCTCACTGTGTGCCCTGGTCCTCTCCAGCTCACAAGGCTTCTCGCACTTAGGAGTTGTTAACACATAGGTCCCTTGGCTTGGATGATGCCCTCCAACCACCACTTGCCTAAGTCCTCAAGGACTCAGCTTAGAGGCTGACTGGTCCCTGGAGGGGTCTCCTTGACCTTCCACTCCCCTCTCAGCTCCACCTTTCCCCCACAGAGCCTTGGTTATGCCGACAACTCTATGGCGTTGTGTGTGGCATCATTCTGTGTTCCTTTAAGGCAGGAATGTCTCCTCCTCATTCACCCTGTGTCTACAGTACACAGGGGAGCTCACGGGCAATTGATGGAGGACCTTAGGATCAGCAGCTCAAAGCAAACTCAAGGCTAGTCCAAGCTACTGAGACCCTACCTCAAAGGCAACAAACTTAACTGATAGCAAACCCACACCAGATTCCCTTGCTTTATCTGAAATAAAATTCACCCTAGATATTTGCCAAATCTAAATGCTTCCCACTTTAGAGAAATAAACAAACGGTCCCCAAATTCGGAATCAGACATGAACTATACCCTATATTTGTGAACCTTGGCCAGCTGTTTCACCACCCAAGCCTCAGTTTCTCTTTCTATAACGTGGGAAAATTATAAACACTACTTCCTGGGACTGGGGATGTAGCTCAGTTGGCAGAGGGCTTGCTTGGCATGCACAAAGCCTTGGGTTCCGCCCCCATACACAGCCTGTCATAGTTAGGTTTCTATTGATGCTAAGAATTCACCAGAGTTTGTCAACAAGGAAGAAGCCAATGACTAAAGTCATCTTGAACCACCATCTGGAGACTGCAGAGTCAGTGTGCCTTTGCTGCCACCAGCTGGACGATGGGAATAAAGCCACAGTAGCAGCGGAGAGAGATTCAAGGGCCTGCCTGCCCTTGCCAAACATATGGCTCTCACTTGTATTTGCCACGTTTATTCAACAGCTAATGAAAAGTTGTCAGAGCAGATTGCTTCAGAGATCAAAACTACCTCATCAGGGAAAAAGTAAAGAAGAAAATGAAGCATGATACAACATTCCGAGAACGGGAGAGTGCCTCTTGGGACAGCTTCTCTCTGACATGAATGGAAGGGCCGGTGAGACAGCCCTGCGAGGGAGGGAGAAAGAAATATCTCCTTTAGAACCTGTAGCCAGATGTGGCCCCAAAGGCCACCGGAAGTGTAGATCCCGTCCTCCTGACCAATATAAAGTAGGAACTAGTCATCCAGAACCAGCTTCATAGAAACAAACTGCTGGAACCTGAGAGGCAAAAGTCTCCAAAGGTCTTGGCTGTGTGACCTGACTTGCTAAGTCAACAAGGTGGGAGGCAGCCCAGCCTCTCACCGTCCCGTTATACCCTGCATCCCTGTGGTTCTTCTTGGCTTGTCACACTTACATACATTAGTGCACACTGAGCACACACGCCTCCAAATCCATCACTGTAATTTGGATGGGGCTTCTGCCCTAGAATGAGGAGGCAGGATCCAAATGGACTATGGCCAGATGATTTTTTATTTCTCCTATTCCAGCCATCCTGTAAAAGCTGGAGCTAAGAATGCAAACTTTGAGAAATCAAGGGCAGTGTAGGACCAAGATGTTTACTTAGCCGGGGAGTTTGCTTCCCAGAGAGGCAGGCTCAGATTTCTTCCTGCAGCAGGGCTTAGCTGAGTCCAGCCAGTTGCTTCTGAGAAAGGAAAGGCTCTGGTTGGCCCAGGCACACAAGCAGCTTGGAGGAACACCACCCTGCCAGGGTTTCCTGGTGACTGACTGCCATTCTAAAGTGGCACCAAACTTAGTTAGAAATGGGAGGAAGAAACACAGTCTCAAGGTTTCTCAACAAGAAAACCATAAATCAGAAACGAGGGTGTATTAAAGTATCAAAATGGGCCATCGAGACAGCTCACAGACAGAGGTGCCTGCACACCACAGGCCTGCTGACTTAATCCCTGAATCCCATAAAGTGACAGGCAGGATAATGGACTCCTGAGAATTGTCCTCTGACCTGCATACATGTGCCACTGACAGACAAGCAGAAAGACAGACACACACATGCCTGCAAGCACACACACACACACGCATGCATGCATGCACACGCACACACTTTTATTAAATTAATAAAATTATATACAAAATTACCTATGTAAAATGTAAATAGCCAAGACAAGGATTGTAGCTCATCAGTAGAGTACATACCACCATCACACCACACTACCATATCACCATCATCACCACCACCACACCACCATCATACCACCCCACCACACCACCACAACCACCACTACGACCACTACCACCACACCACCACACCACACCACCACACCACCACAACCACCACACTACACCACACCACCACCACACCACCCTACCACCACATCACACCACCACTACCACCACTACCACCACACCACCACATCACACCACCATCATCACCACCACCCGATTCATGGTACTCCCTCCCCCAGCACAGGCCTGGAGAAAATTCTTGGTTAAAGATAGTGTTTAAATGAAACCTTCTCATTTAAGACCAGCAGCTCAGCAGTTAAAAGCATCTGCTGCTTTTGCAAAGGATCCAGGTTTGGTTCTTAGCACAGACCTGATGTCTCACAGCCACCTGTAACTCCAGTTCCAAGGGCTCTGATACCTTCTTCTAGCCTCAAAGACGCCAAGCATACATGTGTTGTGCATGCATACACACAGGCAAAATACTCATATATTTTTAAAAAATGTCATTTAGCCGGGCAGTGGTGGCGCACACCTTTAATCCCAGCACTTGGGAGGCAGAGGCAGGCGGATTTCTGAGTTCAAGAGTTCAAGGCTAGCCTGGTCTACAGAGTGAGTTCCAGGACAGCCAGGGCTATACAGAGAAACCTTGTCTCGAAAAAAAAAGCAATGAATAAATAAATAAAAATGTCATTTAGGCCGGGTGGTGGTGGCGCATGCCTTTAATCCCAGCACTTGGGAGGCAGAGGCAGGCGGATTTCTGAATTCGAGAGTTCTAGGCCAGCCTGGTCTACAGAGTGAGTTCCAGGACAGCCAGGGCTACACAGAGAAACCCTGTCTCGAAAAAACCAAAAAAAAAAAAAAAAAAAAATGTCATTTAGAAGAAGAGGAGGGAGAGGAGGATAAATAAGAAGAGGAAGAGGAGGAGGAAGAGGAAGAAGAGGAGGAAGAGGAAGAAGAGGAGGAAGAGGAGAAGAAGGTGTAAAGGTTTCTCCTCTAGGTGTAGAGGCCATCTCTGAGAGTCAGGGGGACCTCTGGCTTGAGGCCAGGCCGAAACCACATCTACCCTGTCCAAAACAAGGATTCCTTTCATCTGTTCTCGACAGTCCTCTGCTCCTCAGTGGCCTGCAAGCATCTGTCCTCCTATTTCCTTTTTTCTATCCCTTTACCATATCTCCCCAGCCTGGTTCACAGTTGTTACAGAAGCTAGGCAGCAGTCACCACTGTCCTAGTCAACAGCCACAGTGGTGAAGGTGCATCTGGGGTGACACCAGGGACTCCCCAGCCCCACTCCTTGTCACTATAGCACAACAGCACTCAGCCACGCAGCACAAGGTGTCCTTTAGCGTCCTCTTCCTTGGCCTCCCTTTCTAAGACAGCCCCCTCCTCAAGAGTTCCTTCTCAGTTTGGCTTGCATGGCACCTGTGCTTACCTGCTTCTGCCACAGCCTCCCATTGTGACCAGAGCCTTCTACATACCCACAATTCTTCACTCCTCGATCAATAATCTCAAACTCTGAAAATGCTGAGACTTCTACGAAAAACCCAAAAATCTCTTTCCACCTCCAGCACCCCCTCCCTCCCTCTACCCTCTGGTTTCAGACACAACTGCCTGTTGGTTGTTTAGCATAGATGACTGCAGCCAGGGAAAGGGAGGGTTGCTAACTTCCAGTACTTGAAAGAATAATAGGACCACAGGCGGAACTGGGCTCATGCAGCTCAACAGAACGAAGACTTTTCTAATAGCTAGCACCAGGCATTTTTTTCTTTTCCAGGGTAGTCTCAGGTCTCCAGTACTGCAATCCTTAAAGTATAATTCATGTTGGATGCTTTTAATTCCAGCCCTTGGGAGGCAGAGACAGGCAGAGCTCTGTGAGTTCGAGGTCAGCCTCATCTACATAGTGAGCTCAAGGACAAGCAGAACTACATAGTAAGACCGTATTTAAAATAATAATGATAATGGTGGTGATGATGATGATGGTGGTGATGATGATGGTGATGATGATAAATCCCAGTAATAAAACCCAAAGCTATTCAAGCCTATGAGTTCTCTGATCACAAAACAGACCCAAGAAAACATCCAGCCTTTTGAGCAACAGACAAGGGCTTACTACCCAGGAGGCCAGATCCTTCAGAGTGGCTGCAGCATTCTGTAAACTAGTGATGAGGTGACAAACCAGCATCCTGCTTTAGCTAGGTCCCCAAGAAGCACCCCTTACTCTCCTATTCAAAAGCCCAGAGGCTGTTTAACCTCTGGTTCCTACGCAGCCTCTCACTGGCCCAGATCCTTGGCTTCATGGAACCTGGGAGTACAGCTAAGGGCAGAACCTCAAATCAATGGACTCCCTTTGGACCAGGACCCCTGCAGAAGCGTGAGACTCAGGAAGCTTTTGCCATCCAGGCCTATAAAGGATCCCAGAAACTCTTGCCTCTGGAGCTGATCTAAGCCTAGGCCACTAGAATAGCTGCCACCTTCAAGCCACTCAAGATGGATGGCCCAGTGATACGAAGGGAAGACATGATCACTGCAGACCCATATCTCAGTTCCTGTGATTTTAATGTGCTCACACCCGGTCATTTCTAGCAGGCCTCCAGTTCAGGGACTCCAAATACAGTAGGCTTCTTGCACCCTACTTTTTTTTACCTTGGGATGTATGTAAATGCATTGTGTGTGTTCTTGTGTGTTTATGACAGGTATGTATCGTGTGTATATGGGAGCCCATGGAGGCCAAAAGGATGACGTCAGATTGCCCCGGAACTAGAGTTAAGAAGGTTGTAAACCGCCAGGCGTGGACGCTAGAAACCAAACCAGAAGAGGAATAGGTGCTCTTAACTTCTAAGCCATCCCTCCAGAGCATAGAGTAGTCTAAAAACAAACAACCAAACAACCCCATAAGCTTGGCTAGAACTAGAGTCGTAACAGTTTTGAGCCACGGGTGCCTCAGGCTTTAGAGCGGGCAGGAACACACTCAGGGTGAGGCGAGAAGGAAACTTGAATCATCCCTATTTTGGTAACCAGTGCTGGGCCAAGACTTCTTGGAGTCTAACATTATTAGCTCACATTTAAGTATAGCACAATTTTGGGAAAAAGTTTTAGATAACAATTAACTCAGTCCTGTGGGTACAATGAAGTCTAAAGACATTTACAAAAGCCCTTAACAATGTACATACAGCCTCACTGTCAGATGGGTTCTGTTGACTTAGAAACAGTGTTCTAGTTGAGGGTCTAGAGAGAATGACTGTGGTAAACACATGGCCTGGCTCGAAGATAACACAGAAGTCACTTAGGCGGTTGTAAAGTACAAGTGACATCTCTCACAAAGATGAGTTTTCTAACCTAGAGCTAACGCTCAAGGTTTTAGGGGAAGGGTCTGGGATAAGTAAAACATAAATTCTGAGAGAGGTGGGTGGGGCTTGGCTTATCAGAGAGCAACGGATCACCAGGTTAACTACATCCACTCCCAACATTTCAGGAGGAAGCGGCTCAACATCTTCCATTGAAGGATGCCTGTGTGTTTAACCCTCCTGACTCCTCTAGTGTGTGTGCAGACTTTCTGCCTTCTATAGTAACTGTAAAGTTTGTGTGTGTGTAGAAGGAACTCTTCATCCTGCTTTAAAGGTAAATCACAGTCAGCAGTGGGGCTGGTGAGATGGTTCGGCAAAGGCTCCTGCCATCCAGCCTGCAGACAAGTTCTTTCCCCATTATCCACATGGTGGAAGGAGAGAAACAACCCCCACTTTGTCCTCAGACCTCTGCACTCTGGGGCATCCATGTACCCACACTCATACTTCTGTAAATAAATAAAATGGAGTTACCAGTCAGTTGGCGTTGGAGAAAAAGCTCTGCAGTTAAGAGCTCACACTGCTCTAGCAGAGATCCTTAGTTCAAACTCAGATCTCCAGGCTTGTCGGCAAGCCCCTTTACCCACTGAGCCGTCTCACTGGTCCACTTCCTGTCTCTTGGTTCCTCTTGGCCCAATGCTACTAGCGTAACACTTGTCTGTGAGGCCACTAGACAAAGCACTAGTCTTACATATCTTTTTTGTTTTCAATTTAAAGTGAAAATAATTTAACCCCAAACGTATTTGATAGTGGATACTAACTTTTTTTTTGTTGCTGAGTTGTTTACATGAACCTGGAGCTTGACACTCGGGCCTCGTGCATGATAGGAAAGCACACTGAACCCCTGAAGGTTTTTTCTTTTTAAAGTAATGAAAATGGTAATCAGGATTAGATTATGATGTGAAGTCAGTGTTACTTGGCTTTCCTTCCCTTGGCCAGGTCAAGGCCTGAAACATCTGTGATGTGTGTGTGTGTGTGTGTGTCGGGGGGATGGTTAGGTGTTTTCTATGGTGAAAGCAGTTTTCATCAGAACAAGCCTCGTATCTTGTGCTTCACCTATTTTACCAGGGAAAGGCTGCAAAGAATTGGCTTTTAAGCTGAGCAAGGTGGATCTCAGGGAGGAGGAGGCAGGAGAATTGCAAGTTTAAGGTCTTTCTCAGCTATACAGAGAATTTGAGACCAGTCTAGGGTATGTGAGACTAGCTAAAAAATAAAATCAAGCCAAGCAGTGGTGACGCACGCCTTTAACCCCAGCACTCAGGAAGCAGAGGAAGAGGGATCTCTGAGTTCAAGACCAGCCTGGTCTACAGAGTGAGTTCCAGGACAGCCAGGGCTACACAGAGAAACCCTGTCTCGGAAAAAAACAAACAAACAAAAAAAAGAAGGAGGAGGAGGAGGAGGAGGAGGAGGAGGAGGAGGAAGAGGAGGAGGAAGAAGAAGAAGAAGAAGAAGAAGAAGAAGAAGAAGAAGAAGAAGAGAGGAGGAGGAGAGAAATTGAAATAGACTTTTTGCTTCTCCTCAGAAGGTATACATTTATTTTCTTGAATACTCACTCTCTGGAACATTTACTAGCTTTTGTTTTAGAATGTATTCTGTTTGCATAGAGAGCTACTTTCTCAGAGAAATCTTGTCAAACTTCACTAGACTTAACTCTATGAGATCATTTTAATATTTAATGGAAGAGAAAGGTGGCACCATGGACAAGCTAGGTGTCTAGACTGAGTGAAAAAGAAACTGGACTGGCAAGATGGCTCAGTGGGCCACAGTGATTGCTGCCAAGTGTGACTACCCGAGTCAATCCCAAAAGCCACCTGGTAGGAGAGAAGTGGCCTCAATGAGTTGTCCTCTGACCTCCACAGGTGTCTAAAAATTTCAGGAAAAAAAATTGCTGTGTCTTGTTATCTCTTAACAAAAATCCTTACTAACTTTCTCAATTAATAAAACAGAAACCAAGCCAAAATTATGTGTAAGACGTATCAATATAAATAACCCCAGCCTGAGGCAGGAGGATCACTAGAACTAGAGGCTGTCTATAAATAAGTAAGATCAGCACATACACACATAAAGTCCTAAAGCACAAAGGCAAACAGCAGTCAGCCTCCTCGGGGAGTGGACAGCCTGCTCCTCTGACAGATCCCGGTACACAATGCCCTGTCCGACTCCACAGCAAAGCCTTCCTTCTCTAAATGAGGGCCCTTCCCATGAGCGAGTGTAACTAGGGATGCTCTGGAATCCACTGCTAAGAACCTAATGAGGGAAGGTCTTAAAACTGATAAACCACAGGTCTGCTCAGGTCCCTACTAAACCCTGGGCTGACTTCCCAAAAGAGCAGCCAAACAGCCTCTTGGGTTATCCCAGCGCTTACAGACACGTTATTTGGTTGATGCTTTTAGAAATATGGACATCTCTCTGCAATAAAATGCTTTGTCTTAAACAAGGCCATTAATTGCCAAGTCCTGCAGTCCACAAGGGGAGCCTCACACAGGTTTCAATTCAGGGCCATTTACAAGCCATTAAGCCAAAGGGCCTCTAACAGAAGACGAACGCTTGTATTTAATTTTGTACTTCAGTTTTGCCTTTTGACCTCAAAGAGATCATTGAGGGTGAGTGTGGATGAAGGGGGAGTTAGGAGACCAGAGATGCAGGGAGAAGGGTAGGTCTATCCAGTCCTAACAGGCTGCCCCACAATTCTCCTGCCTTCTGGGAAGCTGGAATGTACATTGTTAAATGTACTGGAATAAAGCCTGGAGCAAGACAATGGGTTTCTAAGTAGAGTGCTTTAGTGATGCCAGGGACCAGGGTGGGAAAGGAACCAGCCTAAAAAGGCATGGTGTTAAGACTGTAGTAGTCACAACAGCTCTAAGCAGAAAGTGACGTTCAAAGCACAAGGTCTGAAGGCAGACTGGCTGGGTTCAAATCCGTCCTGCCAGTTACTAAATGTGGAGCTGAGCTGCTATCTCCTCAGCTGGTTCTCCAGCAACTTAGCATTACAGGACCCAGCAAAACCACCTCCAAATACTCACCCCGAGGAACTGAAGACAGCATCAGACAAAACAGGGACATTCCAGATGTCTGTCCACTGATGGATGAAGACCAACCAACAAAATGTGGTCCATCTAATGATGGAAGCATTCATCTGCAGAAAGGAATGAAGTGCTGACACATCCTGCAACATGAATGAGCCTCAAAACTATGCTGAGGTGAAAGGAGCCAGACACCAGAAAGCATCTACTGCCTGACTCCATTTATAGTCAACTCACGTTTTCCTGCCCAGAATAGGTAAATGAACAGAGATGGCATGCAAATGAGTGACAGCAGGCTCAGGAGAAGGGAGTGGAGTAACTATCAATGCACAGGATTTGCTTTTGGAGCAGTAAAATGTTCTGGAATCAGAGGGTCACAATGGCCAAAGAACAACTCCACTTTGACAGATGCCTCTGAATGTACATCCCAAATGGTCAGTGATAGATTTATGGTTACTCATCTTTTGCAACAATCAAAATTATCTTTAGCTTACTCTGTGCCTCAGTCTCCTCATCTGTAAAATGGACATAGGGTTGTTGGAAGTGTGGCTGGGTTTTTAGTTTTTTTAAAGAAAAAAAAGGGGAGGGGGAATGGGACAGAAGTCCCCTGGCAGTGAGTACCTAGCAAGAGTAAAACATCATGCATGAGAGTTTGCTTCGAGGTTGAGAATGCTTTCAAATCTGTCTGGTGAGCAATCTGCCATGTGTACCCACGGAGCACATGAAATGTGGCCAAGATTTCACACTGTAGTTATAGTTAACTCACACAGGATCCATGGCTACTGGCTACTGAACTGAACAGTACAGTTCTAAATTCTCTCACTCCATCCTCAGAACAACCCTAAGAGGTAGTTGTTATCAGCCCCATATTAACAATAAATGGGAAACACCTTTCACAGGTTCATGTGTAAACAGTCCCAGGCGGGGGCGCTGTATGGGCATCTTCGGAACCCTTGGATGGGAGGCATGGAAAGAGGTGGGTGAGTGGGAGCAGCACCCACAGGGCAATCACAGCTGCCTGTAACCTCCCCAGTTCCTAGGGATCTCATGCCCTCTTGTAGCCTCTGAAGACACCAGGCAAGTACATAGTGCACACACATATAGGTATGCAGGCCTTCACAGGTACATACAAACTAAAACTGACTTTCAACAGCCCTCCGCTTCCAGGAGACCAGCCCTGTCACATGTACACACACCCATCCACTTGCTAAACATATCATCTATCTGCCTCTGTCTGCTCTGGGGCCCAAATTCCAAGGCCACTTGCCCTTCCTTTTCTCTTTCCTACTTTCAGGAAGCCACCACCTTCCATAGAGAGGGCACATCCTGTCCTGTTCCACGACAGCAAAATCAGTCTCGCCCAACTCTGCAACCCAAAGGGACTTTCTCTGCAAATCTTCATCTCTTCTAGTGTCACCTCGGATCGCCAGCCCAATTAATACACATATGCGCTATGCCAGACAAAACTCGGGTGCCAGACAGGGCCTTAGACATAGTCCACTGCCAAGGAGCTCACTGATAAAGCAGGGCCTGGCACCGAACAAAGGTAGGTGAAGACTGTAATAATGGTCTTGGGAAAAAACCAGAAACTGGGCTGGCACAACATGAAAATATGTTTCTAGAAACCCTGAATTAAAGAGGGTTTTGTTTCTTTAAACATAAAAGAACACACGTGTGTGACCTAGTGCTTGGGGCGAGCCAAGCATCCTGCCATGAAGCATGCCTAGGTGAGCCCTCTCCTGTTGCCCTCACCCAAGCTCCCCAGCAGCTGCGCCCAGCTCTGCCTCCAGCTCCAACTCTGATTTACCAACACGCTGAGGAACCTACAGTCTTGCTTGCCTTCAAAGTACCCACCGACACCCACAGGTTTCCGTACCCTGCAGCCTCTTAACAGGCTATTTATTTATTGCCTGCCTCAGCTTGCCAGCCACAGGTGTCCCTTGATTCATAACACCTGCCCACACGCTCCCACCCCACTCAGTGACCCCTGGGCTACAGATGCTGGCAGAGCTCGCTCCTGCAAGCTCCCCAGCTGCTGACCTGAAGTAGCGGCACGGCTGCCAACACCTGACTACAGCTGACTGAGATTCCAAACCACATTGCCAAGGCTCCACATCCGGGAAGCTGCTTAGCCAGCAGGTACCCAGATCTGGCTGCCAGTTGAAAAATCTAGAGGTCTAGCCTCAGCAATGGCTACTCCTGATCAAGGGGGAAAAAATTCCTGTCAAGAAACACAGGCAGGGCAGGGGGCATCATGTGCTAACAGGACAAGTACTCCCCACTGTCCACTGTTGATTCAGAAATGACTTCTGGGTACCGACTCTGGAAGCAACTAACCATGTAGATCTTAAGGCCGGACGCCTAGCTAGGTCTGAAATGGCAAGTGTCAATCCTATCCAATGCCTGATGCCTTCAATTCCCATCTCAGTATTAAAATGGTCCAAGTCTGCCTGATGGTATAGAAAAATGCCTCTGAACTGCCAACCGCTCTTCCCTCTACCATTCCACAGGGTTTTCTGTAATTCTAGGATACGATTCAACTATTCACAAATGAATGAGGACTTAGCAGCCAGGTCTCCATCCTGAGTTAAGGATGGTCTTTAGGGTTAACCCATTCTATACAACAGTTGATCAAAAACTCCTACCTTGTGTGGACCCAGTATAAACAATGACACCTTAAATATATGAAGCTGTCAGATTCTGACCAGAGCCTGGTCACTCTCCTTGTTGCCTCCAAGCAAGTAAGGTGGCACCTGGGACAGGCGGGGCTTGCAGGGGAAATAACCCAACCATAGATGGTCCTCATTGACGTGCTCCCTCCTCAAGACTCAGCAAGTGCAGAATGACTGACAAGGTCTGCAAGCCCTATCAGAATGGCGATTCAACCTTTGTACCCTAAAATGGCTTTCCACCGTCATCTTCACTCTCTATCATACAGGCAACATGTACCTCCCCCTAAAATAAAAATACCACATAAGAGACTTAGAAAACTGAGCTCCCCAGATCCAGTTCCCAGCATCCTACAACCAGGTAACTCCAATACCTTCTCCTGGCATACAGGAATACCAGGGGTGCATATATGGTACACAGAAATAAATGCAGGCAAAACATTCATACAGATAAGAATAATTTTTTTTTCTCTTTTGTTTTTTCCTGACAGGGTTTCTCTATGTAGCCGTGGCTGTCCTGGAACTCACTTTGTAGAGCAGACTGGCCTGGAACTCACAGAGGTCCAGCTTCCTTTCCTTCCCAAGTCCTGGGATTAAAGGTATGTACCACCATGCTCAGCTATAATATTAATTTTTTAAAAAGCAAATGACAAGGCTGGGCAGTGGTGATGCATGCCTTTAGTGCCAGCACTCAGGAGGTGGACAGTTAAGGTTACAAAGAGAACCTGTCTCCACCCCTCCCTCACCCCACCCCCAAAAAAAGCAAACCACAATAAAGGCTCAAAACTGCACTACATACTCTAACATACAAGGATTCACTATATACTAAGGGCCTAAGGGTCTATAGATGTAATGAACCAAGAAGAGAACAGGCAGATTGGCTACCCAGTGCTACAGAAGTTAGTCAACTGCTTGAGGAAGAGATCTAGTTGTCCTGGGCAAGAGGAGAAACTGAAAAGCCTTTAAAACTGGGGGTGGGGGCTGGAGAGATGGCTTAGCAGTTAAGACCACTGGCTGCTCTTCCAAAGGTCCTAAGTTCAATTCCCAGTAACACGTAGTGGCTCACAACCATCTATGTGATATGCCTTCTGGCACGCAGGTGTACATGCAGATAGAGCACTCATATATATAAAATAAACAAATATATATTAAAAAACAAAGACAAAACCTGAGGGTTTAGCATGGAAGCATGTTTACATAGCATGTGTGAGGCCCTAGGTCTGATCTCAGTACTGGGGAGAAAGGACAGAGTCACAAAGAAATTCTTCTAGCATCAAAAACAGCAAACAAAGGAAAGAAGCATAAACTTATCTGTAAGAAATGAAAGACAAACAAAAGATTAACATTCTCAATGTATTGTTTTTTTTTTTAAAAAAGATTTATTTATTCATTTTATATGAGTACACTATCTTCAGACACACCAGAAGAGGGCATTGGATTCCATTACAGACGGTTGTGAACCACCACGTGGTTGCTGGGAATTGAACTCAGGACTTTTGGAAGAACAGTCAGTGCTCTTAACCTCTGAGTCATCTCTCCAGGCCCTCTCAATGTATTTTTAAAACATGAATTAGTAAGAAAAAGTAGTTTAAGCAATGATGTATCACTTTCAACTACTGAATGGTGAATTTTAAAATGATGAAAAGGAAGTATGTAATTTAGAGTGCGGACAAGGGTGTTGCCTCTTGCATATAATGCTAGAAAGAGCAAATTGGCAAGTTTCGTTCTTTTACCTAAATTCAGTAATTTCAGTGTCAAATAAGTACCCTAAAGAAGTACCAGCTAGTGAATGTGACCAAAGACTGAAAAGAATCTTCACAAATACTGTTTATAACTTAAAAAAATAATGTGGCAAGCTCTAGCCACAGTTAATGAAGTGAGACAATGGAATGCTATGAATGCACTGTTTCCCACGTTACTACATCAACGCAACATTAATTAAGGCTTACCATCAAGTAACTTGTTCTGAATACTTTCCCAATGATATCAGAATGTTCAGTCAAACCAGGTCTAGTTGCTCAGGCCTGTGATCTCAGCCACTTGAGAGGCTGAGGGAAGAGGATTCCAAGTTCAAGGCCTACCTTGACTTGAGAACTTTCAAGGCCAGCCAAAACTTAATGAGACCTGCTCAAAACAGACCTGCCTCAGTGGAAAAGCTCTTGCCTCAAAGGCAAATTTAAGTTTATCAAAAACAAAGAAACAAACCAAAAACCTAGTATCAAAAAAAAGTGAAAGGACTTATTTCAGTTTCTTCCCCTGCTCCCCAGATGCCCTCCTGTGTTCCAAGCTCCCCTCCACCCCTCTCACTGGGGCACTTTCCGCTCCCTCCCCTGCCACAAAGCTGGGTGTCCTCCAGGCAGTTCTTGGCCTGTCCAAATCATTCTCTGCACCATCTTAACCTTCTTAAAGGACAAACTTCTCCCAATACCCTGCATCTCCTTCTGTCACTCATCTCCCAAGTCTCCCTTCTTTCCTGCAGGTTAAGGAAGGCTCATATTTCTAGAATGGTTGATTTAAAAGTACAGATCCAATTCAGATACAGGAAATGAAGTCACTGTTCAGCCTTGCTTAGATCACAGATGGCTTTCTGCTCTGCACTGTCCTAGTGTTGGGATCATCTTGGGCACTGTAAAGGTTGTCTTTGAATATTCAAGTGTTGATTTCTGTATCGCAGAGTGCAGAGTGCCGTCCAGACTTTGGTACTCTTATTTTTATGAAGCATCACCTGCATTGTAGTTTATAAACATTCTTCTCCATCACCTTCTGATTGCTTTGATAAACAGCTGATGGCTTATATATAGCAGGGCAGGAGAGGGAAGGCGGGACATCCAGGCAGAGATGGGAACTCTGAGAAGAATTGAGAGGTGAGAGATCTGCCAGCCAGACTTGGAACTCGGATGTACGAGGCTGGGGAGAGGTGACCAGCCATGTGATAAACATAGATGAATATAGATGGGATTAATTTATATAAGCTATAAGGCCTAGGCTTTCATAAATAAAGTCTCTGTGTCATTATCTTGGAGTTGGAGGGTCGAGGCAGTCCGTCCTTACCCTAGTCCCTCCTATCTCCACAGGTAACATGCAGGTATCACAATAAGAAGAGAACGCACAAAACTATACTTTCTCTTGGATTTGAACCGGCTCCCTCATACCTAGTCTAGATTAGAGCTGGATATGCTTAGCCTGGAGCAAAAAATGAAACTAAACCATGTAATTTCTGTGTATTTTAGATTTAACAGGCACCAGTAATTCTCGTTTCTAGAACCAAAGAGTAACGCCAAGTAAAAGTATGTTACGAAAATCAATCCGTTCTCCTGCCAGTTCTCGACAACTCACACACCGGCTCATCACAAACCTGACCGAAGACTTGCAATACAATTTCAGCAAACTGGTGGTGACTAGTGACCAGCCTGATGCATGGCATGTTTAGCTACAAACAGCTCTGCTGACTGTCCCTGTAACATTTTCATGGCTCGCCAATAGATCTGTCCGCAGTTCTCAGGTCTACCGAAGGGATGGCTCAATTCTTCCTTGATGTAATCCATCCAAAGATCTTTAAAAGGAACCAAAAAACTACTGTAAACATAGCTAGAAAACTGGAAAGGCTTTAATTAGGCAAATTCAGTTATTTAATACTAAGCCAGTTAAAAAGTTCTAAGAAGCTTCCACACATAAGATTAAGAGAAATTTTATATATATATATATATATCTCCTCAAATATTATCATGTCTTTACAGTAAAAACTTTCAAACTCCTTTCTATCTTCACTACATTTTTTTTCCAAGACAGGGTTTCTCTGTGTAGCCCTGGCTGTCCTGAAACTCACTTTGTAGACCAGGCTGGCCTCAAACTCAGAGATCCATCTGCCTCTGCCTCCCAAGTGCTGAGAGTAAAGGTGTATGCCACCATTGCCTGGCTTCCTCCCTACTTTTTAAAAGACTCGGTATGTGTACCGTGCTATCATCTAGTCAGCCCCACATGGCGCCTCAGCAAGCTAGCCCTGTTATACCTGACTAAGCACTGACTGTTCCAGTCTCCTACTGTGATGACTATATATGACCAGCTGTGACTACTGTACTAACTTTTCCTTTATAAATACTTGGTTTGGCTTAATTGGTTTGGTTTTGAATTTTTTGAGATAGGGTCTCACTCTGTAGGCCAGGCTAGCTGGAACTCACTACATAGTCTACACTGGCCTCAAAACTCCTGGCAATATTCCTGCTTCCCCCTATGCAGCAAGAAGATTATAGTCGTGAGTTACTGCATCCCAGCACGCATCATTTTATTAAGTTATTTATTTTATATTGTATGTGTACATACACACCTGCATGTGGTGGCATACATGTGGAGGTCAGAGAACAACTTGTTGAAGTCAGTTCTTTTCTTCCTACCATGTGGGTCCAAGAGATCAAATTCATGTCTTTAGGCTTGAAAACAAGTGCCTTTGGCCATATAGCTATCTTACCAGGCCACACAAATTTCTCTTTTTTAAAAGACCCAAACCAAGCAAATCCTTCTCTGATCCAGAGTTCTTAAGAGAAGTAGTGGATACAAGGGTTTGCAAACTTAAGTGATAAGAAAACCTCATTGCTGTAGAGGTGGAGGCAGGAATATTGCCGGGGGGGTTGAGTCTAGGCTATGTAGTGAGTTCCAGCCTAGCTTGGGCTACAGCGTGAGATCGTGTCTCAAAAAACACAAGGAAAGAAGGCAGGAAAAGCACTGAAGACCTGTTCCAAGAAGGGCCTAGGACACAAACTAGAAACACTACCCTAGCCATATTAACAGCTAGAGACAGCATGAGCAATGGTCAGGCTACGCTCGTAACTGAAGTTTACTCACCAGAATCTGTAGACCCAAACTCTCTCAACGCCCGCTCATAATATTCCCTCAGGTTCACCATCTTGCAGGACTCCTATAAAAACAATCAGAAGATCTGGCTTCATTCATCGAATCATAAATTCACTTCCTATTTTAAGCAACTACTACATGTTAGGTGTTTGAAGGAGAAGGGCCAAACCAGTCTAGTTTCTCGACTTATCCAAAAAAAGGAAGAAAAAACAGGCAGGGAATGGCTCAGCAGCTAAGGACACCTACCACCAAGCCTGACAGCCTGAATTCAATCCCTAACACGGCAGAAGAGAAAAGTCAACTCCCAAAAGTTGTTCTCTGATTTTCACAGGTGGACTGTGGCAACTCATAAAATAAACAAGACAAAAAAAAAATTTTTTTTTTAATTTTTAAAAAGAAGCCGGGCAGTGGTGGCGCACGCCTTTAATCCCAGCACTTGGGAGGCAGAGGCAGGTGGATTTCTGAGTTCGAGGCCACCCTGGTCTACAGAGTGAGTTCCAGGATAGCCAGGGCTACACAGAGAAACCCTGTCTCGAAAAAAACAAACAAACAAAAAAAGATTTCATTATGTAGCCCAGGTTGGCACAGAGTTAACAGCAATCCTCCTGAGTTCTGGGATAAAAGGCATGAGCCGGGCTGGAGAGCTGGCTCAGCGGTTAAGAGCTCTGACTGCTCTTCCAGAGGTCCCGAGTTCAATGGTGTGGTGGCTCCCAACCATCTGTAATGGGATCCGATCCACTCTCTGGTGTGTGTCTGCAGACAGCTAAGTGTACTCACAGAAATAAACATAAATAAATCTTTAAAGGCATGAGCCACCACACCTGGCTCTAAAATTCTTGTATCACAAAAACACATAAATGCTAGCGTATGACGTGCAAGGTTCTTAAGCCTCTGGCTTCATGTATTTCTTCACTTGGAAAGCACCTCAGCACCACTACAGGTAACAGAGTATGGGATGCTGTTGGAACGTCATCCAGGAATGCAATCATGCGAGAAGAATTCAGAGAGAACACTCCAAGAAAACAAGACAGAGTCTTGTGACCTCGGTTTCTTCAAAAACACAGCCATGTTCTTAGTGTTTCCTGCTCCTCCCAGGCGTGGCGACAGAAGTGAGTTTACTTCAAATCTCTCATTATTGCTTGCTGTTGTCATTCAATTATCCTTCCCAGCCTCTACGGAAAAGCGTATTTTGCCATGTGTGGCTTGTCCTTTTGACTGTGTACAGTTTGAACTCATCAGAGCTCCACTGTCCCAGGTCCTCCCACCGCTAGAGCGGTAACAAGCTATGACCTAACAGAATAGTGGGCACCACTTTCACAGCTCTTGCTGTCCTTGAACTTTATATAACCAAGAGTGGTCTTGAACTTCTGATTCTCCTGCCTCCACCTCCTGAGCGCTGAAATAACTGGTGTGCATCACCACACCCAGTTTCTGTGAAGCTGGGGATTAAACCCAGAACTTCTTACATGCTGGGAAAGCGCCCTACCAACTGCACCTCTACTATTAAATGTATTCTTTTGAGTGTATTTTCAAAGTAGACAAACATCATCTAATTTTTTTTTTAAGACAGGGTTTCTCTGTGTATCCCTGGCTATCTTAAAACTCACTCTATAGACCAGGCTGGCCTCAAACTCAAGAGATGTACCTGCCTCTGTCTCCTGGCTTCCACTGCCCAATTAAATAAAGTCTTTTATATGTGCTCAGCTGTTAAGAACACTTGTTGCTCTTGCAGAAGATATGAGTTCAGTTCCTCTCCTGACAATCAAGTCCTACGGCTCACAAGCACCTGTAACTACAGATCCAGAGGACTCGAGGCCATCTTCTGGCCTCCAGGGGAATCTGCACTCCCATACTTCCACAAAGAAACACATAACTTAATTTTTTAAAAAGCATTTAGTATAAAGTAACTACTTCATGAGTTCAGTCCTTAGCACCATTAAAACAAAAATTAGAACACTGGGCAGTGGTGGCACATGCCTTTACTATTAGGCAGAGGCAGGCAGATCACTGAGTTCAAGGCCAGCCTGGTCTACACAATGAGTTCCAGGACAGTCAAAAGCTACACAGAGGAAAGCCTGTTTCAAAACAAAACAGAAAATTATTTTATTTATTCAAATCTCCCTTCTCCAAGCTACATATTTTGAAGTCAGTTTAACTTCATATGCATAAATATGCAAACACACTTTGCTAAAGGATCCTGATATACATGGTGCTATACACATTCTTTCCTATCCACTGTCCCACTGGGCCATGTACGTCTCTCACATGCTTAGCGGGCAGAGAGCCTTCCTACACAGATGAGGGTAAGACTTACAATGAAGTGACTTGTCTAGGCATAATTATTACATTAATAACACAGAGGTTGATTATTAAATATTATGCCAAACTGTCTCATCATATAAGACTATATTATTCTTCAGCACAAAACAGAAGCTCAATCTCACTAGTAATTTTTCAAAATTCAAATAAAAATAAATGCCAAGTAAAATACCAAAATCAAAGAAAAGAAACAACAACAAAAACAAAGCTAAATACTTAAAGAAGCAATGAGGAAATGGGTATGCACACCCATTAGAGCCATTAGCTGACTATTTTTTATAAACAGTTACAATTCTTTTGGAAGATATACATTAGCAAAACAATTATAATTGTTTCAGAAAGCTATATGGTAGCATATATAACAAATGTGATAACATACATCTGACTTTTTAAGGATTTTTTATACATTTATCCATCTTCTGTATTTTGCCTGCATATGTATGTGTATCATATGCATACGCTGCTCCTGAGGGCTAGAAGACAGTGTTGGGTCCCTGAAACTGGAGTTACAAACAGCTAGAAGTCATGAGGGTGTTGGGAACCAAACCCAAGTCCTATGGAAGAGTAGCTAGCGCTCCTAACCACTGAGCCGCCTCTGGAGATGCTGTAAGACAATACTTTAACATTTGTCTTTTTGGAGGGTGGGGCATGGTACCACTCACCTTTAATCTCAGCACTCAGGAGGCAGAGGCAGGCGGACCTGAGTTCAAGGCCAGCATAGTCTACAGAGCAAGTTCCAGGACAGCCAGGGTTATACAGAGAACCCTGTCTCAAAACAACAACAACAACAACAACAAAAAGAAATATGAGAGGGAGTTTATTTGCTCAATTTTGGTTTGTTTTCTTTTTTGCAGCTCTGGCTAGCCTAAAACTCAGTACATAGAACAGGCTGGCCTCAAACTCAGAGATCCTGAGTGCTGGGATTAAAGGTGCACACTACACTACCACCCTGAGCTGACTATTACTTTTTAACAGACTTTCCTACCTTTTCACTAATAAGCTACAGTTAAGACCGCCTGAAACAGGAATTGAATGTCACTCTACAGCCTAAGCCAAGAGAGGAACAGTACAGAAGAGTTCAGCTGTAGGAGCCCCTCACCCAGCACAGCACGGAGCTTCCGGTCCCATTGGGTGTTTCTGTTCCTCCACAGGTGACTCTCTCTCCTTGGCTTGATTACCACTCTTACCAGCTCTATGGAAAAGAGCTAAACCAAGGGACAGGGAGTTTGCGTTCTGCTCTAACAAGTTTTAAATAACACCACCGTGCTGCTCTGAATGTAAGCACAGAGATGTGTTTCCAGGCAGGAAGTGCTCAGAATACTCACCTGCTCCTTTTCAAACTGCATCATTTTCCTGAAAAACTCAACTGAAAATGGACGGCTTTCCTGTAAACTGAAAGGGGGTGGAAATGTTAGTCCCCGCAGTGACAGAAAGCCGTTTACAACTTATAAACATGGATGAATAACCAGGCTTCACTCCCAACATCAGGTTGGTCAACACAGCCAAACAGGACCTGCTGGAGCCAGTCCCCTGCCTCAGCTTCAAGTGACTTTTTCTCTGTTGCCTTGTTTGGTCTCGAGGCTCTAGGCTCACTGATCTCCTGACTTAGTCATCCATTTTAAATAAGTGCTGCTATTGAGTTTTATTGAAGAGGAAATGCAGTGAGAATTTTGGTTTCTTTAAAAACACAGAAACATTATGAGAATATGTTTTTGTTTTAATCCCCGATGTGGGATATGAGGCTTGGCTGCTTCAGACTGTCCACAGCAGCTGACTAGGACTTGCCTCGAGCTCTGGCAGGGACGTGGTTTCTGAAGGGTGTGACGTTTGGTATCTGGGACTCTTCAGAGGAGATATAAATGATAGAGCCCTGACAGAGACTGTTGGTTGCCTCTAATTTGTTGCTGTTTGTCAAGTAGTTGTGTGCAAGGAGAAGAAAAGAAGAACTTAGATACCCTGCTGGTGAAGATCAAACTCTCCCCAAGGAACTCAGTGCTCTAATCAGCAGGAAGCAGTCTAAGGATATTGTTGCCCCCTCTGCCCTCTGTCTTTTTTTTCTCTCCTACCTAGTGTTAGGAGGGCTGAAAGGGAAGAAGAGCAGTGGAGAAGGGTAGAAGAAAAAGGAACCCATAAAGTAGCCCAGCTACAAGGAAAAAAGGCTGTCTAATGCTTTCCAATTGAATTCAAAACTAGGATTATAATGTGGTATCAACTATGTAAGAAAGAAGGCTTAAAAGGATGTACTAGGCTGGAGACGCAGCTCAGTGGTCCAGCCCTTGTGCAGGTACAAGGCCCTGGGCTCAATCTCTCTGGTTTATAAAGAAATGGTGTACCAACAGAGCTGCTTGGACTAATGACATAATTACAATCATCAGTGACAATGATCTAATTGTTATTTACCCCAAGTGTACAAATTGCTTTAACTATGCAAAATCAATAAAAGGAAGTTTAGAAAGTTTCTCAGGTCACCACTGCAGACACTGTGTGATGCACACAGTAGGTAGGTATGAGGGGCTGAGTGTGGGCAGGATAGGAACAGCTCTGAGCGCCTGCCAGTACCTTTTAAACACTGCTCTGGCCTTTTTGTAGCCTCCATTCCGATAAGCCCAATCCAGGTATTTCTCCTTCAGGGTCACTGAGCTGGTGCCTGTGACAGCTAACATAGCTTTCTACATTGAAAGGAAAAACAAAGGGAACTTAGAGATAGCAAACCTGGTTTGAAGACCCACCTGAGCCACTAGTCTGTGACTTAGGATAGGATAGGAAATACCGAATCCCTACACAAGGAACAGAAACAGGAGCCTGTACCTTAAAGATGGCTTCAGTGTCCTCCTGGCTTTTAGCACTTTCACTCCACTCTGCCCAAGAAACCCACAAGGGCAAGCAAACCTGCTTGCAAAAAAAGGAAGCCATTAGATATGACTACACAGCACCGTGCTCTGGAGACTTACCACTATAAAGATGGTGGTTACAGCCCCCAGACAAGTCACCCAAAGCAACACTTTGATATATTTAGTCCAATTCCAACAGGGAATCCCAACTGTAGTCATCATCATTGGCAATCATCTTTCAGTGAAGCGAACAAAAGCCCACAGCCAATCAGCCTCACAGCTACCCAGGCCTTGTGTCTGCGGTCTGGGAGCCATTGCATAGAACTGATGTAGGCAGTGGTGGCGCATGCCTTTAATCCCAGCACTTGGGAGGCAGAGGCAGGCGGATTTCTGAGTTCGAGGCTAGCCTGGTCTACAGAGTGAGTTCCAGGACAGCCAGGGCTACACAGAGAAACCCTGTCTCGAAAAACAAAAAAAAAAAAAAAAAAAAAGAAGAACGGATGTAGGTTGGCCTGCCCGATCTTCAGTGTGGAGAGGCAGCTGGGAGAGCAGTAACTGCGTCTGTGCCCACCTGACTCTGCAGTCTGTTTTTCCGCTCACTAACACAAAAGATTTACTGCCAAATAAATGTAGAGCATTAAAGTTTGGATTTTTATGATTGCAGGTTGAGTTTATAATCAGATGCAGATGCAAGTGAGAATATTCCATTAGTATTTATTATTTGTAAGATATTTAAACAGAATAAGAGATCTTTCATGATTTAGTAATGTTGCAAATAAATGACTAGAAATAGAAGTAAGTTTTCTATCCAATCCTTGAACTCTTACCACTTAACAACAACTATCACTCTAGGGTTTGCTCTCAGCAGACAAATATATTACAAATGAGCTTTCACGCAAATCTTAAACATTTTTCCAAAAGTTTCAAAAAGAGGGCTAGAGATATAGTTTAGTTGATAGGGGGCTTGCTCAGCCTGCATGAAGCTGTGGATTCAACCTTACCCATACACATAATATAATAAAAAATAAATCTAAAAAAAAATGAACTATAAAAGAAACAGTTCAGAGACCTGGGGTTTGAGGTGTGCAAAGGCTTCTTCAAAGTGCATCACTACATCTGGGCTCTTTGAGTCAATGAGCGCCTGCAGCTTCGTCTGCCACATTGTTACAGAGTCCTTGAACAATTCAGTCCCAGCTTCTGCCACCTGCAGAGCCTCTTTGAAGAGGTCCTGGCGCAGCAACAAGTCAATCTAAGAAAGACAAAGCACACTGTAAAGTGCCACTTGAAAGCAAAATTCCAGATATAAACAGATGCACATACAAACTATTTCTGACAACAAGTTCAATAGCCTTCCCACTACACCTTTTACCACAGCTGCTAAACAGGCAGAAAGGGCATCTGGGATTCCTCCTCCTTTCCCTGATTCTACACAAAGGACTATCAGAAAGTCATAAAGAGGGCTGAAAAGACAGATAGCTCAGCAGGTAAAGGTGTCTGCCGGGCAACCATGCCAGCCTGAGCTCTATCTATGGATCCCACACTGAAGGGAAGAATCACCTTCCAAAGGTACTCTCCTCACACACAGGCCATGACACATGCATACAGACTGATGAGGAAAAGCAGAGAGTCTAAGTAATGTAAGGAAGAACCCACACCCACTACAGCAAAATAAAGATAAAAACAGTATTTGTAGACTTGTAAGGAAATTCATGGATTCATTCAGTGCAGGTCACTGGTATAACTTTTCCAAAATGTATTTTGACATTATATAACATGAATCATGGGGGGGAGGGGGGTGTTGGAGAGGTTAAGGCTCAGGGATTGAGGATTGAGAGCACTGGCTGCTCTTCCAGAGGACCTGGGATCAATTCCTAGTACCCACATGGCAGGTTACAACTGTCTGTACTTAGTCTCAGGGGACCCGACACCCTCTTCTGGCCTCCTAAGGCACCAGGCACACATGTGATGTAAAGATGCACATTCGGCCAAACATCCAAACACTTTTAATCATTTTACAACAGAACTTTACAAAATTGTGAAAAACAACCAATGAACAGCTGTCTGTAGCTAGTTCTACAGCAAATGCATTTACTATGCATTGTTACAGGCCAAATTTAATACCGAGAAAACCAGACACTCTTCCTGGTCACAGAGCTTCCAATGTTTAGCATGATTGGAGGGGTGACAGAAGATGTTTCCAGAATTATGGGCAGGGACCAAGTTAAGAAGTTACAGTAAATTAAAAAAAAAAAAAAGTTTTGAGTAGCTTTACCCGAAAGATTACGGGAAAACCAGAATAATCTTGTCATTTTTACTTTTATTTGTGTGTTTAAGACATATTTGTTGTTTGTGAGAGTGTAAACATATGCTTGCTGATATAGGGTGTGTGTGTGTGTGTGTGTGTGTGAGAGAGAGAGAGAGAGAGAGAGAGAGAGAGAGAGAGAGGAGAGAGATATATGCCAGAGGTTGATGTTGGGTGGTTTCCAGAATTTCCTTCTATATTTTTTTTGCATGTGTCTATGTGTGTGCACATGTGTGTAGGTTCAAATGTGCACGCTGGTGTACACACATGTGTGTTCATCCACATGGGTGTGCAAGGCTGATGTTAGCTTCCTCCATAGCGCTCACCTTATTCACTGAAGCAGGGTCTCTCAACTAAACCCAGAGCTCACGCGTACGCTAATCTAACTAGCAGGTTCACTCTGGGGATCCATCTTCACCTTCAGCATACTAGAATTCTAGGCTTTTACATGGGTGGTGGGGATCCAAACCCTGAACTGAATAGATGAACTTCAGGGTATCTGCCTTTCCAGCACTGGGATTTCAGGGACAACGCCGCAAAAAAGGAGGAGTTAGGGAAAGCAAAGGGAGGGAGAAAAGACGAAATGGGCAAGAGGAAAAGTGGCTGGGAAGGAAAAAGGAGGAAGTGAAAGGAAGGGAAGCCAGGAAGGAAGAGAAGTGGAAGGAGATGGAGGGGAAGGGGAAGAAGAGGGAGAGAAGGGAAAGGGGGAGGGGAAGATGGAGGGAGAAGGGAGGGGAGGGAAGGAAAAGGGGAATGGAAAGGGAGAGGGGAGGGGAGGGAAGGGCTGGAGAGGTGGTCCTGCAGTTAAGAAAACTGGCTATTCCTCCAGAGGACTCAGGTTAAACTCTCAGCACCCACACAGCAGCTAACAACCATCTGTAACTCCAATCAGCTGCAGGAGACCCAAAACTCTCCTCTAGCCTGTAGAAGAGAGTTTTTTGTCTGTATACATATATGCAGGCAAAACACTCATGACATAAAACAAAAATCAATCCTTAAGAAAAAGTGAGGAGGAGAGGGGGTGTGGAAGAGAAAAGATGAGGGAAGAAAAGGATAGGGGTGGGAGGGAGGGGGAGTTCACTACTTCCAGTCAGCTCACTCTGACTGTTCTGCTGACAGGTACCTTAATCAGAATAAAGCACATGTAACGGGCAGTGAATGCGCTCTCTCTGGCCTTACCCACTGCTTGTACTGGACTTCCGAAAGGCACTTCAGCTCATGGGCCTTCCTGAATGCAAGCACAGTTCTTTCCAGCCTCTGGAATCAGAAACAGGTCAGGTCATTAAGCAGATTCTGGCAGCCGCGCTGGCCACTGAGCTGGGCAAAAGTGATCTTGAACATTTCTGAGAATTCAGAGATGGCCATGAGTTCTAAACGAGGTATGGTCAGGAAGAGATGAGCTAAGCACCTGCACCGGGCACAATCCAATCAGCAGAAAGTCCTCCTGTCCTTTATCCAGATTAAGAACAAACCTGACTAGATCTTCATGATGACAAGTCTGACATGCCGAAAGCTGCCCAGTGTCCTTCTCTAGAGAAGAGACACTTTCTAACCTCTCACTGTGGCTATGCAATGTAAATCCTTACCTGCCCTCTGAGAGGTACACTACTGGTCTTCTTAGAAAACCTCTCCAAGCAAAAGGTGATGTAACACTTCCACATGGCCTCTGGAAAAGTCAGATGACACCAATTAGGTCACCAGTCCTCTTAGTTCAAACACCTTCCTTTCAAGAGGACACTCCTCTAAACAAAGTTTAAATCAGGAGCTGGAGATGCCCAATGGTTACGAGCACTCACTGCTCTTCAAGAGGACCTGAGTTAGAATTCTAGCATTCAAATTGGGCAGCTCACAACTCGTGTAACTCCAGTTCCAAGGAGTCTGAAAACCTCTTTTAGCTTCTGTGGGTACCAGCACATATGACATTATTCACTCACAGGGACAAATACATATATACATAAAATAAAAATAACAAAAATGAATTGCTTTAAAAACAAAGTTTAAATTACCCTGGCTTAAAAACTATTAAGAGTGCTTAATTAGAGTGCTTATCTAACATGCTGGAGGCGCCACACATACTGGTTTAGAAGTTCAAGGTCACCGTGGCCTATTTAGTGGATTGAGGCCAGCCTGGGATACGTGAGGTCCTGTCTCAAAAAAGAAGAGTATGCAAAAAAAAAAAAAAAGAAGAGTATGCATAAAAGGGCTGGCAAAACAGCTTAACACATAAAGGCTCTTGATGCCAAGCCTGATGACCTCACCCCACTTCCTTAGAAGGACCCACATATAAGGAGAGAACCAGGGGCTGGAGAACCAGGGGCTGGAGAGACAGCTTAGCAATTAAGGTCACAGTCTGCTCTTCAAGAGGTCCTGAGTTCGATCTCCAGCAACTACATGGTGGCTCATAACCTATAATATGATCGGATGTACATGCAGATAGAGCACTCATATACATAGAATAAATAAATTAATCTTAATAATAATAAAAAAAAAGGTCTGGAGAGATGGCTCAACAATTAAAGAGCACTGACTGCTCTTCCATAGGTCCTGAGTTCAATTCCCAGAAACTACATGGTGGCTCACAACCATCTGTAACTGGATCCGACGCCCTCTTCTGATGTGTCTGAAGATAGCTACAGTTTACTCATATTAAGTAAATAAATAAATCTTTTTTTTTTAAAGGGGGGGGGGTCTAGAGAGATAGCTCAGGGGTTAAAAGCACTGGCTGGTCTTCTAGAGGAACTGAGTTCAATTCCCAGCACCACATGGTGTGTCTGAAGACAGTGGCAGTGTACTCATATACATAAAATAAGTATTTTTAAAAAAAAGAGGGAGAAAAAAAAGGGGAGAACCCACAGCGGTGATGTGTCTGTTCTCTTACCACCGTACATATGCTGTGGCATTCACTCACACACATAATAAATAAATACACGTATCATTTTTAATTTAAGGAAAGAAAAAGCAAGCCAGGAACACTGTAAACTGTCCCATATAGATATTCTCTTTTTTTCTTGTCTACGAGAGACTGAACTCAGGGCACATGCTTGCTGGGTAAGTGCCCTACCACTGAGATACATCTCCACCCTCTTCAGAGACTTCGTATACCAACATAAGTGCTGAGAATCGGACTGTCCGTTTCAGTCATGGACCATCGCTCTGACATCCCAAGACAGACGCACCTGTAGGCAGGGTCCTCACTGCCTCTTCATACACTGCACAGCACCTTTCTTCCCTGCGGCCCACCTCCACTGCTTTGGCTTGTTTCGATACATGCTGCTCTTCACCTGGTTGGGACTCAATCTCTAATTCCCGCCGCGCCACATAATCCCACGTGAGTGGGTCATCGGTGTGCAGAGCTTGAAGGCTGAAAATTACAGTTTACTGGCACCTGTCTCATGATAGAAGCCGATTCGAGAATAACAGAATTCCTACGGTCCACAGAAGGACACAGGATACCCTTTACAGCTATAGTAACACAGAGTAATTTCCTAACAGGCATTCCAGAACAGCTTAATGGATAGTCTTATCAATGGAACAAAGTTGTTATCTATCCATTGGATTTCACAATGTTTCAGGCATCATTTATAAATGTTAACTTTTAGCTGGGCACAGTAGCATAAGCCTATATTCCCAGCATTCAGAAGCCTGAGGCAGAACAATCCCCACACATTCAAGGCCAGCCTAGTGAGTTCCAGACCCTGTTTAGAAACAAACAAACAAACAAACAAAACCCCAACAAATAGTATCTTTAAAATTATTATAGCTCTCCAATTCACAGTCGTTATCTGTGGCCACAGGCGCCTCTATGAGCCCTGCAGAGCCTGGTCTCTTGAATTCTAACAGAAGCATAGAAAAAGCACAACTGAACTCTCTACCGAAACTCTGAAGATACCCAAAGAACAAACTGTTCTAGCTTATCTCCTATGACATCGAGAAGTGGAACCTAAGAACAAGTGCCCAATGTAAACATTATGCAGTGGATTCAATGAGAAGCACTCCATAAGGCTCATGGCTTGAGCACTCAGTCTCTAGTTTGTGGCACTGTTTGGAGAGGTTGTGGAATCTGAAGAAAGAACATCACTGGGAGCAGGATTTGTGGGTTAGGGCCATATTTCATTTCCTGTTCACTCCCTCTGCTTCCTGTGTGCAGGTAAAGATGTCATCAGCCAACTTTCTGTTTGCACTAGCATGCCCTGTCTTTCCCACCATTATGGACTCTAGGCTTCTGGAACCATAAGCCAAAAGAAATTGTTTTTGGTCATAATGTTTCATCAAAGCTCAAAAATTAACTAATACGCACAAATATTTCTTAAATACCAGAATCAGACACTGCAGATTAAAGTATTAATAGCACTTAGCTATGAAGAGTTAAGAATACAACTCTGATTTTGCAGAAAAGAAGAACGTGTATTAACGGAAGCCTTTGGGATATGTGTGGGATGTTTCAGAATTGAAGCCGAGTATGTCAAAGAACCACTGTGGGAATATATCATTTCTATTCATAATACAGCATCATTTTCCCTAAAGCTTATAAAGGATTTTTTTTCCTATTTTTATTCTGTTTTGTTCTGGCTTTTCTTCATTAAGATTTACTTATTTATGTATATATGAGTGTTCTATCTGCATGTACACCTGCACACCAGAAGAGGGCACCAGATCCCATTATACCTGGTTGTGAGCCACCATGTGGTTGCTGGGAATTGAACTCAGAGCCTCTGGAAGAGCAGCCAGTGCTCTTACCTGCAGAGCCATCTCTCCAGCCCTTGTTCTGGCTTTTTGAGACAGAGTTTCTCTGTATAGCCCTGGCTGTCTTAGACCTCACTCTGAAGACCAGACTGGCTTCAAACTCAGAAATCCATCTGCATTTGCTTCCCAAGTGCTGGGATTAAAGGCGTGCACCACCATGCCCAGTGTACATTCTTTTTCTTCTCCCAGCCTCAGATCTTAACACAGACCAGAAACAGACATGTTGGCCTCCCCATTGTTTTACTTACTCATCATAAATTTCCTTCTGTAGATCTTTGGCAAAATCAAACAGCTGAGCAATAGCAAGAAGTGACACATGGAATTCCGCACCTACAATTTAAAAATTGAGGGAGAGGACGATCTGCTATCAGTCAAACTGTAAAGACACACTTCATTCTAAGCGCGCCGTTTTCTTTAGGTATTAGAGTCAGTCTTTTGGGGGTTGCTGTCTTTTGAGACAAGGCTTCCCTCTCTAGCCATGGCTGACTTCTACTCCTCCCCTGAACCCTAACAGCAGGGATCAAAGCTAAAGCCTTGTGCATGCCAGGCAAGCACCTTATCACTACGCTACAAGCCCTGCCTCAGATGGCCTCCAATTCATGATCCTCCGGTGTTAGGGGGCACCATATCAAGCCCTGTTTTTGTTTTCCTGGTGCTGGATTAAACCCATGACCTCATGCAAGCTGTACCACTAAGCTATGCTCACTGTTAGAACAGGTAGCCTTCTTGTGGTAACTTTTGTTTGTTTGTTTGTTTGTTTGTTTGTTTGTTTGTTTTGGTTTTTCGAGACAGGGTTTCTCTGTATAGCCCTGGCTGTCCTGGAACTCACTCTGTAGACCAGGCTGGCCTCGAACTCAGAAATCCGCCTGCCTCTGCCTCCCAAGTGCTGGGATTAAAGGCGTGCGCCACCACCGCCCGGCTTGTTTGTTTGTTTTTTAAACAGAACAAAGAGAGGAAATATTCCTATAGCCCCACCACGTGACATATACAAAGACATATTAATATTTTGAAATACTTCTAACTATTCTTAAGTTTCACAAAATTAAGGGCATAAGGCAAAGAATTATATCATCTACTCCTTTTCAACTCCCCCAATTAGTTGACTATTCAATAAAACCTTATTGAAATGCCTGATGATAGCTCAGTAGGAAGCTTTTTCTGAAGACACAGTATGCTTTGCCTACAAGCTAACAGTCACACAAACACAAGTTCTCATCACAAACAGAACACCTATCAAAAATAAGTATATAGAGGATACCTACCTTTAATTTTGCTTATAGAATTTTTGTAAATGATCCTTGCCAACTCGCCTTTAAGGATTTCTTCAGGATGATCAAAATTCCCCTACAAAGTGTTACATCAACCGTGACTGAAAAGGCATTACCAGGAAGTACCAAAAACCAACCCACCAGGATAGAGATTAACAGGCCTAGACTACCAGTGCCACAGGACCTCTGACAAATCACAATTCCAAGGCTAGCTCCTTCATGTGTAAGGTGTGCAGCTTAAACACTAGTGTCACCCAGCTGTTTCTCTAAGGCTCACTCTCCATTAGACCAGAACAGATCCAGTCGTACATACCGTGATTATCCTCCTCTTTAGTGTTTTGAACTAAAACACCTCCTGAGGGCCAGGGAAAAAGCTAAGTTGATGAAATGCTTGCCACAAGTGTGTATCTGCAGTACTTATGCAAAAAGCCAGGTGTGGTGACAGGTACCTGTAACCCTAGTACTACGGAAAAAGAGACAGGGATGGATGGGGCCTACTGGCCAGCTGTCTGATCAAACTGGTGAGTTCCATGTTCAGTGAGAGACCCTATCTCAAAAGATAGGATGGAAAGGACCAACAAAATAGCTTAAAAGGGAAAGGCACCAACTCCCACAAGTTGTCCCCTGACCACAACACACATATTATAGTGCCTTCAAGACACTCCCACCACTACCCAACACACACACTCACACAAACACACACACACACACACACACACACACACACACACACACACAAACAGATGAATGGAAGTACCTGGGCACATTTAATCCCAGCACTCAGGAGGCAGAGGCAGATGGGTCTCTGAGTTCAAGGCCAGCCTGGCCAACATAAGAGATCCAAGCAAAGAGGGGCCAGGTAACAAGACTCTGTCTCAAAACAAATGAAAGATAATAATTTTTTTAATAATAATAAAGGCGAGTGAGATGATTCATTGGTAAGGTGCCTGCTGCCAAGCCTTGATGACTTGAACTGGATCCCTGAGATAAGTGATGGAGGGAGAGAGCCAACTCCTCAAAGTAGTTCATCCTCTGACCCACACATGGACACTGTGGCACACACACACAAAAATAAGTATAACTTAAAAGAGAAGTGAGAGCTGATGAGAGGGCTCGGTGAGGAAAGGTGCCTGCTGCTGACTGACCACCTGAGATGGACCTCTGGGGCCCATGTGACAAACGGAGAGAACCGACCCCTGCAAATTATCCTCTGACCTCCACACACACTGACATGTGCCCCCCCACACACACACACACACTCAAAAAAGGCAGCATTCTCAAATGTGATTAAAAGATAAAATACAAGGTGGAGAAGCAGTTGAAGGGGAATACACCAACCTTTGGCTACCACATACATGTACACACACATGTACTTGCACACTCCCTCACATGCAAATACATAAACATACCTCGCATATGCATACCCCACCTACACACAAGGTTCTAAGCTAAAAACACAATAATGGTACAGCAAATTCTTTAGTGTCTACTTTAGTTTTGCTGTTTTATCTTTTTGATGACAGGGTCTTGCTATATAGCCCAGGCTAGCCTAGAACTCACAATCCTTCTGGCTCAGATTCACAAATACTGGAATTACAGGCATGCCTCATAACGCCAGCTCTGACATTCAAAACTTTTTCTTTAAAGTTATTCGGTCACATTACAAATTATGTAAGAAGGAAAAGAGCCAGGAATGGTGGAGCACACCTTTACTCTCACCCCTCAGAAGGCTGAGGCAGGAGGATCAAGAGCCCACAGGATGGCTCAGTGGGGAAAAAGATCCAAGTAGTGGCAAGAGAGAACCAACTTCCTCAACCTGTCCCCCGAACAAACGCCACGGCATAAACACACACTAAAATATCGTTCTAAAAATTAAAATAACCTACAAACCCATTTGAAAGTGAAAAATGTAACATTAAATTAGAAAGAAAAGTATATCTCAAAGATTCGTCTTTTATTTCTAAGGAGGCTCAAAAGACTAACAGTCAACACACGAGCTCTTACCACATCCATGGCAGCTTTTTCAAATTCTTGCTTTTCCTTTCTCAGTTTCTCAGCATGCATCAGCTCCATCCTAAAGTACTAAAATAGGAAATAATGTCCTTAAAGTCCTTAGAGATGCTTTTTAAATTAAAAACATTCAAGATGGCTTCTTTAAAAAAACCATTAATATCTGATCCAGGAAAATGAGGGGAGCACATTTACTTGGAATGAACCTGGCTGATATTGATGAGGTCGGATGGAGACTACTTTTGACACGTAATCTATGTGTAAGAGTCAAGAGACTTAGTGGAAGTTTCTGCAAGTGATTTCACTTAAACTCAGCCGTGTGTAGTAAAAAGCCTTTGTGCTCAATGTAATCCAGATTTCTATCTCATTTAGTAACAAAGAAGGAGACATATAAGAGTATGTTTACTAAACAAAAACTGCCGTTTCCTTAGGGACTTTCCTGACAGTGTGGGCTTTCAGGTTTCAAAAACACACCCCACTCCCAGTTAGCTCCCTCTCTGCTCATGTTTGTGGATCAGACATGAACTCTTCGCTCCTGCTCCAGCACAGGCCTGCCTGCCGCCATGCTCCTGCTCCAGCACAGGCCTGCCTGCCGCCATGCTCCCTGCAACTGTAGTCATGAACTGTAACCCCTGGGAACCATGAGTGCCTAAATTAAATGCTTTCTTTCATAAATTCCCTTGGTCATGCTATTTTGTCAGGATAATTAAAAAGTGCAAGGTGTGGAGGCTTGGGCCTTTTATCCCAGCACTCGGGAGGCAGAGACAGGTGGATCTCTGAATTCAGGGCCAGCTTCGTCTATGTATTGAGTTCCAAGATGATGGAGAGAGCCTATCTCAAAAAAAGAAAAGAGAAAAGAAAAAGGAAAAAGAAAGAAAAAAGATAACTAAGACATTTAATCTCACAAAATAACAGTCACAAGATGGATCACTAATCACACCAAGATCCAGAAAAATACCAATGTGTACTCACATGGCCTCAAGATTCCACCGTACACTCATGTGTATGGGTGTGCAAATGCACACACACACAAAACAATAATCATTTCATTTTTGAAAATTACTCATATTTGCCAGGCAATGGGGGTGCACACCCTTAATCACAGCACTCATGATAAGGCAGAGGCAGTTGGGGTCTGAGTTTGAGGCCAGGCTGGTCTACAGAGAAAGTCTTACGACAGTCAAGACTATGCAAAGAAACTGTCTTAAAAAAACAAAAACAAGTTGTATTTGGGCTGGAGAGATGGTTCAACATGGTTCAACAGTTAGAGTACTTGCTACTGAGGACCCAGCTTTGATTCTCTGCACCCATGCGGCTGGTCACAACTGTAACTCCAACTACACTCATACACATAAAATAAAACAGCAGAGCATGGTGGCACATGCCTTTAATCCTAGCATCCAGAAGGCAAGGGTAGGCTGATCTTTCTGACTCTGAGGCCAGCCTGGTCTATACAGAGAGTTCCAGGATAGCGAAGGCTATATACCAAGTTTCTACTTCAAAAAAGAAAGAAAAAAATTAATTAACATATTTTAATGTTACTCTACTTATTTTGTTTTTTGTTTAATTATATTTTATGTATATGGGTGTTTTGCCTACATGTATGTCTGTGCAGCACATGGTGCTCTTGGAGCCAAGAAGAGAGTGCCAGATCCCCTACAGTTACAGAGGATTGTGAGCCAACATGGTGGTGGTGGAAATTCAATCTGGATCCTCTGAAAAAGCAGTTAGTGTTAGTAACTGTTGAGCCATCTTTCCAGCATCTCTGTTTTTAAAAGTAGCAACAAAATTTTCATGACGCACCATTACCCATGAGAAAATAAAGTACACAGAAGAGGAGGATAACTTCATTTTAAGAAACATTTGTTCTCTACGTATCACAGAGACATTGCTGCCTCGTTCTGAGGGTCACAGAGACCTCTCTCTCATTCCACATGCCCAAAAACTCACTTCTTGGTAGAGCTTTGGACACTCGGGATGAAAGCGTAGAGCCCGAAGAAATAACTGCCTGGCACTCTCTGAAGACAAGCGGTCTTCCATTTCCCATTTGGCTGCCATAATCCACAAAGCTATAGGAGAAAAAAATTAAGACTTAATTTCAGTAAACAATCAATGCTCCAATTTTAATACTTAATGAATTATCTGTTAATCTTACCATAGGAAAAAGAGAGAGGCTGAGGAAGTTTCTAATGGTAAGTTTGATGACTCTATCTAAAGTCGGAAAAAGGGCTGACAAGCTAGCTCAGCCAGAAAAGGTGCTTGCTGCCTATCTAATGACTTGAATTTGGTTCCTAGAAGCTACATAGTAGAAAAGAGCTGCCTTCTACAAATTTTCCTCTGAACTCTACATGCTGTACCATGGCATGTGCACACCCACACATATACCACATGCTTACACATACACAAAATGACCCCTGCTTGGTAATGACATCTGAACTTTCTTGGAGGGTCACAAACCGTGGCAAGCCATTTCTTTTAGCTTTCTTGAGCATACGACTCCTGAAATTGGGCATGGGTATTTCCAGAATCTCTTGCCCCCATGGGTTACCAAAGTAGTTTCCTTATTCACTAATGTAGTCCCTCCAGAAGCCTCAACTTAGGGATCACACCTGCTTTAGGGACGATAGAGACAGGCCTATGAATTGCTAAGATCACTGGATTCCTGTGTCATAAATTTGTGGTTGATCTAATACCCTGAGAACAGTCACTGGAGCACCTCCACTGGAGCACCTCCACTAGAGAGCAGCGCTACTCACCACTCACAGGAGACTCTTTCTCTTACACTTTGTGCACAACTTGTGTCAGCCAACCTACCTTATAAATCTATGTTAATATCTCCTCCAACTTTAGAATCACTCAGCACCTACTGCCTCCACATAAAATGCACCCCACAGAACCAGCAAGTTGACTTTCCATCAGCTAAGAGAAAACCCATCCTTCCTGTCCACAAATGCAACACCTGGCACTGTGGACAGCATAGCAAGCGGGGATGATAAACTAAGACACAGCAAACTGTCTGAGCTCAAGGCCTCCAAATAACTTCTAAGGTTCATCAAGCATAGTAAGTTCTAAAATGGCCTGTTTTTGAATAAAATGTAGATTTTGATATACCTGGTTTGTTTGAATGAATGGCAAGCATGGTAGAGAATATCTTGCTAAGATGAGATTTGGTACCCTGTAAAAGAAAAGAAAGCACTTTACTTCCTGAACAGAAATCACTACTTCTCATCCATAAGCAAAATATACATACATATACATACACATACCATCTTACTAACTATAAAATCAAATGGGAAACCCAGGAATAGTGCCTCTTGACTTAAAATCAGCACTTAAGAGGCATAGGCAGATGGAGTATTGTGACTTCAAGGCCAGCTTGATCTACATAGCAAGTTCCAGGCCAGATAGGGCTACATAGTAAGATAGTCCAGACATATACACATACACAAAAATATATATATATATATCTCTTTCTCTCTTTCTCTCTTTCTCTTTCTCTCTCTCTCTCTCTCTCTCTCTCTCTCTCTCTCTCTCTCACACACACACACACACACACACACACACTTCAATGAGAAAGATCTGTTATTACCAGAGACTAACAAGAAGACACACTCATGCTTTTTATAGCTAAATTATTAAACATAAACATTCTAGCTTTTTTTAACTGAAAAATATAGAAATATATATAATGATTTTCTTTTCACATGACTTAAAATCATTTACATGGTCAGATATACAATGTGACACTGTGGCCCAGCTTGTCTCCATGGGTTCTTTCTCCAACAGTTAACCCTGTACCTCTTGAGAAAGATGGAGTTCAGTAACAGAAGGAAACTTCAGAGGAAAGAGAAGGGGCTGCATATGGCTGTACTTACCCACTTCTTACAAAACACTATGTAGGACAGCCAAAGCTGAACGTCATCCTGCAAGGGAAGCACAGGACAAGCTGCTTGGACCTCATCTTCACGTACGTTAGTTCACATCAGTGCAAACAGGCAAGTTCTGAAAGAGCCAAGGTGCCACACACACACTCCACCTAGGAGCAGCTTCCTCACTGAAGCCTGGGCTCTCTTAACCACAGGAATAAATCTAACTCTAACTCCCACCAACCATGTTCCAAGACAATGTCTAGTGCAATTCTAAAAGCTTGCCAAACCAGGTAAAGAAACACAGACCTTCCATTCTCAGAAATCTAAAGCACTTCTCAGATATACATCAGTCCCCACAAAACTAAACATCAACTCATTGGGGTACTGCCCATCTCCAAGCGGTCACCCGACCATCTCCCTGGTGAGTTCTTTTGCTGCCTTTTCCCTGACAGTGTCTCTTGTACCCCAGACTAGACAGACCTTCTTTTCACAAATACAATACCTGGCAAAGTAGTTAGTAGTACATGAGCAGGGATAAACTCGAAGAGTTCGCTAGTCAACAAAAACCATGGCATCATCTGTCTAAACAGAGGATAACCTTGAACTTCTGATCCTCCTGCCTCCACCTTAACTCTGGTATTACAGGCTTGTGCCATCACACTACATTTATGAGGTGCTGGGGACTGAACCCAGGGATTTAGGCATGCTAGGTAAGCCCCCGCCCCTTTTTGGTTTTATCTGAGACAGGGTTTCTCTGTGTAGCTCAGGCTGTCCTAGAACTCACTGTGTAGATCAGGCTGGTCTCGAACTCAAGAGATCCACCTGCCTCTGCCTCCTGAGTGCCAGAATTCAAAGTTTGCATCACCATGCCCAGCTTTCTTTTAATTTTTTCTAACCCTAATAATGTATTAAACACAGTGCTTAGTGTCATCCTCACAGAGTAGTAAAGTGATGAGATGAGCCTTCTTAACGGCTCTAAACCTGTCTCAAGCAATGATGTCATCACGGAAGTGAGAACTGAGAACTGGAACAGAGAGGATGTGGCATTTAAACAGTCAAACATCCAACTCCAAATACATACACTGTACGTCATCGTGTCTCTCCGAGTACACACTAATCACTTACTTTCCACTTCGCTGAAGCACGGCCAAAGATACCTTGTACCCGATGTACAATAGAATATTCAATTTCATCCTTCTTAAATGAATATTTAATTCTCTAAAGGGGACAAAAACAAAGCCCCAGTTAATTAGTCACACTTATCCAGAGTAGCATTCACACATGCTCACTCTCAGTACCGACAAAAAAAAAAAATCAGAGACTGGAAAGTAGAGCGCTGGCTATCTATTATCAGTGTTTCCCAATAGAAAACAAACTTAAAAAAAAAAAAAAATTAAGCATTAACTTACTGCTCGTCTTCTCTGGATCAGCTCCAAAAGATTGATTTCATACTATGGGGAAGGGAGAGATTACAAAGAGAAACATGAAAAGCATTAACCTTTTAAATACAGGAAATGTATAAAAAAATCAACAACTTAAAATAAAAGACAATTTGTACAATAGCGAGAATTCACAATAACTCTCTGGAATTCCCTGAAAATTCATCTTAGTTCCATAAAACTTATAAACATATATATGTATGTATGTATAGTAACAGTATATTCTTTTTTGGTAGTTGCATTAAGAATGCTTTATTGCCGGGCAGTGGTGGCACACACCTTTAATCCCAGCACTTGGGAGGCAGACGCAGGCGGATTTCTGAGTTCGAAGCCAGCCTGGTCTACAGAGTGAGTTCCAGGACACCCCGGGCTATACAGAGAAACCCTGTCTCAAAAAACCAAAAAAAAAAAAAAAAAAGGAATGCTTTATTTACATTAAAATATGAGGAACATTTCCAATAAAACAGGAAAAATTTATACTGTATCTTCAAGTCTTGTAGGCAGCTAAGAGGCAGGCAAAGACAACACATTACTTAACAGCATGAGACTTGTAAGATTCATAATATTAATCCAACTTCCTACTTAAAGCAGCATGTTCTAATTTTCAGTTTAAAAATTAAAAAAAAAAAAATCTAAGGCATTGTGGCACATGTCTACACCTCAGAGGCTAAGGCTGGAGGAGGGTTGAGAGTTCAAGGTGCTCGGAAATTATGTCAAGAGGTACAACACTTCCGGCGTGATAGCACACTCCAGTACTCTCAGCACTCCAGAAGCAGACAGGTGGACCTCTGTGAGTTCAAGTCTGGTCTACATAGGGACTTCCAGGCCAACCAGCCAGGACAACACAGTCAGATTTGCCTAGCGTGCACAAGAGCCCCAACACCTCCAGGCAAAGCAATAAATGCCTATAATCCCAGATCTAGGAAAACGGAAGCAGGGATTGCTTTTTTTTCTTTTACATTTTTTCTTCTCTAGTTTTTTGAGATAAAGCTTCATGTAGCCTAAGCTGACTCGAAGCTTGCTATGTAACCAAGAATGAACATGAATAAGATTCTCCTTCCAAATACATAAATAAATTAATGAAAAAAAACCCCCAAGAATCTCCTTCCCCCAAGTACCAGGATTACAGGAGTGCTGGAGTTACAGTGTGCCACCCCAGCAGTGCTGGGAATGAAACCCAGGCTCCATACATACTAGGCAAGCACTCTGCCAACTCTGCTAGCTCCAGCTCCAGAAGCACAATATCAAGTTAAATTCCCAGCTCTTCGAAAACGCAAAATAGTAAAAATCTATTTTTTTTGTTGTTGTTGTTTTTCAAGACAGGGTTCCTGTGTAGCCCTGGCTGTCCTGGAACTCTCACTCTGTAGATTTTGAACTCAGAAATCCGCCTGCCTCTGCCTCCCAAGTGCTGAGATTAAAGGCGTGCGCCACCACTGCCAGGCATAAAAACCTATTTTGTAGAGCACATACACAAAGGTCCGATCCAACTATAATTACTGAAGAAAAAGAGAAGACAAAAAGTTGGCTAGTGAGACATCCCAAGCCTGGAAAATCCATATAGCTTCCCATACAGCTATATCAAAGCTTCCACTTTGCAAACAAATATTAGAAATAAAAGTACAGCCAGGAGTGGTAGTGCACACCTTTAATCTCAACACTCAGGAGGCAGAAGCAGGTGAATGAATCTCTGTGAGTTCTAGGCTAGCCTGGTCTACAGAACTAGTTCCTGAATAGCCATGACTATACATAGAAACCCTACTCAAAAAGCCAAGAAAGAAAGAAAAGCATAGGCCCCACCCAACATGGTGAACACCCTTTTGTTCTCCTTTGGTTTTTAAGTGTATGGGTGCTTTGCCCGCATATGTCAGTGCACCATTTAAGAGCAGTATCCAAAGGCCAGAAAACGGCATCAGATCCCCCATGGAACTAGGGTTACAGACAGCTGCAAGCCACCATATGACTGGGAATCAAACCTAGGTTCTATGGACGAGCAGCAAGAGCTCTTAACCACTGAACCATCTCTCCAGCCCCATGACACATGCGCTATCCTAAAACTCAGGAACATAAGATATGTGAATGGTACAAAGCCAGCCTGTGCTACACGGTGAGATCCTGTCTCAAAAAACATGGGTTAGAGGGACATCAAGATGGGTCAGCTTAATCCCAGCACTTGGGAGGCAGAGGCAGGCAGATTTCTGAGTTCGAGGCCAGCCTGGTCTACAGAGTGAGTTCCAGGACAGCCAGGGCTACACGAGAAACCCTGTATAGAAAACAAAACAAAGCAAAACAAACAAAAAAAAAAAAAAAAAAAAGAAAAGATGGGTCAGCGGGTAACGGCTCTTACTGGCATACCTAAACTTAATCACATGGTAGAACTGAAGCCCACAAGATGTCTTCTGACTTCCACATGCATACCATGGCATGTGCCCATAACCCACCTAAATAAATACACATAAAAATAAAAATTTTTAAATTAGAGCCAGATGGTGGTAGCACACACCTTTAATTCAGCCAGCACTCGGGAGATGGGCAGATATCAGAATTTAAGGCCAGCCTGGACTAGAGACAGTTCCAGGACAGCCAGGGTTACACAGAAAAACACTATCTTGAAAAACAAAATAATACGGGTTGGGGATTTAGCTCAGTGGTAGGGCGCTTGCCTAGCAAGCGCAAGGCCCTGGGTTTAGTCCTCAGCTCTGGAAAAAAAGAAAAAATAACAAACAAAAATTAAATAAATAAAAATTAAAATCAAGAGCTAAGGAGGTAACCTTTAGTGGTAGAGCACTTACCTGGCTTACATGAGGCCCTAGGTCTGATTTACACCCACAGAAAAAAAAAATTTTAAATTAAATGTCATTTGTGTCATAGCAAGTTAATAAAATTGAGTGCAAATACGCAGGTGCACATGTTAGGCTGTTTGTGGGCATGTTTTGAGACAGGGTCTCATGACGTATCCCTGGCTGTTCTGAAAGTCACAATTTAGACAAGACTGCCATCAAACTCAACAGAAACCCACTTGTCTCTGCCACCCAAATGCTATGTGTCTGTGAGTTTTTAATGTAATAATTATAGGTGGTTCTTCCAACCGGGAGAAGGGAAATCATATCTCCTTCTCTAAAGTCCACCACCTCTAGTTCTACTGACTCCTTTTACACCATGGTTTCTACACTGTTGCCTTCCAAGCACCCCTCAAAGTCCTGTGAAAACCGAAGGGAACCAGAGGCTGGAGGCGGTGTGGCACAGGCACAGGGAGGCAAAGGCAGGAGAATCTACCTGCTGCACAGACTAATGAAGCCTACAGAGGGAGACCTGTAGAGGGCCTGGCTTCTGTTCCCACCACCCAGCTAACAGCCATCTGTAACTCCCGGCTCAGGGTATCCAACACCTGATTCCTTTTGACCTTCTTAGGCACCACACACAAGTGGTGCAGACATGCATGCAGGCAAAACAATTCATACACATAAAATAAAAGCAAATAAACCTTAAAAAAAAAGAAACCCAGAGCTAGGGAGATCGTTCAGAGGTTAAAAGCACTGACTGCTCTTCCAGAGGTCCTGAGTTCAACTCCCAGCAACCACATGGTGGCTCACAACCATCTGTAATAGGATCCAATGCCCTCTTCTGGTGTGTCAGAAGACAGCTACAGTGTATTCTCATAAATGAAATAAATCTTTTAAAAAAAAATGAATGAAAGAAAGAAAGAAAGATGAAAAAGAGAGAGAGAGAGAGAGAGAAAGAAAGAGAGAGAGAAAGAAAGAAAGAAAGAAAGAAAGAAAGAAAGAAAGAAAGAAAGAGAGAAAGAAAAGAAGGAAGAAAGGAAGAAAGAGAAGAAACCCAAAGCCTAACACAGTGCTACAGATGTGAACTGGTACACAGTGCTACAGATGTCAACTGGTACAAATCATGTATTTTCAAATCAATGTCACCTCAAAGCCCACAGTCTGCACCGTCTCTGCAGTTGTCTTCATCATCACTCTTAGTTTAGATTTGATTTTTGAGCTAGGCCCTCTTCATTCATATTCATATACATATGCACATATACATATATACACATATGTATGTATATGTATAATACAGTACTAATATATATTATATGTAACATATATTACATGTAAATATATAATATACAAATACATATATATTCTTATGCAACTTTCATACATCATTCGGTTTTATTTATTATTTTGTGGGTGGGGTATGCATGTGCCAGAGCATCTATGAAGGTCAGAAGACAACTTTCAGGAGTCAGTTCTCTCTATCCACCTTGTGAAGGCAGGGTCTCTCCTTTTTTGCCATGCTGCGTACTCCAGGCTACCCACCGCCCATCCTCTTCAAGTTTTTCTGGCCCCACAGGAGTGCTGAGATTACAGGCATTCATCACTGCATCCAGCTTTTTTTTTTCTTTGAGATGGGGTCTACTGTGAAGCCCTGGCTTGCCTGTAACTCTCAACATAAACCAGGCTGGCTTTGACTCACAAAAATCTGTCTATCTCTACCTGAGTAGTGTATCTAAAGGTCTGTGCCACCATGCCTGCCCCAGATTTTTACTTTTAGTGTGGGTTTTAAGGATCAAACTCAAGTTGTCAGGAATGTGTGGCAATCCATATACTGGCTAAGCCATCTCATCTGACCTATCCTCTTCTCAGAGACAGGAGTACTGCTGTGAAAACCATGTAGACCTTAAACCTAAAATTCTCCTGCCTCAGACTCCAAGTGCAAGCCATCAGACCCAGCAACGCTTTAAGTCTTTTGTTTTTGTTTATGTTTTTTTTGTTTTATTTTGTTTTGTTTAAGACAAGTCTCACTGTGTCCAGGCTAATCTCAAACTCGAGTTCCTTCTGCCTCAGCCTCATTGAGTGTTAGGATTAAAGGCATGCAGCATCATGGTTTTTTAATTATTACTAACATTTTACCTTTCTAGAGGCTAAAGCAACGGCTCAGTGGCTGTTATTCCAAAAGATCAGAGTTCAGTTCCTAGAACCATGTTCACAAGCATCTGTAACTATAGTTGCAGAGCCAACACCCTCTTGGGGCCTCTGTGGATACTGCACACCACATGATACACACACAAACCAATTTTTTTTCTGTCTTTCTGGTTCTGAATATGTACACAGTAGCCATTCTCCCTCCTTTGACCATTCATCCTATATGTTTAATCTCAACATCAATCTCTGGCCCGTTTGGAAGATGGAAGAATCTTAAAGCAAACCTCTTTTGCAGGCTGACAGTGCTAAGCACGCTACAGACCTTCCAACCGCCTGCTGTGGTCAAACCCCCACTCCTCCAGCAGGCCCACTTTCAGAGGCAAGTTTCCTGCTAAAACCCTGATACACAACAATGCCACTGATCTACCGACCCAACAGGAGAAAAAAGTTCACTCCGACAAGGCCCAAGGCTTATAGGGTAATGCCACTCCACACAGACATCTCTGATCCTAATTAAAACACGTGTGCACAATCATAGAATTCTGGAATTCTGTAGAAAACTGCTGTGAAGCTCACCACTGTCTGATTTAAAATTCTTGAAAGGGCTAAAAAGCTATAGACTCACTCACTTGAACATAGTTGATAAAGTCTTCCTTGAGAAGGGTTCTCCGATGTATTTTGTATTCTAGGTTAGAAGCCTTCTTGATGATAGCCCTGCAGAGAAAGCCAATTACACCATAACATTTGAGAAGTTAAATGTGAACTTAAGATTTTTATTCAGGATATATGGAAAACACACATCTAACAGAAACATCTAGTTCCTGAACACAGTCATCTTCTACAGGCAAAATATGTATTCTCTTACACAATGACCTCTGTGCGGTTAAGAACATCCACATACAGTTTTTAACTTTCAGGGAAATCACCTCAGTTGCCAGGATCATTGTTATTCCCACCAGCAAAGTAAATAACGTCTAATGCTTTTTATTATTTATACATACTACTAACAAAGATTTCTCCCCCAAATTTCGGCTATTTAGGAGCTTGTCTTGGTGTGTGTGTATACATTCCCTAGAATCAAACCTAAGGCCTTGGCATGCTAAGCAAGCACTCTGCAATGCTCTTAGCCCCAATACTTGTTTCTATGTTAACCAAATCTCTACCCTAAAATCTTGGGTCTCTATATTTTCAGTATGTAAGTTCTTAAAACCTAAATTGTCTCTATCAAAATATTACTACAAAAGAGTGAGCATACATGTGTTCTAGGAAAACTAAAGGCAGAATATGCAAGACGATATTTAAGAATGGTAACACATTTAACACCACCACCCTTGTTTTCCAGACAGGGTTTCTCGGTGTAGCCCTAGCTGTCCTGAAACTCGATTTGTCGACTAGACTGGCCTAGCACTCACTGGGATCCGCCTACCTCTGCCTCCTGAGTCCTGGAATTGCAGGCTGGTGCCCGACTCCAGGCTACATTTAGCACTTTCTAAGGGTTTCTGTGTTTCCTAACGTTTACTTTGCTTACCCTACACTCACATTACTGCACTTTCATCTAGAGTCATGGTAAAGTGAATTGTCACAGAAAATCACTAAAAGTAATTGATTTTACCAAGTTACCGAATGCCAACTATATTCTGAGTGCTGTGTCAGGACTCTCAAGAAGCATATGAAATGAATTAAATGGTCTCCAGTCTACAAGTTTAGTTAGGAAGACCTCCTGAGCTTCCATGACGCTGTACTCGAATATCTAAAGTTGTATACCCCAAACTTTTAAACTATAACCTTTTCTTAATCTGAATTCTTCCGCCATTCACATTGCCCAGTAGTCTTTGGTAGGCAAGAATCCTGGCTATATCACCTATACGACCCCAAGACCCTGACCATTGGATGACTGTCAGTATGACTGATGGGTAAACAGACTGATGATTCCAGCAACGGGCTTTTCCCTCTTCTAGCATGGTAGTTAAAAACAAGCTCAGAAAAGTCAGCACGCCTGTCCCTGCCACACACTCGCCTCAAGCTCTCCTCAGCCCGCCCCAGTCCTTCCTCTTCCCTGATCATCTCTCACTTAATCTCCGCGTGGCTGAAGAGTCCGATGCGCTCCAGCTGTTCCAACTCCGGGATTCGATCTTCTATGCGTTCCTGAATTATCTCCGCCATGAGGCTGGAACTTCACAAGCAGCCGGGCAGACAACACGCGTAGAGAGCGTCTACCAAAAAGCCTCCAGGAGCACTCTTAGTGATTGACTGAACGTGCTTCGTAAGTCCCGCCTTTTCCGCTTCCGCCATTGGGACGGTCCTCTTTTCTTTCGAAGCCGCTGTCGCCTCCCTGTGGCTTACTATAGGATTGCAGTGAGAACCCCTTCCGGTTTGGGACACAACTTTTGCGAGGGGCGGGGCTGGAGGAGGGACTAAACCCTCGCGCCACAGAGACCGGAAAAAGCTCCTCGGGTTATACCTGAAAGAGCCTGAAGTACGCTTCCTACTGAAAGTCATCTGTTTTGTCATGCTCCTATCGCAGGTTCTCGCTTCCCGTCACCGAGAACACTAAAAGCTAAAAAATGTAACTGAAAATGATATTGTTAATTATGCAAATTCAATAAGGCTCCAAGTCTGCTGACCAGCTGCCCCGGTCTTAGCTGTCGGCTAGCTTCACGAAACCAGGGTGGTAACAGTACATTTTCACATGCCAATGGAAGCCTCTGAATGGCTGGTTCATTTTAAAATGGTGAAAAATAATTTATTAAATAATTAGGGCCATCGTGCTACCAAGCCTGGCAACCTAAGTTCGGTAGAAGGAGAGAATTGACTCCCGCAAATTATCCTCTGATCTTAGCATGTGTTCTGTGGCGCGTGCGCCCACGTGAATACACACACGATTTTAAAATTAAAAATAAATATCTTGACTTATGTAGATAAAATATTTCAAAATATTAGGCAGAAACTGTCATTCGTTTTAGAAAACAGGACTTTGATAGTGAAAAGTTTCAAAGTCTTGGTAAAATAAATCAATATTTACACAGATCTTCCTTACAACATAGTCCTGGCAAATTAACTTTCTAAGAGAACCATCCTGTAACCCACCTTGGAAGAGATATTGCTGTATAATTACTACAACCTAAAAAAATCTGTGGTTCCCTTTCTCTGTTAAATCCTGGAAGATAAAAAGCCAAAGCAGGGCTTCTTGCTAGACCTGTTGTTAGAACACTCACATCATTACCTTGGTCTTCTACGTCGTGATTTATGAGAGGGAACTAGACTTCAGTTACCCAGATCCACCCAGTTCCTTGCTTTCCTTTCGTTTCTGTTTCACATCTTGTCTCAGAACTGTCACAGAGTTGAAGTTGGCTTCATCACTTCTCAGCCCTTTCGAGTCTAAGATCCGAGAAGTGGAGGGAAATCATGTATGAAAATTTAAAATGCAATTTCTTTGTAATAGTAAAGCAAGACTTGTTATTAGCCAGAATGGAGATGACTGTGAATAGCAAGTTCAGTATGTACAAGAAGCCCCCAACACTGAAGGGTAGAGAAATCCCTAGCTTGTAATAAAAGATCAACAAATAAATGTGCTAATGTAGGCATTTACAACATTTCTTTAAGTACAAGGAAATCAACAAACCCTGACAGATTGTAATCCTTCATTTTGAGGCAAATTTGACAGAGAGTAATGAGCTAACTACAATTCTTAAATCAACTATGCTTTCCACCGTCACTTTGATATTTAGCTATTATATTTGTCTTGCCCTAAGAATTATATAATAAAAACAGCAAAAATCACCTTTTCGCCACCTCAGCCTGTCATAATAACAGCTGTCTCACTATGTGCCCAGTACTCTGAGCATGGCTGAGACCTTTATGTGTCAATCCACCTAATCACATTACATGAATGTTTTATTTATTTTTGGTTGTGAGCTTAGCTTTTAAAGGCTGAGCCATCTCTCCAGCCCAATGTTTTATTCATTTAGCTGGCCCTGGTGGTGAACACTTTTAATCCCAGCATTTGGGAGGCAGAGGCAGGTGGCCTTTTTGGTTGGTTGGTTGGTTGGTTGGTTGGTTAGTTGGCTGGTTGGTTGGGTTGGGTTGGGTTGGGTTGGGTTGGGTTGGGTTGGGTTGGGTTGGGTTGGGTTGGGTTTTTGAGATAGTGACTCTATATGCATCCCAGGCTGTCTTGGAACTCTCTCTGTAGACTAGGCTGGCCTCCAATTCAGAGATCCATCTACCTCTGCCTCGCCAGTGCTGGGATTAAAGGTCTGCAATATTACACACAACTCTATTTATTATCATTATTATCATCATTATTATTATTATCAACCTAAGAAGGTTGAAAGCACCTACTAACGGTTGGGAGGGGCATCTAGTTCAGTAGGCTAGAGATAGAACGCAGACAGTCCTGAGCTTAGTCCTCAGAAACAGCCCCCCCCCCGAAAAAAAAAGAAGAGAAAAAGAAAAGGAAAAATTATCATCCTTCTCTAAAACATTTACATGAATTTTGCATTGTGTTTCATATAACTTGCTAATATACCCCAAGAGTAACTTTGAACTCCTGATCCTTCTGCCAGTATCTCCCAAGTGCTGGGACTATGGGCCGGCCACTCTGCTTGGTTTTTGTTTGTTGGTTTGTTTGTTTTTTTATGTATATGAATATTTTGCATACATCTATGTATGTGCAGCACTTATGTGTCTGATGCCCGAGGAAGTCAGAAGATGGCAGACACCCTAGGACTAGAGTTACAGACGGTGGTGAGTCACCCGGTGGGAAGTCCTCTGCAGGAGCAGCAACTGCTCTGAACCACACCGAGCCATCTCTCCAGCTCCCATGTGCTTGGCTTTTTAAGTAGCTGTTTTGCTTGTTTTAATCTGTTGTGTGTATGCTGTGCATTTGTGTGTATGAGATGTGTTCATGTGTATGATGTATATTTGTGTGAATGATGTGTTTGTATGAGTGTATGGAGCTGTGGGACAACTTCCGGGGCTGGGCCCGTGGGACAACTTCCGGGGCTGGGCCCTGCCTTCCACTTTCTTTCAATTGATGCCTGAAACAAGCTACCTGGCCCTTGAGTTTCCAGGGATTTTCCTGTCTCCACTTCTGTAGAACCTAGGTGACAGGTGGGCAGTGCTTTACGTGAATTCTAGGCATTCCAGTTTCCGATTCAAGCTCAGATGCTCATACTTGTGTGGTGAGCACTTTGCCCACAGAACCAGCTCCCAAGTCAAGTGGTTATTTTAATATAGATTTTCATGATCTCTGTCCCAATTACCAAGAGAGATGCCAGAAAGATGGATTCTGATCACCCACGACCTACAAGGAACAGTTGGTCCCCATGATGCTGATGAGCAAACAGCTTTCTGTTAAGGTCCTGAGATAATCTCACAAGGAGCCCACCATAGGGACACTAACCAGAAGCTAAAATGGCTACTTTAATGCACTTGGATGCAAACTTGAAAGTAAACTTGAACTTTTCCTTGGGATGGTTAAGTTGTACATCTGAAGACAAAGTTCATAGAGTGCTCAGTGGCTCAAAATAGCAAAGAAAGAAATGCTAGCCTCCACGCTCCCCCGTCATTATTTGAAAAAGAAAAAAATACTAATTTCAGACACAATGAGAGGCAAAGCACCTAGAATCCCATCCCCCTACGTTGTTCAAAGTCCGAGTGCCTGTTTCTTCCACACAGAGAGCCCCAAAGGACTTCAAAGTCAGGCATAAGTGATAGACACAGAAGGGTCTTTGATGCCTAAGAACTCCAGAGCCCTCCGGTTGATTCCATAGTGGGACATCTGCACCTTTTCAGTGTTATCTAGCTCTGTGGAAAAACAAAAGCATCCGAGTCTTGGGTGACATCCGTTACACGCATTAAAATATTTGGAACCAGTAACTTTTCATTTCTTTTTCTATTATTTACCGCTCCCTTTGCCCTACAAACTGCACTGGATAGTAAATTACTTCTGGCACTCAGCCTTGTCAGCTTGCCAAACTTCAACTGGAGCAAGTTTTTACAACCCAGCTAATAAGCCCTGGAAATTAGGAGGTAAGCATAATGGAAATAATGACACGGATTTTAACTGCAGGAGCGCACAGAGACAATGTGAGATTCCAATAGATTTTACTTCTTAGCGGGTTTTTTTTTTTCTAATTAAATCGTCACCTTTTTAAGTTATTGTAGTTCAGAGCACATATAAATGCAAAGGTTTTCTTTTCATTGGAAAAATAGTTTTGTGTCATTTTCCTGTAGTTTTTACATTATGCTTTTGTAAACTCAAAAATAATAAACGAATAAGTACATGAATAAGTAAATAAACAGAAGGAGGAGGAGCAGGTGAGAAAAGAAGAGCAAGAATAGGAAAGGTTAGGTAAACAACCTATTAAAGCTACCTGACATCTTTTAAAACCATATTCCAAAACAACTGGCTTCTAGACCTAGCAATTGTCTGTCTGTGGATGCATTCTCCCAAAAGATGCCTGATTAGCTACAACTATTATTTTTTCCAGCTTGCTCAGTTACAATCTTTTTTTTTTTTTTGGACAAAACTTCCAAAAAACTGAAAGTGAAATATCACATCTGATTTTTATCATCCAAAGGCACTGGAGACTTGAGACATAGTATCCATTTCTCTAAACCTAATTGTTACATCTGCTCCCATTCACAATTTACAAGGACAAGGGAAATTCTTTTGCCTCCATCTCATTCTGCTTCCATACGCTCAGTCCAAAAACATTCATGCAAAGTAATTTACAGTTTGTGGTGTGCGTGTGTGTGTGTGTGTGTGTGTGTGTATGTGTGTATAAGCAGAGGTTAACACTGAAATATACCTCCATCACTCTCCACCTTATACACTGAGGCAGGATCTCCTGTTAAATCTGGAGCTTGCTTTGAAGATTTCCAGTCAATCCAGTCAATGTCTCCAGGGATAGGATGACAGCTGGGCGGGGCCACCACATCCACCCAGCTTTTCTGAGCATCCAAACACTGCTCCTAAGGTTTATTGGCTCATGGTTTCAAGACTTTTACCTACTGAACCATCTCCACAGCCCCCAACTAAAGTTCATTTTATTTTATTTTATTTTATTTTATTTTGAAACAGAGTCTGACAGTATAGCCCAGGCTATCCTCAAACTGGCCGTCTTCCTACCTTCACTTCCCAAGTGCTAGCATGCCTGTTCTTCCATGTGTAAAAATGGAAATATTCTCTGGCTACATTACCAATATGGAAGCCACTTGCCACAGGTGTCTATTGAATATGTGAAATTGGCTAGAACAGCTTGAGAAACTGAATTTTTAAAAAGTGTCAGTTAATGCTGGGCAGAGTGGAGCACACCTTTAATCACATCATTCAGGAGGCAGAGGCAGGCATATCTGTGAGTTCGAGGCCAACCTGGTCTTACATAATGAGTTCCAAGACAGTAAGGGCTACATAGTGAGACTCTATCTCAAAAAAAATTTTTTTAAAAAATTAAAGGGATGGTTAATTTTTTTGTTGTTTTTGTTTTTGTTTTTCGAGACAGGGTTTCTCTGTATAGCCCTGGCTGTCCTGGAACTCACTCTGTAGACCAGGCTGGCCTCGAACTCAGAAATCCGCCTGCCTCTTCCTCCCAAGTGCTGGGGTTAAAGGTGAGCGCCACCACTCTCAATCCCATTTTAAAATTTGTATGTGCGCACATGCCACCATCCTACTCTCATCCCAGGGCACACGGATGGAGGTCAGTGGTTTACAGGCGTGGGTTCTCTTCTTCCAAACTCAGTCTGCGAGGCTTGATGACTAGTGCCTTTACCTACTTCACCAGGTGCAAGAGAAGCTGCATTTTAAATATCACTTGATTTGTTCTGTTTTTTTGCCACGTGTACAGTCATTCCCAGGCTGAACAACACCGATAGCTTCCAGACATATAGCACCAATTCTAACTCCCAGCTCTCCAAGCATTTCAACTTTAACATGTATGTACAGTTGTGACTATAGCTCAATGACAGAGCACTTTCTCTAGCACTGCCATATATATGATTTAACACGTATCTATGCACACGTACACTCAGCTCCTGATGCTCTCATTCCAAACCGTGCTCTGGTGCCACGGTGGCAGCACACGCCTGAGGTGCCAGCACTTTGGAGACTGAGGTAAGAGCATCACTTGGACACATTACTTCAAGACCAGCTAGGGAAGTCATCCACATGGCTCAACAGTTGCTGAGCCTGACAACTAGAGTTCCACCCCTAAATTCCCAAACTTGTTCTCTGAGTATATCCGTCCACTCCATGCACCATGGCGCCTTCATATGTATGCCTCCCCTACACACACACACACACACACACACACACACACGCGCGCGCATACACACACACAAATATAAACTTTTAAAATGATTTGTTTCTTTTTAATTTATGCACATTGGTGTTTTGCATGCTTGTATGTTTGTGTAAGGGTGTCAGGTCCTCTGGAACTGGGATTACAGACAGTTGTGAGCTACCATGTAGGTGCTGAGAATTGAACACAGGTCCCCTAGAAGAACAGCCAGTGCTCTTAACCACTGAGCCATCTCTCCAGCCCTGTAAACATTTTTTTTTTTTAAGGAAGAATAAATAGGCCAGGTGGTAGTGCTGCACATCTTTAATCCCTGCCCTTGGGAGGCAGAGGCAGGCAGATTTCAGGGCTATACAAGAAACCTTGTCTCAAAAAAAACAGAAAATAAAAGCTAAAAATAATAATAATAAGAAGAAGAAGAAGAAGAAGAAGAAGAAGAAGAAGAAGAAGGTGGCAAAATAGAAAGATAAAGGCATGTATACAGCTCTGGTAGATTGCTTGCTTAGTGCATGTAGGGCCTTGGTCTAGTCCCTTAACTCTACAAGAGGAAAAAAATGTAAAAAGAAAATTATTTGGTAGAAATGTATTATTTACAGTAAAAAAAAATTAAAATCCTAAGAAAGATAGGGCCTTGAGGGAGGGAAGTTGGTCATTCTTGGGTTTGGAGACAGACAGAATCTCAGCTGGTAGCTCAGGCTGTTCTGGCTCCCAAAGGGATTTCCTTCCCCCAGCATCTCAAGTGCTGGGGTGACAGGAGCCCCAACACCTGCCCAGCTGACAAGGGAACATTCTAAGGAAGCAAACAAACATACAGTAGGAACTATGCATTTTAGGAACGACATACACTAGGGAGGAAGGGAACATAGTACTGCAAGAAGGCTGAAGATTCAGTGAGCTCCATTAGTAAAAGGACGCTGGCCTGAGGCCCACAGACTCCTACAGGTGAGGGCCTATTTTGACCTCTTTGGAATCCAAGTCTCTTGAACCTCTGTGCCTTTGGCGTCCTCTGTGTTAATTTACAACAGTGCCAAACTGCCAAACAAGGAGGCACCCATGTTCTCTGCAACTCTCAAGCCCTGCCCACAGACAACATTGGGGTCCATAGCTGCTGCCACATACAAAGAATGAGAACATCTATTTTCATACTTTCTGCCAAGTGATATATTCGAGATGATCTTCAAAGCCCCAGACAAATGGAGCCCATGAAGCTTTGAACATTTATTACAAAGCACAGGGCAAAATGCTGTCTTTCGAACCCTCAGGTCTATCAAGAGAAAGCACAAGGGAGAGGGCAGACATGAGCAAAGTACAATTATATTTATATCTAAAAATGTCATAGTGAAACCTATTCTTTTTAAAAAATGAAATCACTTTATTCTAGTGAACTAACACATCTAATTAACATTAGCACCACACAGCTGGCTTAAGTAAACCACACAAACACATGCCCAGTCCCAAACTCAACACCACAGTCTACTTCCATATAGTTCCAGTGGCCATTTGGAGGCAATGTAACCTTGTTGGGCTTCTAAAGTTTACTATCAAATGCGTTTTTAAAAACATCAATGAATGTATTTCTATGATTCCTGATACTTCTTTCTTTTGTTTTGTTTTTGTTTTTTGAGACAGTGTTTCCCTGTATAGCCCTGGCTGTCCTGGAGCTCACTCTGTAGACCAGGCTGGCCTCGAACTCAGAAATCTGCCTGCCTCTACCTCCCAAGTGCTGGGATTAAAGGCATGTGACACCATTGCCCAGCTGGTTCCTGATTCTTCAAAACCCAGAAAGTTGAATTTACTTATCCATCATGAAAAATGAAAAACTATAACATAGCTGAAACTAGAAAAACAAATCAGCTTTCTGACTCCAGGGTCATTTTGTCATTTTGAACTATATTACATAGTAGTGGATAATGATAAAATACAATTTTGTCAATTTTTGTTTTTTCTTTTCTTTTTTTTTGTTTGTTTTTTCGAGACACGGTTTCTCTGTGTAGCCCTGGCTGTCCTGGAACTCACTCTGTAGACCAGGCTGGCCTCGAACTCAGGAATCCACCTGCCTCTGCCTCCCAAGTGCTAGGATTAAAGGTGTGTGCCACCACTGCACGGCTCAACCTTTGTTTTTTTATTATTTTTATAAATATTTATTTATTTATGTATTTATTTATTTTTGTGACAGTGTTTCTCTGTGTAGTTCTAGCTCTACTGGAATTTACTATGTAGACACGGCTGCCCACCCTCCCTTTTGAATTTATTTATTTAATGTATGAGTGCTCTGCTGCACATACATCTGTCTGCCTGAAGAGGGCAACAGGTCTCATTACAGATGGTTGTGAGCCACCATGTGTTTGCTGGGAATTGAACTCTGGAAGAGTACCCAGTACTCTTAACCTCTGAGCTGTCTCACCAGCCCCATAGGCTGACCCCAAACTCAGAAATCCAACTACCTCTGCCTCCAGAATTGTTGGGATTAAAGGCATAAGCTACCACCACCCAGCTAAATATTTAATTTTGATTAGTATTACATTGAACATTTACTTTCTAAAAAAAGAGAAAGTGCAAATAGCAAAGTATATGGCAAGTTAGACTCCACTTTCAGCATGAGTGTACTTTGTTTTAGACAAATTTGAAGCTGTGGATTTAAAGAAATAGATTACTATTTAGTCACTTTGAATAACAGCTTGTATTTTTGTAAGAGTGGTGTTTGCTTGTTTTTATTTTTAGAAAAAATATGTAGACCAAGCTGGCCTTAAATGAATAGAAGTCTGTCTACCTTTGAATCTCAAATGCTAATATTAAAGCATGTGCCACCATAGCCATCTTACATTTTGACAAAAGCAATGTACTGTTAGAAATTTAGATACTGTATTTTAAGCATAGTTGAAATTTATTAAAGATATTTTTAAAATTTTATGTTTATGTGTGTTTTGCCTGCATATACATAGGGGCACTGCAAGTGTGCAGTACCCTTGAAGACCAGAAGAAAACAACAGATCCCTTGGAACAGGAATTCTTTGTAAATTACAATTATTTGCTAATAGCTATGTGGATTTCAAACCCAGGTCTTCTAGGAGTAAGCAATGCTCTTAATCAGTGAGCCATCTTTGCCAGTCCTTAAAAATATTTTTATTAGTATAAATATTAAGATGTATCTAAGCATGAAGGTTACCTTTTTAACTGTCCTCACATAGGCTGGGGATGGTAGTGTCATTATATGCCTTTTATCCCAGCACTCAAGAGGCAGTTTGAGGCCAACCTCATCCTGCAAATTCTGGGACAGCCAGGGCTACACTAAGAAGCTCTGTCTCCAAAATAAATAAATAAATAAATAAATAAATAAATAAATAAATTTTTGAGTGTTTGTAATTAAAATACACTAAGATCACTATGCTGTATTCTGAGTACAGTTTGGAAATACGTATCCACACTTCAAAATGCGTATGATTTAAGCTCACCAAGGCCAACATTGCCAAACCTGTCCTGTACAAGAATGATCAGTGAAGCACTATTTGTAATGGTTTATATATATATGAAAATTATCAGTAGAGTAACTACATAGTACATATATACAATGATGCACTGTGGAATGGTGTAGTTGTGTGTGTATGTGAGCGAGTGTGTGTGTAGCACTTGAATTACAGTACAGGTGCACATGATGTCACTCCTAGCTTTTTATGTGAGTGCTGAGATTAGAGCTCAGATCTTTATGCTTGTGGAATAAACTCTTGACCCACAGAGCCCCTCCCCAGTCCCTACTATAGACTAAAGGAGGATGAGGTTCAGTATAGTAGTACACAGCTATCATCTCAGCATTTAGGAGACTGGAGCAGCAGCAGCATGATTTTAAGGCCAGCCTGGACTACATAGAAAGACTCACTATCAAAAACCAAAACCAACAACACACCATGGAAGAGGGACAACAATGAAGAGAATGGTGTATGGATACATACACAATGAAATGGATACATACACAATGAAATGGAAA